>NC_083700.1:55236171-55546171 GCF_033118175.1 Dama dama
GTCTGAAAGGTCAGTAGTGCCAAGGCTCAGAGACCTTGATGCATACCTACAGCATGCTAAAAGTTGAATGTCAGATGGGTATGTTTGTATAACACAGAGAATTCTGTAATTATATTTACACCTGTTTGGAAAGTTGGAATGAGAGATGGCAGGGGCTCTGAATGAATGTTTCAGAACCAAAGCTTGAATGTGTTGGTCATATTCTTTGAGTTGCAAGCCACAAGATCAAGATAGTCAACTAAAATGAGCTAGAAAAAGACATTGTATTAGCTTGCAAGGCTGGAAGAGGCTGTAGAGCTTTCAGAACTGAAGGAAGGACTAGATATCAGGAAGCTTCAGAGAAAGAAATCAGGGATTCTCCATCTTTCCAGGACCATTTTGTTCTCTTTTTGCCTTTCCCATTTGCTTCTCTCTTCTTCTCTTTGTGCAATGGCACCTCGTGTGCTATGACTGCAGAAAGGATTTTACCTAGTGGGGAGCAGCCACGAGAAGCCCTGGCACAGAAACTCCAGTGGAAAAAGAAAACCTGACTTTTTAAACATGGCAACATGCTTATATCAAGCAGTATCTTGATCTTGCTGTGGTCATGTGGCCAACCCCTGGGCCAGTCTCTGTTGCCTGAAGGATGAGGTGCTTTCTTTGGTCATTTCCTTCTTTAAGGCTGGCAACAGAGAGAGGAGCCTACAGTATTGTTATCCACAATTCATTACATCACAATGACTGGGCAAAAGATAACTCTCTAAAAGAAAAAAATGTATGCAGGAAAAAAAAAGTCTATATAAATATATGTCAGTAGAGGTTGTAAAATTGTGGCCCTGCTTTAAAGCAGTAATTTAAAACCATTTTTTCATTGAGATCCCTTATATTGACACACCTCTTCTTCCCAACCCTCTCTCATCCAAACTATTTGAGATGATATGGATATATTTGTTATATCACAATAGACTTTTAAGTATATTTTGAGCATTATGTGGAAACATTTGAGATAGAGACACCCTACACTACCCAACAAGGGAATCTTCCCATTGATTAACACATGTTAGTTGGACACCTACTACATGCAAAGTTTTGTGCCAGACACATAGGAGAACACAACAAAGAGTGACACATAGCACCTGCCTCTGAGCTTGTATTCTAAATGGGTTATAAGGCAGATGCACCTGAAAGTTTCCGTAATACTTTTAGGCAGGCTTAATCCTGGCATCTCCTGTCGCTGCCTCAAAGGGCAAATGTCACTATTGCATCACCTGTGAGTTTTATAAATTAGGCTAGAGTGAAAACAACCCCTGCCTTAAAATCTCACACATGTTTTGACTTGTTTCTCCTACATTTGATGGCTTTTCTGCTGATTCTGTCCTACCCACCAGAAACCCTAGGATCTGATGGGACACTCCACACTGGACTGACTGGCCAGTAACAATGCAAATAGCCATTCATTACTGGGGACTATGCAGGTGCAACCACACCACACTAACTCTTTTTTGGACTAAGAATAGGATTTAAGCCCACTTTGCAAAGTTGGGGTCTGAGACAAGAGTGCTGGTGGATTTACCCAGTGATGAAACAGCTTACAAATGGCAGCACCTGGATTTGGCCCAGGCCTGTCTGACTCCAAAGACCACGGTCATATTCACCATAATACGTAGTCTATTTGCCATTTACACCTCTGTGAAGCAACCAGGTAGTGGAAGTGAAACGTATGTTTTAAATGACATAATAATACTAAGAACTATAAGTATTCAAAGAGCAGAAAATAGAAAATAAACTTATAACAGCTTTTGGAGGTGGAGTCTAAAGGGGTGTTCATCCCTTCCAAGGGTTCTGCTCTCGGGCTCAGGTCAACTACAGGATAGTGACTCCTACATATCTCACATTACCCCAGCAAAGTAGGGATGCTGTCTACACCATGATATCCATTCTTGGCGGTAGAAACAATGGGGAAGAACCTACCTCTGCCAGATACTACATTAGAGTCTACTACACACTGTCTCATTTAATCCTCCCAAAGCCCCAGGAGGTAGTCATCATATTCCCTCCTTAGGTGTGAAAACTATTACCCAGAATGACTAACTAGTGGGAACAAAGTCACAGATGAAAGTTGAGCCACTGGGATTAGAACACTGATGCATTTGTCTGCTTCTGTAGCCTGTGTTCTTTCCACTTTTCTGTGCTCTGCCCCACCCCACTATCACCACCCTTTCCTAAAGCCCCAGAAAATATTGGCCTGTTCAAAACAAGAGGTTAAAAAGCAAAACCTTCCCTGCTGGACTCTCCTCTGTAAGCACAATGAATTTCTTCTTCTAAGTAAACATAGAAACCTACACAGGCAATGAAGATTCTATCCATCTTGAGCAGTGCTAGTGTTTCCCATAAAACTAATAATTAACTTCTGTCAAGCTTGGTAAAAATGTTAACAGGGTCTTGCAATTCTCCACATGCACAGCAACATTATTATTATTAATTTTTAAATATGAGATGGTGGTTTTCTCTGTGAAAAATGCATTTGCCCTCACAGTCTAAGGCATTCAGTCACTCAAGTCGTCATAGAAGAAAAGTGGAGAATGCAGATTGAAGGGTATGGTTTGTAGATCTCACTTATTTTTGAAATAAAGGATGACTTCCAAAAAAATGACATGAGTACAGAGCTTGTGTAATCTCCATTTGCAGTGATTTTTCTTTGATTGATGTGCCATTAATACTTTAATTGGCAACAGGTGCAGCTGATTGTTGGTTCCTACACTGAGAAATCTGAAATTGAACATAAGGTTCTGATAAATTAATAAACTCCTCTGCTCCAAACAGTTGTTGCTGTGAACTAACTTTCCATGGAGTGCTGCTCCATCAAGCACACTGAATTCTTTATGTTAAAAAGCGAAGTGTTACTTAATGATAAATTAAAATTACACAAAGAGCCACAGAAAGAACACAATAACATCCCCTCCCAGGGAAAAGGGCAATTGCTGGAAGGAGCAGAAGAATGTGATTTATGAAATAAATTGTTTCCCTTTTGTATACCAAAGTGTTTGTCTCTAGATTCCATGTCACATTATTAAAATAATTTTATGTTATTTAATATAAATAGGGTAAGGGAGAATAAAGGATTTTTACATAAGGTCCTTTTCCTCCCTGAGGTAAAATTTAATATTGAGGAGAAGCCTAGGGAAAAATATCCTGAAGTTTCTATAAAGGATCTTTAAGTTATGTTTTGTTTTATTTATTAGCCTTACATATGTTGAGGCCATTTATAAATTTTTGCTGCAAAAATTTGACTCCAATGAAGACAGAGGGCTGTCGGCACTAATTTTCCATCAGTGAGGAATATCCCTGGTCACGATGGCAAGTGAACATAGTTATTGTCTCCGTCCCCTGAACCAAACATAGAAGATGACTAAGGATGTAAGGAGGCAGGTGGAGGTCAGAGCATCACCCTCCCATCCACTGGAGCACAAGTGGTGAGAAATCCTAACAGAGGCAAAACGTGGGCCTCATGTAGGGAGAGGGGAATGGTAATTTGAGTAGGAGGGGGTCCCAGACTGCAGAGGAGAGGTTGGATAGGGAAGAGCTTTCTATTGATAGTTACACTTCCTTTTCTCCCCTAAATGGATTGTTGCTGCCCTGTGGCTCTTACAGGTCAGAAAGTCAGCTCTAGAAACCTAGAGCCATCATGGGGCACTGGAGCTAAATCAGGTGACACCAGGCAAGGGTGAAGGTCCAGTGTCATTGAGTACAGATCAGTTGGCTGACCACATGGGTATTTTCTCCTCTTCTCCCTTCCCCTCACACTACAGGTTATCAGGGAACAAATGGTTATGAGATTAAACTTGTGGAATGGAAAAAATAAGGATGTATTAAATATAGAAAAGTCATCTCTAGACATTCTTGCTCTCCATCATGCTCATCTCAAGAAAAACTTCCCCAGATGAGTATAGGCCAGGATTTAGACTTTTGCTCCTCCTCCCTTATTGACAGGACTAGCAAAGGCAGCTAAGAGTCCCAAGGGAACAAAGGGGTAAGCTCACAGGGGAGAAAAATAAGGCATCTGAAAAGCATCAGCAAAATGAACAACTGGAACATCCTACACCAAAGAGAGTCGAATAGACAGAACAGACAAGAAAAGAGTTTCAAATAAGCATAATAAATACCTTCAGAGAAACAGAAAGTAGATAATATAAACATAAAATGCAACTAAGCATTATAAAGGAACATCAATTAGAATTACTGTGTATGAAAAATATAACAGTTAAATTTAAACCTGATTGGAGTGGTTCAAGAGCAGAATGGACACAGTCATAGAACAGAAGGTATTCAGTTCAGTTCAGTTCAGTTGCTCAGTCATTTCAGACTGTTTGCGACACCATGGACTGCAGCACGCCAGGCCTGCCTGTCCATCACCAACTCCCGGAGTTCAATCGAACTCATGTCCATTGAGTCAGTGATGCCATCCAACCATCTCATCTTCTGTTGTCCCCTTCTCCTCCTGCCTTCAATCTTTCCCAGCATCAGGGTCTTCTCAAATGAGTAAGCTCTTTGCATCAGGTGGCAAAAGTAATGGAGTTTCAGCTTCAACATCAGTCCTTCCAATGAATATGCAGGACTGATTTCCTTTAGGATGGACTGATTGGATCTCCTTGCAGTCCAAGGAACTCTCAAGAGTCTTATCCAACACCACAGTTCAAAAGCATCAATTCTTTGGCACTCAGCTCTCTTTATAGAAATACAGAAAGTATTAGAAGGGCTAAATAATGATGAAATAAATGAAGGAAATGGGCATTGAAGCAAAAAACTTCAAAGTCTGGCAAAAAGGAGTCTCACTAGGGGAAAAAAAGGGAAAGAAAAAGTAAGAGAAGACAAAATAGTGAAGAAGCAATGATAGAGACTTAACACAAACTAAGGAAAAAATTTTAAATCTAACAAAGTGATATTTAGGAGTACCAGTGACTATTTCAAAATTCCAAAAGGTTCAGAGGGCAAAAACAACACAGAGAAAGAAGATATGGCTGTTGATAAGCTTTGATGCTGATGGAAAGAAATTAGAGAGGAATATAGGTATAAATCACTCCAGTACTCTTGCCTGCAAAATCCCATGGACGGAGGAGCCTGCTGAGCTGCAGTCCATGGGGTCGTGAAGAGTCAGACATAACTGAGAGACTTCACTTTCACTTTTCACCTCTTTGCATTGGAGAAGGAAATGGCAACCCACTCCAGGGTTCTTGCCTAGAGAATCCCAGGGATGGGGTCACACAGAGTCGGACACGACTGAAGTGACTTAGCAGTAGCATAGGTATAAATAAACTAGGACTATTCACTAAAAGAATGAAAATATAATGTGCAATCTACACAAAAACAAAATAAAAAATTTTGATTCATCCAGTGGAAAATAAGAGAAAAAAAATGAAAGAATGAATTATAAATGGAAAGTATTAAGCTAAATTTCAAAAATAAACCCTAATATAAGGAATAGTTAAAGCTTAAAAATTTTAACATCACACAAGAGTGAATTTAAGTCAGGAGAGGAAAAAATATATTTACAAGAAAGAAACAATATCATGAAGGTATAATTGGCATGAGCACACATCAACCTAAAAATATAACCTAAATTTCCTGAAACAATAGCCAGCAAATCTTCAGAAAAAAGTAGCTCAATCAACAGCAGTACTTGAAGATTTAACTGACCTCTTTCAGAATAGATCAAGTAGATAAAAATTAAGCAATGATATAAAAGATATAAATAATAGCCTTGATCAACCTTATTTGTTATTAATACATGTACAACCAGTTATTTTGAGGAACAAACGCAATAGGGATTCCCAAGTGACTCGGTGCTAAAGTATGCACCTGCCAATTCAAGCCACAGGAGACTCGGTTGGGAAGATCCCCTGGAGGAAGAAATGACAACCCACTCCAGCATTCTTGCCTGAAAAATCCCATGGACAGAGGGACCATCAGGCCATCAGACCATGAGGTTGCAAGAGTTGGACACAACTGAGCAACCAAACACACATAAAATCAATAATGATAAACATGAAGTAGTTATACCATTTCTAAGAACTTCTTTCCCTTTCAGTTCAGTTCAGTCACTCAGTCATGTCCGACTCTTTGTGATCCCATGAACCACAGCACACCAGTCCTCCCTGTCCATCATCAACTCCTGGAGTCAACCCAAACCCATGTCCACTGAGTCGGTGATGTCATCCAACCATCTCATCCCCTGTCATCCCTTTCTCCTCCTGCCCTCAATCATTCCCAGCATCAGGGTCTTTTCCAATGAGTCAACTCTTTGCATCAGGTGGCAAAAGTATTGGAGTTTCAGTTTCAACATCAGTCCTACCAATGAACACCCAGGACTGATCTCCTTTAGGATGGACTGGTTGGACCTTCTTGCAGTCCAAAGGACTCTCAAGAGTCTTCTGCAACACCACAGTTCAAAAGCATCAATTCTTTAGTGCTCAGCTCTCTTTATAGTCCAACTCTCACATCCATATGACTGGTGGAAAAACCAGAGTCTTGACTAGACAGACATTTGTTGGCAAAGTAATGTCTCAGCTTTTTAACATGCTGTCTAGGTTGGTCATACCTCTCCTTCCAAGGAGTAACCGTCTTTTAATTTCATGGCTGCAATCACCACCTGCAGTGATTTTGGAGCCCAGAAAAATAAAGTCAGCCACTGTTTCCACTGTTTCCCCATCTATTTGCCACTAAGTGATGGGACTGGATGCCATGATCTTAGTTTTCTGAATGTTGAGCTTTAAGCCAACTTTTTCACTCTCCTCTTTCACTTTCATCAAGAGATTCTTTAGTTCTTCTTTACTTTCTGCCATAAGGGTGGTGTCATCTGCATATCTGAGGTTATTGATATTTCTCCCAGCAGTCTTGATTCCAGCTTGTGCTTCCTCCAGCCCAGCATTTCTCATGATGTACTCTGCATAGAAGTTAAATAAGCAGGGTGACAATATACAGCCTTGATGTACTCCTTTTCTTATTTGGAACCAATCTGTTGTTCCATGTCCAGTTCTAACTGTTGCTTCCTGACCTGCATACAGGTTTCTCAAGAGACAGGTCATATGGTCTGGTATTCCCATCTCTTTCAGAATTTTCCACAGTTTATTGTGATCCACACAGTCAAAGGTTTTGGCATAGTCAATAAAGCAGAAATAGATGCTTTTCTGGAACTCTCTTGCTTTTTTGATGATCCAGCGGATGTTGGGAATTTGATCTCTGGTTCCTCTGCCTTTTCTAAAACCAGCTTGAACATCTGGAAGTTCATGGTTTACATATTGCCGAAGCCTGGCTTGGAGAATTTTGAGCATTACTTTACTAGCATGTGAGTACAATTGTGTGGTAGTTTGAGCGTTCTTTGGCATTGCCTTTCTTTAGGATTGGAATGAAAACTGACCTTTTCCAGTCCTGTGGCCTCTGCTGAGTTTTCCAAATTTGCTGGCATATTGAGTGCAGCACTTTCACAGCATCATCTTTCAGGTTTTGAAACAGCTCAACTGGAATTCCATCACCTCCACTAGCTTTGTTTGTAATGATGCTTCCTAAGGCCCATTTGACTTCACATTCCAGGATGTCTGGCTCTAGGTGAGTGTGAGTGATCACACCATCATGATTATCTGGGTCATGAAGATTTTTTTTGTACAGTTCTGTGTATTCTTGACACCTCTTCTTAATATCTTCTGCTTCTGTTAGGTCCATACAATACATGAAACGTTCCCTTGATATCTCTAATTTTCTTGAAGAGATCTCTAGTCTTTCCCATTCTATTGTTTTCCTCTATTTCTTTGCATTGATCACAAGGAAGTCTTTCTTATCTTTCCTTGCTATTCTTTGGAACTCTGCATTCAAATGTGTATATCTTTCCTTTTCTCCTTTGCTTTTTGCTTCTCTTCTTTTCACAGCTATGTGTAAGGCCTCCCCAGACAACCATTTTGCTTTTTTGCATTTCTTTTTCTTGGGGATGGTCTTGATTCCTGTCTCCTATACAATGTCACAAACCTCCATCCATAGTTTATCAGGCACTCTGTCTATCACATCTAGTCCCTTAAAACTATTTCTCACTTCCACTGTAGAGTCATAAGGGATTTGATTTAGGTCATACCTGAATGATCTAGTGGTTTTTCCCCACTTTCTTCCATTTAAGTCTGAATTTGGCAATAAGGAATTTATGATCTAAACCACAGTCAGCTCCTGGTCTTGTTTTTGCTGACTGTATAGAGCTTCTCCATCTTTGGCTGCAAAGAATATAAACAATCTTTCAGTGTTGGCCATTTAGTGATGTCCATGTGTAGAGTCTTCTCTTGTGTTGTTGGAAGAGGGTATTTGCTATGACCTGTGCGTTCTCTTGGCAGAACTCTGTTAGCCTTTTCCCTGCTTCATTCTGTACTCCAAGGCCAAATTTGCCTGTTACTCCAGGTGTTTCTTGTCTTCCTACTTTTACATTCCAGTCCCCTATAATGAAAAGGACATCTTTTTAGGGTGTTAGTCCTAGAAGGTCTTGTAGGTCTTCATAGTACCGTTCAGCTTCTTCAGCATTACTGGTCAGGGCATAGACTTGGATTTCCATAATATTGAATGGCTTGCCTTGGAAATGAACAGAAATCATTCTGTAGTTTTTGAGATTGCATCCGAGTACTGCATTTCCGACTCTTTATTGACTATGATAGCTACTCCATTTCTTCTAAAGCATTCCTGCCCACAGTAGTAGATATATTGCTCGTTTGAGTTAAATTCACCCATTTCAGTCTATCTTCAGAGAAGGCAATGGCAGCCCACTCCAGTACTCTTGCCTGGAAAATTCCATGGATGGAAGAGCCTGGTGGGCTGCAGTCCTTGGGTTCTCGAAGAGTCGGACATGACTAAGCAACTTCACTTTCACTTTTCACTTTCATGCATTGGAGAAGGAAATGGCAACCCACTCCAGGGTTCTTGCCTGGAGAATCCCCGGGGCGGAGGAGCCTGGTGGGCTGCCGTCTATGGAGTTGCACAGAGTCGGACACAACTGAAGTGACTTAGCAGCAGCAGCAGCAGAATGTCGATGCTTACTCTTGCCATCTCCTGTTTGACCACTTCCAATTTGCTTGATTCATGGACCTAACATTCCAGGTTCCTATGCAATATTGCTCTTTACAGCATCGAACCTTGCTTCTATCACCAGTTCCATCCACAACTGGGTATTGTTTTTGCTTTGGCTCCATCCCTTCATTCTTTCTGGAGTTATTTCTCCACTGATTTCCAGTAGCATATTGGGCACCTACCGACCTGGGGTAGACATCTTTCAATGTCCTATCTTTTCATACTGTTCATGGGGTTCTCAAGGCAAGAATACTGAAGTGGTTTGCCATTCCATTCTCCAGTGGAGCACATTCTGTCAGAATTCTCCATCATGACCTGTCCGTCTTGGGTGGCCCCACACGGCATGGCTTAGTTTCATTGAGTTAGACAAGACTGTGGTCTGTGTGATCAGATTGGCTAGTTGTCTGTGATTGTGGTTTCAGTCTGTCTGCCCTCTGAGGCCCTCTCTCAGCACCTACCATCTTACCCGGGTTTCTCTTACCTTGGATGTGGGGTATCTCTTCACAGCTGCTCCAGCAAAACTGTTGCTCCTTACCTTGGACGTGGGGCAGCTCCTCTCAGTCGCCCCTGTGCCGTCGCAGCTGCAAGTTGTCTTTAATGACAACTTGGCCAAATTCCCTAATTCTCTGATCACTGTTGGTTATTAAAAGTTAAATCCCGTTAAGATGTCAAACTCAGTTTCAACATAAATCCCTTCTCCTCCATCTCCTCTCCTAACACTGATGGTATACAGAATCCTCAGGCAGCAGAAATCACAAGTTTCCTGGTCTCTGCTCTCTCCACTCTGGGGGAGATCTTAAAGCCCAGGCTGATGATGACCCTGTCTGTTCCTTTCCTTAGACTTGCTAGACCTAACTCTTATAGTCTGGAATAAGAAATCTCATCAAATTACTCAGTTTTTAGTGGTCAGGAGGTTCTCTGTTCCCTCTCTGTTTATGTTGCTTTAAGGAGTCAAGAAGCCTCAGCTCTACCTACTCCAGACACAGAAGAGAAGCCAAGAGCCTCCCACCTGTGCTCCCTACAATGCTGAACATCAAGCAACCAGACTAGGATGAAGCAGTGAGGAACTCACCTCAGGCACAAAGTTTGAGGAAGTAGCAAAAAAGCTCAGTAATCCAGATGAATAGTATATTAATGTAACATTTTTAAAAATCAAAATTAAGACAAACCAAATATGATAAACCAAATATCAAAATTTTAAATAATCATCAGAATTACTGATTTTTCCTTTTGCCTCAGGCTCCAATGCACGTTCATCATGTCCCACTTTTTGCAACCCCATGGTCTGTAGTCCACCAAAGCTCCCCTATCCATGGGATTGTCTCAGCAAGAATACTGGAATGGGTTGTCAAACTCTCTTCCAGGTGATCTTCCTGACCCAGGGATTAAACCTGTATCTCCTATGTCTCCTGCTTTGCAAAAAGGTTCTTTACTGCTGAGTCACCGGGGAAGCCCTTAGGCTCCAATGTGTCACTGGAAATCTTGATTGTGACTTTCCCCTCCATAGAACTTCACCATGAACAGAAAAAGAGAGAGTCAGGTGGTAGCTGATAATACCAGGGTCAATTTTGCTTTCTCATAGTAAGCCCTGAGGAAGATACATGACTTGTAGCACTGATGGGTCCTTTCATAAAATAGGAAAACTAGTGCCTCATGATCCACAGCAGATGTCCCTACATTCTGGTCAATTCAAGGGTATTACCAAAAGCCCAGCAATAGTTTTAAGGATAAGGAGACTCCAAAGAGTACCAACAAATACAGAATGCATGTTATTTTCTAAGTGTACATGGTACATTTTATAAATCTCCATATTCTGGATTCTAAAGAATCATTAAATTGCAAAGGAAATATATACTGAAGATTTTTTAAAGTGCTAATATTCAGCAGTATTTGACCTACAAAAATGGAAATTTTACTTAGTCCAAGCAAATATACCCCATATACTACCTATTATCTGACCATAATACTGTAATATGAGCAATCAATAACAAAAGGAGGACTTAAAAAATGTTTCCAAAATTTTTAATGTAATTTATTTAAAACTGTCTTCAGCAAGCTTGATTTGGACTAAGTAAATTAAAATCTACTATAAAACCTTTACAATAAATATGTTTAAAGCTTAAAACATGTTTTAAGTCAGTTGAAGAGCAACCAATGCAGACAGAACTTGAGAGATTCTGATTCCTTGAGAGAAGAGAAGAATTCTGAGTGAAATCCATAGTCACCTTTTTCCCCAGGGGCATTTGTAAATATTTAGCACAGGGGAATAGAATACTAACAGAAAGTGGCAGTTTCAATGGTCTAAGAAGATAGATCTTGGAGTTAAGACAGCTGAAAGAGCTGGGGCTGGAAGGGCAAAATCCTGAGAGAAGAAAACAACAGGAAAGTTACTCTAAAAAGTCTCCATTAAAACTCCGCTTGAGGTTTTGGCCAATTTCTAAACCACACAGAGGGCATGACTCCAAATAACTATCAAGAACCAGGAGTTAGAAGGACAAAGTGCTGAGCAGAGATTTTAGAAGAGTTGTACAATGGTCTAGGAAGACAGAGAAAGGAATTCAAGGCTACTAATATGAAATGCCCTGGTAAATATTCCACGCTCTCAATTGAGATACTGGGAAATCTTTATCCTAGGAGTAAAGACAAAATTAATAGAACAACCCTAATGAAATTAAAATGATCTGTATGTACTTTCTGCTGCCAAAATGATATTAACCCTCTCGGAAGGAAGAAAACACCATTCAGACTCTCTATAATTTTTACTGCACTTAATACACAAAGTCCAGGATCCAACCGAAAAGTATGGGGCATGTTTAAAAAAGGAACCAGTTAATCAAAAATCAGGTAGAAACAGACCTACAGATGAATCAGATATTAGAACTAATAGGTACTTTAACTATGCTCAATAAAGGAAAATATGGAGGATTTTAGCAGAGACTTGTAATCTATATAAAAAATTAAATGGAATTTTATAGACCCAAAAATATAATAACTGAAATTAACAATTCAGGGGATGAGTTTAATAATAGATTAGACAGAGTAGAAAACATAATTTGTAAACTAGAATACAAGCAAGTTTAAAGTATCCTGATTGAAGTACTGAGAGAAAAAACATGGAAATTAGGAAAAAGAGTACTAGAGATATGAAAATGTCCACTATGTGTAATTGAAATCTTGCAAAGAATGAAGGGTAGTGGCTCAGATGGTAAAGAATCCACCTGCAATTCAGGAGACCCAGGTTCAATCCCTGGGTCAGGAAGATGCCCTGCAGAAGGAAATGGCAACCCACTCCAGTCTTGTTGCCTGGTGAATTCCATGGACAGAGGAACCCGGCAGGCTACAGTCCATAGAGTTGCAAAGAGTTGGACATGACTGAGCAACTAATAAAGAAAAGAAAGAAAGGAGAGTGAACATGAGACAGAAACAATATTTGAAGAAATACTACTCGAGAATTTCTGAAGCTGACAGGCATCAAACCACAGCTTGATTAAGTTTAAAAACCCAAGCAGGACAAATATAAAGAAAACTACATCTGACACAACATAGTAAAGTTTGCTAAAAAACAAAGACAAAGACAAAATCTTAAAATTTGACAGAAGGGGGAAAAAAGACACATTGCTTTCAAAGGAGCAATAATAAGTCTTGAGGCTGATTTAGCAACAAAAATTATGGCTGTCATAGGAGAATGAAAAGACATATTTAAAATACTGAAAGTGGCCAACAACCTATAATTTTATAGCCAGTCAAAATATTCCTCAAAAATAGAGATTATAAAAGACTCCTTATGCTACAAATAAAGACATGCTTAAGAAATTATGAGGATATATCAGAAGGGCATAAAAGACTGATTAAAGGGGTTCCCACTGACCAAATCTAAGACAATTTATTAAGCATCAAAATAAGAAAAAACATTAAGGGATTATACCTCATTGAATAAAATAAGAATTCTTGAGTCCATACTGTTAGTAAATATATTACTGAACTAAAGCATGATGTCAACCAAAAAAACGTAGAGGAAATTATGGATTTAGAAAATTATCATTTTGCAACCATCAGGGTAATAACTGATTCAGGTCTATGGATAATAAAACTGCGTGGTGAAAATGTGAAGAGGAAATAGGATATTTTGATGGTCTCAAAATATCTGCCTACTTATTAGTTACAGAGACATCATGTACTTTCTAATGTGATGCTTCAAGAAAAGAAGATACATTTCCAATGTATTATTTCTGCCAAATAAAGTATAATTTGACTCTAAAAATAAGAAATCCCAGTTGAGAAATACCTGTAAAAAATCTGGCCTTTACTCTATAAAATGTCACTATTATTAAGGAATTAGGAAGCTGATGCTATCCGTCAAATGATAGACAATATTGACATGGACTAACGAAACAGCAATGGAGATTTTGAGAAGGGATCAGAAACGTGCTACAGAAATTGTACATTTTCCACAAATAAAGACTTCTGAGATGTGGCAGGAAAGAAATATGAAGAAGTACAAGTTTTCCAGCTGGAATATTTATTCAAAGTGAGATTTAGAGGAGTGCCTTTCCATGACAAGGTAAGATATGGTTCTATTTTAGAAGTAGACTTACCGTGAGATACTCATGAGCCATCCTTGTAAAGATGTCTGGCCACTGGTTGGGTTGAAGGATGAGACCAGGTCACGACACAAATTGTGGAGACATCTGCTTGTAGGGAGTGAGAGAAGTGGTGGGATCAGGTAAGAGCACCCAGGGGAGCAGGAAGATTAAGAAGGACAGAAAGAAGAATGAGCGTAAAGACCATCGAAGGACCGAGCAAAGAAAGAGGAACCAGCCGGGAAAATAAAAGGGAGAATTAGAGAATTTAGAGGAGAATCGAACAGGTCTGGTGTCCAGGAAACCAAGGAATAAGAGAGTTTAAGATCGTACTCCAAGTACATCCCTGTGACTTCCCCGGTGGCTCAGACTGTAAAGCGTCAGAGTCGGACACGCCTGAGCGACTTCACCTTACCTTACCAAGTACATCAGATACCGGCTGTACAGACACGTCAGCACATGTGCTGTGCCTAGTCGCTCGGTTCTGTCTGACTGTTTGCGACCCCGTGGACTGTGGCTCACCAGGCTCCTTTGTCCACGGGATTCTCCAGGCGAGAATACTGGAGTGCATTGCCATGCCCTCCTCCAGGGGATCTTCTCAACCCAGAGATTGAACCCTGGTCTCCCACATTGCAGGTGGATTTTTCACCATCTGAGCCACTAGAGAAGCCAACTGACTAACACATGATTCCTGCCCCCACAAAGCTCAAAGGTCTGTCAGAGGAAAAAACATAAATAACACAAAACATTTAAATCTTACACATGAATCTACACAGAACACAATGACAGAAAAACACAGAGGCATTACCATGAGAACACAAAGGGGAAAAGTTTTCTCCTCTCTTAAGATGGTAGGTACCCATGTCCTCTGGGTTCTGTGGAGCATCTCTGGGTTCTCTGGAATGAGAGCTGGGTGTGGTGGCACTCGCTTCCTGCTGGTCATTACCAAACCCAGGACAACCACTGGTTGGGTTGAGTGAACTAAGTATTTATCCTCAGAGGCTCATGAAAAGTAACAAATGGGAGTCTTACAGCTTACAATGTGCAGCCTAGTCACTGCTTTTTGTTTTCAGTCACCTCTTTTTCTAAAGAAAACCAAGAGAATCTCACCCATTCTCAGCCCCTTTTTCATTTTTGGCCTTTTCCTTATCACATTGTTGTTTGGAAACTGTGGAGAAAAGGATATATTGAGTAGGGGAATTCTCCACAAGGTCATGGAAACTTCAAAAAACTGAGTGAGAAGTGCAAGTAGGTTAGTGCCAGGGGAAAACAGCAAGAGATTAAATTGGGAAGAAAGACAGAAATCCAGTCAAGAAGACAGCTACACTTGAGATGAAGTGATGAAGAAGACAGATAAGGAAATTGCAGAACAAGTATACAGATGGTACTTAATAGGTGCCACTCTGCTAAGTGTTCTACAGGCATTAGCTCTCTTAGATTATATCTGAGATACGCCTATCATTATCCTCATTTTCACAGATGAGGAAACTGAGGCCCAGAGAGATTAAGTAACTTGTCCGCAGAGTTAGTGAATGGTGGAACCAGGACTCAAACCCCAGCAGTACACCTCCAGAGTCTATCGGTGCCCTCACCCGCCACACCCTAGAGCAGGATTCATATGCTAAGTAAAGACAATTGTGATAAGTGCTCTGAAAGAAGAGAATAGGAGACAGTGAGAATCATTTCCTGGATGGGGAAATCTTAGGCAAACTGAGGGTAAATGATCTTTCCCTGATTGAGCCCCATCAGTAGTGCAGCTGAGGTCTACATGTGGATCTCCACACTTCTAGCCCAGTATGGACTATTTTCCTTTTCCTGGTGCTGCAGTCTTGAAAAGGCTGAAATTGAAACTTGAGAAAGGGCTTAACCATGAATCAGCTAGAATGCCTCAAGGAGGGACTGAGAGGGCTCTCGACAGGATAGAAAGACAGACATGTTCAGTCTTGCCTCCTTCATTAACACCTGAGAGACACCAGGTGGGTGTGTGGAACTCTGCTCCTTGGTTTCCCCCTTTGTAAAATGAGAGCATGCTGCTAGATCATTGCTGTAGCCTTGCTTGGCACCTCTCACATTTTCTGACCTTCACCTCAACTAGGCTTTCGGTGGGATTGTGGACATTTTCCAGTTCAGTTCAGTCGCTCAGTCATGTACGCTCCTTGTGACCCCATGAACTGCAGCACGCTAGGCCTCCCTGTCCATCACCAACTCCCAGAGTTCACCCAAACCCATGTCCATTGAGTCGGTGATGTCATCCAACCATCTCATCATATGCTGTCCCCTTTTCCTCCTGCCCTCAATCTTTCCCAGCATCAGGGTCTTTTCAAATGAGTCAGCTCTTCCCATCAGGTGGCCAAAGTACTGGAGTTTCAGCTTCAGCATCAGTCCTTCCAATGAATATTCAGGACTGATCTCCTTTAGGATTGACTGGTTGGATCTTCTTGCAGTCCAAGGGACTCTCAAGAGTCTTCTCCAACACCACAGTTCAAAAGCATCAATTCTTCGGTGCTCAGCTTTCTTCACCGTCCAACTCTCACATCCATACATGACCACTGGAAAAACCATAGCCTTGACCAGACGGACCTTTGTTGGCAAAATAATGTCTCTGCTTTTTAATATGCTGTCTAGGTTGGTCATACCTTTCCTTCCAAGGAGTAACTGTCTTTTAATTTCATGGCTGCAATCACCACCTGCAGTGATTTTGGAGCCCAGAAAAATAAAGTCAGCCACTGTTTCCACTGTTTCCCCATCTATTTGCCATGAAGTGATGGGACCAGATGCCATGATCTTAGTTTTCTAAATGTTGAGCTTTAAGCCAATTTTCTCACTCCACTCTTTCACTTTCATCAAGAGGCTCTTTAGTTCTTCTTTACTTTCTGCCATAAGGGTGGTGTCATCTGCATATCTGAGGTTATTGATATTTCTCCCAGCAATCTTGATTCCAGCCTGTGCTTCCTCCAGCCCAGCATTTCTCATGATGTACTCTGCATAGAAGTTAAATAAGCAGGGTGACAATATACAGCCTTGACGTACTCCTTTTCCTATTTGGAACCAGTCTGTTGTTCCATGTCCAGTTCTAACTGTTGCTTCCTGACCTGCATACAGGTTTCTCAAGAGGCAGGTCAGGTGGTCTGGTATTCCCATCTCTTTCAGAATTTTGCACAGTTTAGTGTGATCCACACAGTCAAAGCCTTTGGCATAGTCAATAAAGCAGAAATAGATGTTTTCCTGGAACTCTTGCTTTTTCGATGATCCATTGCATGTTGGTGATTTGATCTCTGGTCCCTCTGCCTTTTCTAAAACCAGCTTGAATTTTCCAGTTACCCTGAGCCTTTACTACGTTTGTCAGAGGCCACAGCATTGCACTGTGCCTAAAAGAAGAATGTACTTTAAATATATGGTATGCTCAAATAAGAGTTACCCTTTAAGAGACATACCTATATATCTGTAAACAGTGAAACCAGTCCTGCTCAAATGAGGACAGCTACAGCAGATTACGCTAACAAAAAATATTTGGCGTGACTGGATCTGAGTGGTACAAATACCTACCAGTGTGGGACTGTACCTAGCACCTGCCCAGCCACAGTAGATATTTGAATGATATTCACTAGCCCCCTTCTCAGTTTTCTGTTAGCTTCTGCTTTCCATACATTTTACTTCCTGATGAGTGATTTCTTTTAAAATCGTTGTCCCACTTATTGTTCTTTTTATGAGTTTAGACAATGTTACAATTACTAACTGCTTTTCAAAGTAAACTATTGGCCCTTAACAGTTTTTTGTTTTGTTTTGTTTTTGTTGTTTTATATGATTTCCCACTTTTGGAAAAAGACTTTTTACAAAGTGTCAATAAGCATACCCAACTGCAAATGGGCACATTTTAAAGTTTTTGTCAAGCATATTAGCATTGGTCTGAAGGAAGACACCAGGTTCAATGTCTTGCCTTTGGGAAAATAAAAATGTTTGAGATAAAAATAGAAGCTCAGCTTCCCAGGACTGATTGGTATGTCTTTAGACATCTAACACTTTTAGACATCAAATGCATCATCATTGTGACATTGGTGAATATAAATGGGCTGGCAAAATCTTTTAGATGAGAAAAAATTGAGATTTGATTGATTGACTCTCTCTGCAATATAGATGGACTCAAACATAAATGTAAATTCATATATCCTGAGAAGTTATAAAGGGATTCTCAGAGAATAGTAATGTCAAAAATAAAGTAGCATTCATTGAGTACTAACTTTATGCCAGTCATATGCTTGGCAACTTATATATATATATTTTAAAGCGAATCTTTACAACATCCCTATGAGGTATGTATTATAATACTCATTTAACAAATGAAAAAACAAACAAAAAAACTAAACAAAATGGAGACTTAGAGAAGTTAAGTAACACCCAAAGAATTACCAGAAAAAGACAAGTTCCAAAAAGAAGGATTCACATTGGAGGATTCACACTTGAGTGAGGGTTAAGACTCTCCTCCTAGTGTGGCTTCTGTAACAAATAACCACAAACTCAGTGACCTAAAACAGCAAGTAGTAAATCTCTTATATTTCTGGAGGTCAGAAGTCCAAAATCTGTCTCAATGGGCTGAAATCAAGATATCAGCAGAGCTGAGTTCTCTTCCAAAATTTCAGGAAAGAATCCATTGTTGGCCTCTTGCTGCTTATGTGACTGCTGGTACTCCTTGGCTTGCATCTGTATCTCTCTCCATGGCCTGGATCTTCAAGTCTCTCTCTGTTCTGCCTTCATGTTGCCTTCTCTTCATCTGTGGGTGTTACCACTTACCTCTGCCTCTGTCTTTAAAAGATACATATGATTGCATTTAGGACCCACCTGGATGATCCAGGGTAATTTACTCATCTAAAGATCCTAGTTTCATCACATCTTTTACCTTATAAGGTGATATTCAAGAGTTCAGGCATGAGGCCCTGTTATCTTCGGGGGCCATTATTGAGCTTACTACAAAGGACACACAACATTCTCCTCCATACGAGAGATTTTCTGTTGTACCTGTCACTCTTTCCTGGACTTCAGGATGTTTAACAACAGTAGTATAGGCTCACAATCCCTTGACTATGGTCATGAAATCCTGAAAATTGAAATATTTCTTCATAAATTTGGTATAAATTCCTCAACAATGAGAGCTGATGCAAATTGACATGAAGCTTTTTATAATCTTTGTTTATCCCCTTATCATGACTGTTCATACATTCACTATGGAAATATTAATTCCTTATGTTACTGACTGCACTGCTAAGGACGTTACACAATTTACATTATTTCTATTCTAACATCTGAGAAGATCTGAACTCTGAAAAACATTTGATCCCAAGAGTTTTAGATAAAGGATTGTGAACCCATGGTAAGATAGGAGACAGAAATAATCCCAAAAGATTTCAAAAGTGATGGAACCTGTAAGACAAACCAAAAATTACTTAAGGACTCTAGAGTATAGCCAGAGCCTTCAGGGAGTTAAGGAACCGTCACCTTTAGGAATTCCTATGAGGTGCTTAAAAAATAATTTTTAGGAAGATAATAAGTGTCATGGAAAAAAGTGCAAGTAATGGGGAAAAGGGACAAGGTATTCAGAGAATAACCCCTTCATCATTTTATCTCTGAAAAGTATTGTATCCAGATTGTTTGGATTTCTCATGCTCTCTTGAGTACCAGGACTGGAATCCTAGTTCCTGACCCATAGGTAACAGGTCCTGCTGTGACCATGAGAGAGGGTGTCAACAGCAGAGTGGCAACTGGTCTGCTGGCTTATGTCCTAAAATACTGGTGCAGCCACTGCTTCAGACTCTGCACAAAGCCCCTCAAGGAAGGACTTCCCCATGTCCATTAGACATGTACATGTACATGAGACATGGTCCATGAGACCATGATCAGTTCATAGATGTTAGGGCCATGGAATCTCAGATTTTGATCACCTAATGGAGTTACCCTTTCCCTGCCATGACCACCACCACCATCACCAGCTTTATCACCACCACCAGCACCATCACTACCCTCATCATCTTCGTCTCCTGAATTTTATCTAGCCTTTCTCTCACCTTCCCAAAACATGTCCCAGTATAGCCAGTCCCTTTCTCCCAACACACATACACACACACACACACATCTTGGAGAGGAGGTGCATTTGGTACCTTTGAAAGGATGGCCTCCTTATGTATATTCATACAAACACCACAACTCACGAATACCTCCCTTGTAAAGATCTAAATACAGAGCTTTAAATGTTATTGCTCCCCCAAATCTTAATTTGAATCTTTAATTAGTATCCTAACATAATCCTCTTGGGTCAGCCATTTGAAAATGCGTAACCTTGGTCAAGGAGAATGTGAGTGGCTGAAGAGGGCAAATCCATCACGTTAACAAGAAAGGAATTATTCAATGAACATGAACTACTTTGGAAAGATGGAAGAAGTTTAGTAGCATCATTTTCCTTTGAAAATGATAATCTATAGAGATATCCCGAAGGAAATGATATTATCTCACTTGGTGACTCACTGAAGTTTGTCATACGCATTCTTATTCTATTTCTGTTGTCATCAATATAAGTGACATCCCTAATGGTCTGGATGATATTTTAAGTTGGCCACCAAACTTTTTATTGGTATTATAAAGAAATGAGAGATTCCACATAAGTAAAATTTTCAAAGAAATAAAACACGCTTTTATAAAAGCTAAAATGTAGAAACAGGGTTATAATAATTTTAATGGAAATATTTGTGGTGCCTTGTTCTGCTTTCATAAGAAAGAGATAAGTGGTGTTCGAATTCTGGCAACTTGATGTGCAGAAGTCCCTAAACATGGAGGCAGCTCACTAAACTCACATGATCAGTTCTTAGCAAAGAGAGCAGCAGAGTGACAAACAAGTGTCCTCAACTAATTCTTGCCACAGTCTGACAGACTTCACAAGAGTTCCCTGGCCTTTAGTCTCAGTCTGCACCACCCTCTTCCATAGACCTAGAGGTCTTCCATAGACCTCTCCCAGATATCCATAACAGATAGCAGCGCTAAGCACTCAAGAGACTGAGAGGAAGATGGTGGAGCTCCAAGTAGTGAGAGAAGGTGAATAATGTGGATATGTTGAGATAAATGTCTAGGGTGACAGAGAAAACACACCTAAAAGCAAATTTTATAAAAACATTTTGGACAATTACACTAACATTTGAATAAGTTCATAGCATCCGAAAGTAGGGAAAACCACTAGATCATTCAGATATGATCTAAATTGAATCCCTTACGATTATATAGTGGAAGTGAGAAATAGATTCAATGGATTATATCTGGTAGACTGAGTGCCTGAAGAACTATGGACAGAGGTTCATGATATTGTACAGGAGGCAAGGATGAAGACCATCCCTAAGAAAAAGAAATGCAAAAAGGGAAAATGGTTGTCTGAGGAGGCCCTACAAATAGCTATGAAAAGAAGAGAAGAGAAAGGTAAAGGAGAAATGGAAAGATACACCCATTTCAATACAGAGTTCCAAAGAATAGCAAGGAGAGATAAGAAAGACTTCCTCAGTGATCAATGCAAAGAAATAAAGGAAAACAATAGAATGGGGAAACTAGAGATCTCATCAAGAAAATTAGAGATACCAAGGGAACATTTCATGCAAAGATGGGCATAATAAAGGACAGAAATGGTATGGGCCTAACAGAAGCAAAAAATATTAAGAAGATGTGGCAAAAATACACAATAGAACTATACAAAAAGGATCTTCATGACCCAGATAATCATGATGGTGTGATCAGTCACCTAGAACCAGACATCCTGGAATGCGAAGTCAAGTGGGCCTTAGGAAGCATCACTACGAACAAAGCTAATGGAGGTGCTGGAATTACAGTTGAGCTATTTCAAATCCTAAAAGATGATGCTATGAAAGTGCTGCACTCAATATGCCAGCAAATTTGGAAAAATCAGCAGTGGCCACAGAACTGAAAAAGGTCAGTTTTCATTCCAATCCCAAAGAAAAGCAATGACAAAGAGTGCTCAAACTACCGCACAATTGCACTCATCTCACACACTAGCAAAGTAATGCTCAAAATTCTCCAAGTCAGGCTTCAATAGTATGTGAACCATGAACTTCCAGATGTTCAAGATGGATTTAGAAAAGGCAGAGGAACCAGAAATCAAATTGCCAACATTCATTGGAACATTGAAAAAGCAAGAGAGTTTCAGAAAAACATCTACTTCTGCTTTATTGACTACGCCAAAGGCTTTGACTGTGCAGATCACAATAAACTGTGGAAAATTATGAAGGAGATGGGAATACCAGGCCACCTGATCTACCTCTTGAGAAATCTGTATGCAGGTCAGGAAGTAACAGTTAGAACTGGACATGGAACAACAGACTGGTTCCAAATAGGAAAAAGAATATGTCAGGGCTGCATATTGTCACCCTTCTTATTTAACTTCTATGCAGAGTACATCATGAGAAATGCTTGGCTGGATGAAATACAAGCTGGAATTATGATTGCTGGGAGAAATATCAATAACCTCAGATATGCAGATGACACTACTGTTATGGCAGAAAGTGGAAGAGAACTAAAGAGCCTCTTGATGAAAGTGAAAGAGGAGAGTGAAAAAGTTGGCTTAAAGCTCAACATTCAGAAAACTAAGATCATGGTATCAGGTTCCATCAATTCATGGCAAATAGATGGGGAAACAGTGACTGGCTTTATTTTTGGGGGTTCCAAGTCACTGAAGATGGTGATTGCAGCCATGAAATTAAAAGACACTTGCTCCTTGGAAGAAAAGCTATGACAAACCTAGACAGCATATTAAAAAGCAGAGACATCGCCTTGCCAACAAAGGTCCATCTAGTCAAAGCTATGGTTTTTCCAGTAGTCATGTATGGATGTGAGAGTTGGACTATAAAGAAAGTTGAGTGCCAAAGAATAGATGCTTTTGAACTGTGGAGTTGGAAAAGACTCTTGAGAGTCCCTTGGACTTCAAAGAGATCCAGCCAGTCCATTCTAAAGGAAATTAGTCCTGAATATTCATTGGAGGGACTGATGCTTAGGGTGAAACTCCAATACTTTGACCACCTGTTGCAAAAAAACTGACTCAGTTGAAAAGACCCTGATGCTGGGAAAGATTGAAGGTGGGAGGAGAAGGGAACAACAGAGGATGAGGTGATTGGAGGCATCACTTGACTCAGTGGACATGAGTTTGAATAAACTCCAGGAGTTGGTGATGGACAGGGAGGCCTGGCGTGCTGCAGTCCATGGTGTCGCAAAGTGTCGGACATGAGTGAGTGACTCACCTGAACTGAACTGAACTGAACTGAATCCGAAGGGAAATGGGGGCTGCTAATTAGAAAGGACAGCTTCTTGGAAACATCAGCTTAGGAACAAGAGGACTAGGTTCTGGTCCCTCATTCTGTCTTTTATTAACTCTGTGTATCACTCAGTGAAAGACATTTAACCTTACTGATTCTCAATCTTCAGCTGTAACAATTATGTTACATATAAATTAGCACTTTGAGACTACAGTAAGTTAATACATAGAAGGTGTTTTATAAATTCCAAAGTACAACACAAATATATATTTGCCATTCTAAATGAGATATTCTACATGTGTATTAAAACACTCATTTCTTTATAATCAAAGACAACTTCTCTAAAATTTCCCTTGATAGGATCCAACAGATGATTATTAGGATCCACCAAAACTTGCCAAAGTTGTTTTGGATCAAACTTAATTTTGATAGGATTTTTCACTATCTAAATGAAAGCTTTGATCCTCTTTTGATATTGTGTAAAGTAGCAAGATGAGAGAGTCAACGTTTTAAAAGGTGGTTTCTATGTGGCTCAGAGTTCGTATTCCATGAATAACCTCATAATGTAAGTGAAGAGTGCTCATACTGGTGAGATGGCAGATTAGGAAATCCAAAATTTATTCTTAATGTTAGCAGAAAAGGCAACATCTTAGAAAACAACACTTACTCTGGAAACTACAATAAGAAAAATAAGAATCTAAATTCATCAACTCTTCATAAAGGTAGAAAGCAGCCCCAGTAACCTCCAAAACCTTCTCAGAAATGTCTGTGAAAAATTTACCAAAGGATGCTTTCTGATTCTGACACCAAAATTTCTATCACTTGCCAGTGAGAAAGAATGTCAGAAATAAAATAATAACTTTGTTTAATATTTATGCTATTCTCTCATATTAAATATAATTTATGTGATTGGTTTTTGTATTACACTGTTTAATTATGTATACTTGAAGAGGCTTTATATTATACATGGTTATCATTTATGATTAATTAATTCAATATGGAGTTTGTGCTCATGCCTATAAAATGTTGGGCACAAGGCCCTGTGTCAAGATCATAATCCTCCTCTTTATCATTCTTGCTACAAGAAAATCAAGGTTTAATTTACAGCATATTTTCCGGGGCTGTGCTGTGCTGTGCTTAGTTGCTCAGTCACGTCTGACTCTTTGAGACCCTGTGGATGGCTTCTCTGTCCACAGGGATTCTCCAGACAAGAATCCTGGAGTGGGTTTGCCACGCCCTCCTCCAGGGGACCTTCCCAACCCAATGATCGAACCCAGGTCTCCCTTATTGCAAGCAGATTCTTTACCATCTGAGCCACCAAGGAATACTTCATCCTGAATGCAAATATTCCCTTTTTGTGCTGAACATCATTTAATTTTCCTTGAAGGACTGGAATCATCACTGACAGTTAGGAAGGAGCAGATAAAAGACAGAAGATACAGGTGAAAGACAGTCACTGGCATAGACTACCTGAGGTGAGTTTTCCCATCAAACCACTCTCCTAAAAGTCACTGGTAAACTTCAGATTACAAAAACCAAGGGTTTTCTTGTTGATCCTCCTGCTACTTAATATTTCTCTAGTAACCTCTTCTTTCTTAAAACTGTTTCTTTTGGGGCCTCACCATAGTACCTGCTCACTGTTTTGTGGGTACCCTTTTTTGTTTGTTCCTTCTCACTTTCCCAGGTTGGCTTTTCTTCCATCACTCATTCTCTTCTTGTACAATTCTTGGCCATCCTGGACCTGGTTCTCTTCTTATGCTACTTAGTCTCTTTGAAAACTCCCAATCAATCCCATAGATTCAACTTGGATTCATCTGTAAAATGATAGGATCCAAAAATGATATCTCTATCCATAACTGCTCTCTTGATACACTTATTTTGACATCAGTAGTCCTTTTCAACCCAAATGTTCCATAGACTCCTCAAGCTCAATTTATCTAAAACATAAATAATGAATTTTTCTCCTTTTGCGAACCACAGTTAACAGCTTCATTAACCCTTCCCTTTCAAGGGTCATCAAGTTTGAAGTCTTCCTCATCCAATCAAATTCTAGTCATGGATGGCTGCCATGTTTCTTAGCATCCTCTTCATCTCAGCATTATTCAAGCTCTTATGATCAAATAGGAGTAAAGAAGGAACTAATATATTTAAGTGCTTACTAGACACTATGTACATTTTCCCACTTATTCCGTCAAGAACCATACCACACAGGTATTATTTTCACCACCATTTTTCTGTTGAAAATGTTACAAAGTCTCAGAAATATCCAAATGTTGCCTAATAGTTACAGAGCTAAAATGGAGCCTGAATTGAGGTTTGACTAGAAATCTTTGCCTCTTCCCACCTCCCAGTTTAACATTTCTTTATCCCAACCAATCTCCCTGCCACTGGTGGCTCCTTCCCAGACCAGTCTTCTCAAGCAGTGGTCCCTGAGCAATGTTTGATGGAGCAGCTTAGTGGTCTGTGGGCCTTCACCGTATTTTGGTCAACATTTTAAAATTTAGAAATACCACCAGCCTAACAACAACAATCAAGAAAGGTGCATTCTATTTTTCCGTTAAGATGTCAGAGAGTCCTGCAATGCTAGGCATAGTTTCTCACACAGCAGTAATCAACTGACCCAACGCAAGTGTTGACCACAACCTGACCATAACTCTGCATTTCACTAGACTCCATCCCTCCCAGATATCTGTCAAATATGCCCAGGTTCAGTTTATCATTGAGATTTCCTCATTAAACTTATACGATTGCATTTCTAAGAACAAGTTGCTTCATTCAATGATACTACTTGTGTCACTTTATTGCCATTTAAATTTGCAGTTCCTGATTGATAAGTGTAATATAAGTATAAAATGGAGCTGCTATAGCAAAATACCATAGATTGTGAGGCTCAACACCAGAAATACATTTTCTCACAGTTCTGGAAGCTGCTAGCATGGTCAGGTTCTGGTGAGCGCTCTCCTCCCATCTTAGAGATGGCCACCCTCTAGCTGTGTACTCACACGGCCTTTCCTTGGCTCATGAATGTGGAGACAGAATGAGATCTCTCTTCCTCTTCTTATCAGGCCATCCATCTTATTGAATTAGGATCACACCCTTATGTACTTATCTAAACTTTAATTACTTCCTGAAAGCCCTATCCTCAAACATAGTCAGATCTTGAGTAAGGACTTTAATATATGAATTCTGAAGGGACACAATTCAATCCATAATGATATAATAATTATTTTGAGTATTTACTATGTACTCAACATTGTTCTAAGTACTTTACAATTATCATCCAATCTAATCCTGATAATAATTCTATGAGATGGATACTTTCTATCATTTTCTCCATTTTCCAGATAAGGAATCATAGAGAGGTCATATAACTTTCCCACAGCTAGCAGGTGACTGAGCTGGAATTTGAACCCAAGTGGTCAGATTCTTAACTTCCATTTAAAATTGCTTTTTAAATTCCCCAAAGTTAAAAATTTCAGCCTTTCCTTCTAACCTGCCCCCTCAGGTAAATGAATCACTGGTCATTTCCTACTTCCTGTTCACACTCTTTGCCTTTTTTGAGATTTTCCCCTCTATTTTCCCAAGGGCTTGTACAGACTCTCACCCTCCCAAACCCTGGTCAAGTTCCATCTCACTTGTGAACTTCTCAGGACTTCTAAAACCTCTAATGTATCTGAGCTCTCTCTTCTCAGTGGTCTCCAAACCCTTACTCTTTATTCCTGCTGTAAGTATTGTACTACCCCATTATATTTTAAGGCATATGTGTGTGTTTCCTCTTGAAATCAGATCCCATGTTTTTTCTTCTTTGTCTCCTTAAGACTGACATACAAAGGTGCTCAGACATGCTGGTTATGCCAAGTTGACCTGAGGTGTTAAAAATATTTTCCCTAGTTTATTGAGATATAATTCACAACTAAAACCATATTAGTTTAAGGTTTCCAATGATGATTTGATGTATGGATTAACCAGATAATCTCTGAAATTCCCTTCAGTCTAAAACCCTATAATTTTTAAATGCACGCATGTGAGATATGCATGTTTGAAATGCCCTCATTCTTTGAACATTTCAATTGCTTTGTCAACAATTCCTTTGATTTTTAACTTTTTCTTTCTCCTCCTTTATAATCAGGGGAATTATCTTTTCCATTTGATATGGTTTTTGATTTGAGGTGGCAGGAGGATGGAGGTAGGTCTAAATAGGAATGCTTTTTTTCTAGATAGTCTGTCATAATCTATGGGCTTGAGGCTTCTGGAAGTCTTATTTTTACCTAAGTGAAATATTTCTTGTTCTTAATTTTTTTCATGTCACTTTGGACTTTATTTTTAAAACCCACAGTGGAAGCAGAAACCCAGAGCTGGGTTGAAGTAGATATGTGTTTTACAGAGGCCTGATGGTGAGTGGTACTATCCTGACTGAGACAAAGTTCCACACTGAATAAACTGTCTACTTGGTTCAGTAGCATCTTAGAAATCAGCCTGTAAATCCTGCTAGCCTGAGAGGCTTTGTGTAAATGCTATATTCTACTGTCACAAAATCACCATTTCATATGTATTTCTCTCAGGTTGGGTGTGAGCATAAGAACAGAATTCAATATTTTGGGAGGAGATAGAATAGCAGGAAAAAAAGAAAACACCAAAGATTCTTATCATGTTTGAGCCATTTATTTTAACTTGCAACTTTACCAAATGTCTCATTAGGTGATAACTGATTTGGGGTAGCACTGTATTTTTCAGAGCACTATCACACCCATTATCTAGTTTCATCCTCAGTGTAAGTTTAGAAAGTATCATTATTCTTATTAACATCTTCATTTTCTATAATCTCAGAGAGGATAGAGACATACCAAGGTCATAGAGCCAATAAATTGTGAGACCAGGATTTGAATCAAGACCCTCCAACCTCAAGCCCTAGACTCTTCCTGTATGACTACAATGTCTCAGCTTTACTAGGTCAACCAGTTGGCATTTCATTGTCAGTTAATCCCCTTTGCTTCCTTCTGGCATAAGGCCAACAGGAAGAGAAGCAAAAAGATTCAGATCATTCTCAAGTTGAAAAACCAACCTCTGAGGAATCCAGAGCTAACGGGATAATAATTAGTGTATAGTGGTGATGACAACCAGAGAATTTTCCATTACTGTCTTACATACTAACAGACTGGTATATCTGTTCCTTTGAGAAGCCACCATTTGGATAATTCCTATAAGCCCACCCTGGTCACTGCACCTGGTGCTCTTGTAGAAGGATTTACACTGCTCATGACCCATGCATGTTCATGGATATGTGTAAAATCCACTTGGAATACAGTATGTGGAAGGTGAAATGTGGTACTTCCTGGGGCAAATGATACCTTGCAGGAAATGTTAACCTTTCACATGAGTTATTCAGTGCTGTGTCCTCTCCTGGCCCTTTTATGTGTACCTTTATCTCTCAGTCTATAGTACACAATATATTAAAACAAATATTTTCAGATTTTTATTCTGCTCATGTGGTTTTTGAGATAAAGGACTCTTTTTTTCTTTCTCATTGACATATAGTTAATTTACAATATTGCATTAATTTCGAGTGCCCAGCACGAAGAAATTGGTTTCGTCCAGTGCTCCATGGGAACTGTATCTAGTGTTAGGGATAAGCATATTTGATTCTCACAAATGTATATGTGGCATGCAGTTTGCTTAAAAACTCTTACCAGTATGAATAATTAGAGGAGGCTCTGACCTTTAAAGTGGGAAGCATTCCAAGCTATTTCATATGTATCCACACCTTTACATTTCTGTATATATATATAAACACTTGACTTATAGCTTGCCTTAGTCTATTATCTAATTATAAAGTTTCCTTTGGAATGGCCATCCAAAAAATTACCCGTGCTTCCCCAGGATTGGGCTCTGACTTCATAATCTTATTTTTTCTGTATGTATGTTTATATTCAGAAAGAATGGGAAATGAAAGAGAAAAAGAAAAGAATATGTGCATGTGATTGGAAAATGTGAAAACTTCCTATTGATTCTCAGACAGAGCTCAGTAACTTACCCTGAGATACAATCTCAGTAATTCTCCTTATCTGTCAGTTCCATTACAAAAAGAACTAGGAAAGTGATGGACATAAGGGGACCAAACCTCCTCCCATCAAAAGATTTCCAGAATAAAAGGGTTAAAAGAATTAATGTTCCCCAGAAGCCAGTAAGGGTAGAGTACTATTATAAGTTCTCTTTGGTTTACATCATCTGATCAGAAGGGAAAACAAGGAGGGAAAGAGAGTGGGAAGTAAGAAGGGATGGGCTACATAAAACATACCAGTTGCAGATAAAATCACTTTGGGTTATGAACACTTCATTCTCAGTTACAGATATGGAATTTCAAGAATGATTATTAATGATTGTGACTCAAGAGGGAAACTCCTTTCCCTCCTTCCTTGTGCTGAAATCCAAGATTCTAATCCAACAAGTCAGCTACTGAAGGACCCCGCCCCAGCACTACCTAATGATGGCTTCCTCACCAGGATCATAGCGAGAACTGCAGCCACTGCCAGAAATGTCTGGCCCTAGATTCCTCTCCAACTCAGCGCCTAATGCCATTACACGTCCTACAACAGCTGCACGGATACCTCTGTGAGCCATTTGGGTATTTCAGAACAGATAGAGAGCTGCCATTTAGTTATGCCCAACACTAATCCAAACATGGTCTTTCACAAAATGATCTAAATAAAACGAGCCAACTGGACTAATAACAAAAGTTTGCAAATGAAGCTTTCAAGGAGAATGTCTTTCCACCTCCATGCACAATGGATGCTACAGACCTCAGGCATATAGGGGAGAACAGAGAACAAGGCGTCATTATGTCACCCCTGCCCCCCAAGCACAATAAAAGGTTCTGCCTGTTTTCTTGTCTATACCATCCCTTGTAGCTGACTTCTTTGTAGGGGATCATCTATGATTGGTCATACGCGGTCACATCTTCTCATGCACAGGCAGTCACTATGACCTGCTCAGCAGGTACTTGGGGAACAGAGATGAATGACCATAGGCCCCCCTCTGTCCTTTAACAGTATAGTTGGAGAAACAGATACTTACACAAAGACACACACACACACATATACACACACATTTTGCATAAAGACCTGACCTGACCTCTACCTGGGGGGGCATGGGGTTTCAAAGGAGAAACTGGCCATCTATGTTGGGGAAGAGGCAAGGAAGGGAATAGTTCATAGAGGATGCCAGCTTAAAGATTATCTAGTCCTGTGGTTTTCCAGCTGTGCTTATTTGAGTGCTAGGTGCCACAGAAAGGGAGGTGCTGGGTCGTCCTAGGCAGCTTCGAGCGGATAGCATCAGCCTTTATCAATTTTTTATATTAAAGTGCCAAATGATGCATTGTTAAAAAAAATTATTGTCAACCCCTAATACACAGAATCCTCAAGACGGTACATTTCTTTAGGGAAAGAATAGGATATGCTGCGCAGGAGAGAAAGTGAGCTAGTGACAGCTGGAGGGTTTGGTGGTGGTGGTGGGTTTTTTTTTTTTTTTTTTTTTTGGTCCATTCCAAGGATAGAACCCATGCCCCCAGCATTGGGAGCTTGGAGTCTTAACCACTGGATGGCCAGGGAAGTCCCAAAGCTGTAGTCTTGATAGTCACTTAGAGAGGGCTAATCTCCTCTTCATGAGAAATAGAAATATATGATGGTCAGAGATGGAGAGAAGGGATGAGAGGGAAGGAGTGAGGGAAGAAGGGCAACATGACCAGAAGCTGGAGCCCAGATTTTTGAAAAGGACAAAAAGCTTTTATTGACACGAGTATCTAATAGGAAATTCAAACTATTTGTTTGTAACTCCCTTAATCTTCCCAAAATAATCAGTAAATTCTTTTATAATACACTGACTCATGACTGTTGTTGCTAATGTTTTTAAGGGAAATTAAGGTAAAGAGCCAAATTTTATGCTTGAAGCAATGAAGTGCAAAGCATGCTGCCTCCCCAGCGGCAGTGGGGCTCATAGGATGAGGCCCTGGGAATTATACTTCCCCATGGTATGCACTGAGATTTGAGTCATCTTTTCTAGATCTCAAAAGCCAAAGCAACTAAAATTTCATTTGAAACAAATAAGTGGGTTGGGCCTGCAGGTAAAACTGGTTTGAAAGACATTTATTTAACCCAAGCCTTTCATCTAATGAGGAAAAATCGCAGGCTCCAGAGAGGTGAAGGGGTCTGTTGAGGTCAAGCTTCAGCTCTTATCTGGCAGAGTAAGGGCCAGAATCTAGTTCTTCTGACCCAAAAAAAGCCTGACTGTCTACTCGGCCAAGTTCAGGTTTAGAAATCTGGTAGAACCATGGTATTCAGAGGGGCAGAAGGTAAAACACTGATAAATCCCTATCTCAAATCCCACAACCCTGCAGGGCCCAGAAAAACAAAACAAAAAACAAAATACAGCCTCAGAAATCAGAGAGACTTCGTGGATTTTGCTGTGCAATCTTGCCAAGTGATTTAATCTCACTGAGCCTCAGGCCATCATCTATAAATGGAGTAAATAATACCTATCACGCAGACAAGATTTTCAAAAAATTTAATAAAGCAATATATGTAAAGTGTATGCCACATGGTAAGCAATGGATAAATGGAAGCAATTATTATTGCTATCAAATGGAGACCTTTACAAATGTACCATAAGATTGATTTTTAAATGCTTTTTGCTTAATTATAAGACTAATATATTTTCACTATCAATAATTGAGAAAATATAAAGGAATTTTTTAAAAGACTTTCCACATTCCTGCTACCCTGAAACAACCACTGTTAGTATGTTGATGTATTTCAACAGGAATGATTTAGAATGTGCCGTTTCTTGGGCCTTGTAACCTTCCAAGAGCACTCAATTTAGAATAAAAAATTGGCAGGAATGCAGCCTGTTCTAAAACCAATTTCTTGTTTGTTTTTTATTTTAGGGGGTAGTGGGAGGAGAGAAATTATACACAGATATAAACCATGTCAATACAAACATTATCACATTTTAAAATCATATTTTCATCCTTTTTTACAACTAGATTTTCAGAGTGCTTTATGGTCCATTAAACAAGTTCCCATGTACTATCTTTCTTGATGCGGTTAACAGCCCAAGGTACTAGGTACTATTATTATACACATTTTGCAGATGAGGAAATTGAGGATCAAAAAAGCTAAATGATTTATTCCAGGTCTTTCAGGCAGTGAGAATTTGGACAGAAGCCTAAGATTTCCGACTCAAAGCTGGTATCTCTCTGCTAATTATCCATACCAACAAGAACCCTAATTAGCCTTAATCATCTGAACAGCCTCAAAGATAAATTAGGATACAGCATAGCGAGCTGGAGAAAGCACAGGAGTGCAAGTCAGGAGAACTCCGAGTCATGCCTGCTTTCAGTACTGGCAAACGCATGCCTTCCCTGGACTTAAGACTTTCTCATTTGTCCAGTGGGAGGGGATAGCCTCTTCGAGGAAGGTTCACACCGTCTAATGCTAAATTCTATCATTTTAAGGCACATCTTTCTAACTTGTGAAAACATTTTTGATATGGTGCTTTAAAAAAAAGATCTCCTCTAAAAATCTAAATGACTACAGTGAGACACCTCCGATCAAAAATGACAAGAAGCTCCAATCTGGCTCAACTAACGGGACGTCCCAGGCCCAGTTCAAGTTCTAGGACTGGATGACCTGTTGCCGCTGGGAGAAGAGCTCCTTTTGCAAATCTACAGTGCTGTGGGCCCCAGTCAGGCAGAGGGAACTCTGCCAAATATGAGTATCTCAAGTGGAATTCCAAATGTGGATATCTTTTTCCTAAGTGTGGTGCTCCACCAGTTGAATTCTGATGACTGTTTTATGGTGTGCTAGCTTGTTATTAGCTAGATATCAATTTGAGATTTTTCAGAACACATATATTTTTGGACCTGGCTTTATAAGAGATGCTGAGAGTGGCTAAATACCTTTTTTGGAGAGATGGGGAAAGAATCACTGAACATAACTGGATTATCTGAATCTTAACATCAGAGGCTCAATTATTCATCTAAGCAATGCAGGTGCTGGTGGCATCAGCTGTCTCCAGGACTGCCAGCCTGGTCAACTCAGGCACAAGATCCTTTTAAATACAAATGAATGGCCACTTATTCCTCCTGATCCTTAGACTTTGCTGACCTCAGACTGTGGCAGCTTCTCCATTCCAGGAAGTCCCAGGCTGGACACATGGCCAGCTGTTGCATTGCAAAGGGTGGTGGGGGGTGGGGGGTACATTGCAGCTCTCTTCCAAGCTGAAACAGCAAGGCTCTTCTGCACATTCCATTTCCTAGATGGTTGAACAGACTCAAAGAAGATGATTTTCTGAGCCACATGATTAACCGAATAAGCATTCTTAGTTCTGAGTTGTGTTTATATTTTTTTCATTACCCAGGTGTGTCATATGTGTCCCCAGCAGCTCAATCAGATATTATCATTCCCTAAGAACAGGACTCTATCAGAAGGCAAAGGAGTATGGTGGCCTTGTTGACAGAGGTATCAGTGTGAATTCCAGCCTTACTACTATGTGACCCTGGTCAAGTACCTCTGTGCACCTCTGTTTTCCTCATCTGCCAAATGTTGAATACGACAGTACTGATCTTGAAAATTTACAGGAAGGGTTTTAGAAGTTGGTTCAGGTAACACAGTTAGCATAGGACCTGGCATGTCTAAAAGCACTGAGTCAAGATTAACTAGAAAGTAGAAAGGCCTCTACCTACTGCCTGCTCCATTCTGTGGACCCTGGGATACACATACATACAAATTTCAAGAAAGAACAGGGAGTGGGGTGAAGGGCAGCCCTGGACTTAAATACTTAAACTACAACATGATTAGTATGATCACAGAAGAAAGTACCCAAAACTGCACATCCCCCAGTGCTTGATGCAGGGCATTGCCATACTCGGTACACAATCCATGAGGAATGATGTTCTGATTTGAGTGGTGCTGGTTGAAATCTATTAGGCTGGTAATCACACACACAGTACCTCAAAAGAGTCCTTTAGTGATTTTCTAATGCAGAAACCACAGACGGGTTCAATTTGGGAGTGTTATTAAGCAGATAAATGGATTTTTAGATATTTAACTTCTACCCATATATGAACTTCAGGAAGCTAAATGCTCCAATGACACAGCTAAATACCTTTTTGTTACAAAGACATGGTTTGACTTTTGAGGCAAAGTTGAGGGCCTAAATTCAACCCCATTAGTTCATGTTCTGTCCAAAATGCAGTTTATAATGAAGCCAGCAAATTAGGTCCCTTGACCATAAACTTCACAGAGGGAAAGCAAACAGAGCATGAATCAAAAGGCTTTAGATGGCAGTTGGCTATTAGTAACATATAAATTAAGTGTAAAATCAAGGGGGGCTGGCGTTGGGGTAGGGAAGTGAGTTGCATGGTTACAGTCTCCACGGAACTTAACACAAGCAACCTGAATACAAATAATAATGATGATGGCCATAACAACAACGATGCAAACTTAGTTATGTTCTTGACCAACGACAAGCTCAGAAAGTTGGAGAGAGACTCATTTTCACTTCCCTGCCACTGTCCTTAACTTGTCAGCTGCTTGTACCAAGTTGTTAGGCCCATGTGGTGTTGAAACATCACAAGCCGCTCCCAGGCCTAATCTGTAGTTTTGAACAATGGGGTGAACCATGTTTAGCCACAAGTGCGAGTCTATTACCACCGGCGGTTTGTGTCACCAAACTTGCACAACTCTGCCTGAATCATATTAATTAAGTTTTGAGGGCTGCTATTTAAAGGTATTTAATTCTCCCCTAGAGTTATATAGAGTGGGAACTTGGCCCATTGCTTTCAAAGGACTTTGAAAACTCACACGTCGGCCCAATTGTTTTCCTACATATTTAGAGAATGTTAGAACACTCTGCAATGGCTCCACGAACCGTGGAAGCTTCTTCCCAGTCTCTGCGGTCTATTGGTTAAATTTATATTGACGGATACTTCAGAGCTTGGATTATTGAGCTAATAGACCACAACGGCTCACTATTGTGTACATCAGAAATGTCACGTCCGTTTATAAGGCAAATCTGTTCCATGTGACTGAAAAGAAAGATATAGCAGAGAATAATTTTGAAGAGTCACCTCACAAGCACTAGTGAAGTTAGTCTTATAAAATCATCTGTCGGGAAAAAGTGAAGCACTCCAAGAACACTCATGCCTCGTAATGGCCTATAAATGTTTTTGTAAAAGTTCCAAAAAAGTGTACAACCAGTACATTTCTGTTTTCTATTTTTATGTCTTAAAAAAAGTAAAAATAGCCAAAGGGCTGGGGTTGTTTTTTTTTTTTTTTTTTTTCCCCTTTGACAATTTGTGAAAAAATAAAAAGTTCAGTCTAAGGCTGAAACATTGCATGCCAAGTTTTTGCCTGGAACTAATCTTTATGGTTGAGTTACAAAGCCCCTGAAAATGGGGGGTTTCAAATGGAAATGCTGACACAGCTTTACCCACAGTGGCAGAAAGGGAGGGGCTGTAGTGCCTATTTGTACCTTGTTTGCTGTATTGTCATTTTCAAAGTCTTGTGGTCTAGACCTGGGTGTTATACACTGCCTAAAAGCGTATGTCTATACATGTGTCCTGACCATCTGGGGTTTGCAAAGAAGTTAGCACAGAACCCATTTTTGAAATGAATCTGACACCCATTGTGAGATAGGATAGACTTTTTCCTGATTTATAATAGCTTTCATTATTCCAGAGACACACCTTTCCCTGGATTTAACAGCAGTAACTACCAACAGAAAATGGGGAGCAGTCCACTCTTCCTCTTTAATAGTTCTCTAAATCTTAATTTTTGACAATTGTCTGCTGGTAAAGCTACAAAAGCTAATGATGAGCTGTTTGTGTAGATTCAATGATAATGTGAATTACTTGGACAAGAGGATGTGTGGGGCTCTGAATTACTTTTACTCTACATCACTACCAGCGTTTTAAGGTGGATAGCTAATGAACTTAAGAGTAGAAAGACGATAGTTGGAAGCTTTTGAGAGAAGCTTCTTTTCATTTCTAGCATCTGATGGATGCTGTTCAACACTCAGTGACTGCTATTAAAAAACAAAAACAGAACTTCAGAACCCTGCAACCTGCTTGTATTCTAAAAGAGCACCAATAAATAATTATTGGCTGATGTGAAGAAAACCCATGAAATCTGCTGAAACCACTATCCAGTATTCCTGTGGGTTCCATACTATCAGTCAAAATTCCTAGGTGTGGACAGTCAGCCTTGGCTACAATGATGGTCTTAAGGAAAGCAGCCCACTAGGGTCCTTAGACCCAAGGTACATTATGATTTTGGTAGTTAGGTAGAACTACTAAACCGCAGCTCACAAACACAGCATATTAAGGAAAAAGGGGAAAACCTGCTTCATTTAATTTTTCCAGTGAGTCTTTATTCTATTAAATAAAAGAAGGGAAAAAAGGCTTTTCTGAACTTTAGTGTTTTGTCGCTCGGGCTTTATTTCCACCTTAAAATCTTTACCTGGCCGTGATCTGTTGTTCCATTACTGGAGGGCAAAAATGGGAGGAATTGTCTGGGCTAAATTGCAATTAGGCAGCCCTGAGTGCGGCTGGCACCAGTTAACTTGGGATATTGGAGTGAAAAGGCCCGTAATCAGCCTTCGGTCATGTAGAACAATGCATAAAATTAAATTGACATTAATGAATAATTGTGTAATGAAAATGGAAGAGGAGAGTTAATTGCATGTTACAGTGAGTGTAATGCCTAGATAACCTTGCATTTAATGCTATTCTTAGCCCTGCTGCCAAGACTGCTACACAACCTCTCTCAGCAGGAAGTCATTAAAGCTGTGAGGAGATAATGCAGGCTCAGTGAAACCTAAGTGGCAACAATATAACAAGAGTTTCTTTCAGACCTTAGTGTTTTCCAAAAAAAAAAGGGGGCATGTTGAGGTAATTTGTACACATCTGAATGAAAACAGGAAACTCAGAGCAATCTATTTGCAGTGTGTCCAGTCCCGCAGATTTCCTAACTGTTTTAGAGACCAAGGTCAGATCCTATAATCAAAGACAAGCCTAAACCACTAGGGCTTACAAGGCAATAAGCACCCAGCTGTCTACCAGCTACAACTTAGTTTTGTTAATCACTTAGTGTGGCGGAGTCTGTGAAATGCTTGACCTCAGACTTGAAAGACTAGAGGAATATTCTCCAGCCCAGTTCATGCTCACCACCTGCTCAAAGAGGTAATCATTTCAGGAGCCCTAACTTTCTCTGAAACCCGCCCTGAAACTTTCATTTCAAGCTGTGTGTACTTTGACCATAGCAAACAGAGCTTTCTGCATCTGTGTTTTAGGAGAACAAAAGCTGTTTTAAAATTTGCAAGAAAAAAAGCCACAGTATTTTTCTCTTCACTAAGTTTCTTTTTTCCTGTTTCCAACTTTTGAGTCATTACCAGGTATTTGCGGGTTTGATCTATCTTATGTTTTGGCCTCATCTGCAGACTGTCCAGAGGGAACTGACTCCAACAAGAGTAACTTCTCAGCCCTGAAGGGTGTGAGTCAGCCAGCATGCCGGACTGATCACCATGGAATCGGCCCTGGCCAGGGGTCCTGGGTGGGATGCACATGGCAGCGTTCAACTAGAAAGACCAGGTCAAAACAGATTCCAGGGCAAGTGCTTGGAGGAGGTGAATGAGTTTAAATATCTGTCATTTTGCATTTTTATAAAATATAGTCTTAGACCTCACTAGAAAAACAAAACTCTGTGTTAGCAACAGTAGCCAAGACTTACTCATTGAAAGAGGACTCATTCTTTTTCAATATCATATTTTTGTTATGCAAATCCGAGTGTTGGTACCTATTTCAGCCAAAATGACTTTTGATTGAGGGATTATTTCATCCTTAGGGCTTTATTTTGTTATTTTTGACTTGCCCAGAAACCTGTTCTTCTCACATTATTCGGGACGGATCTTCAGTGGTGTTTGGTGGAGGCCTTTTGCTTCAGCCTTCCACTTATACTGCCAAGTCCTGCTGGGCATGGCCAGCATGTAGAGCCCCTGCTTAGGACTCAAACAGTAAAAGATGCTTCTTCCATCAAGAAATTCTCAAATACTAAGCCTCTGAGAAATAGATAACCTGGCCAAATGACACTGGGGAATGTGTCCAAGGCACTGGGGAATATGTCTAGAACCCCAAACATAACATCAGGTTCATTGGCCAAGTTAATGCTTATACACTTAACATTCTCAGATTAAAAACAATAGTAATAAAGAGGAGACGGAGGGAGGGACAGAGTAGAAGTAAAAGAACTGGAAGAATTTTGACTTAGAATAGAGGTAAGCTGTTAGCATCTTTTTGTTTCCAGAGTTTAACCAGTCCAAGAGCCCTGTCCCTTGCTTGCTCTGTGATTTTGGCAAATTATCCTCTCTAAAACCTCCCTTTTAAGATAACAGGACTCACATGCTAGGAGTTAGGCAGGCTAAATGAGATAATGTTTATAAAGTGCTGCTAAATATTGCTACTATTGTTTATCATCTTCATTCTCATCAATTCTAAGATCCTTACCCACCACACAGACCATGCCCATTCAGTATACCTTTTTAAAAATTTAATTTTTGGCTGTGCTGGGTCTTGGTTGCTTCACATGGGTTTTCTCTAGTTGCGGAGAGTAGGGGTTACTCTCTATTGCAATGCACTGCCTTCTCATTGTGGTGGTCTCTCTTGTTGTGGGGCACGGGCCCCAGGGTTCGGGCTCAGTAGTTGTGGCCCACAGGCTTAGCTGCCCATGGCAGGTAGAATCTTCTTGGACCCTGCATTGGCAGGCAGACTATTAACCACTGACCACCAGGGATGTCCTCTGTATACCTTTGATTCCTGCAAAAGCCACAGCCTCTTAGCCAAATCATTCTGCCCATCCTGGGATCTCTCTATATAATTCTTATTTGAAATATCTTTCCCCTTTCTAATTTCCCCTGACTTATATGTCTCATCTTAGAAACTTAATTTTTATTTTCTTATATGCAGTGTTAAGTCTTATAACATTCAGCTTGTGGGTCCCTACTCAATTAGAACAAAGTAATGCTTCATATATATCTTGATTTTAATGTATATTAACTCTAAAATTAAAGTACAAGGAACAAAAATGTTCAAACATGAGAAAAAGAGCACTATAGTTGAAAATATATTCAACTAGAATTAGCAGAGAATATAGAATTTTGATTGAGTTTCTGATTAGGTGGGGAAGATTTTTTTCAAAGCTTTCTATAGAGACTTTAAAAATAAAATTTCCCATCTCAGTGAAGGACAGTGTTGTGACTATGCTTATGTGATGAATGGGGACTTCAGCACATATCTGGCCACCGTGTTAAACAGTTATAAATACTGAACAGATAAAGATGGGAAAAGTATTAGAGACTAAGCTAAGTACATTCTAAGTTTTTGAGAGAGAATCATTAATATGAGTTAATTTTTTTGACATTTTTGGAGGAGGGATAGAAGTGATCTGCGGGAATAGAGAAGGGGTGGTTATTTAATGTTTACTACCACGTGGAATCAGAATAAAGAGATTTTGCCTATATACATACAGATCAAGAGATTGCAAAGTTTACTTATTGTTAAAAACTAATGAAAGGCATGGATTGGAGGGAAGACTTTTTTTGTTTTTTCTTTTCTGAGTCCCTTCGAGCACCTGAATAAAACTTGCATTTAAAACATTACACCAAGGAGAAAAAAAGAGCTCTGGATTGAGTTCTGGTGTCCAAAACTTCCTAGCCACAAGAACTGGGAGGGAAATCTGACCTCACTTCCATTCACTTTTCTCACCTAAAAAATGAGGGGTTCTAGTACTGTGTGAATCCCAAGACTTTCATCAGGACAATATTTTGAGATAGTCCTGCAAAATTAAATATACCTTTGTGTGTGTTAGTTGCTCAGTTGCATCCAACTTTTTGCGACCTCATGGACTGTAGCCCTTCAGCTTCCTGTGTCCATGGGATTCTCTAGGCAAGAATGCTGGAGTGGGTTGCCATTTCCTCCTCTGGGAGAAATATACCTTTATTGAGCATTTATTATGTGGAAAGTATGTTATCTTACAGGGTACAAAAGCACTGGAATAGTTGTTGTTCAGTTGCTAAGTCATGTCCACCTCTTTGCAACCCCATGGACTATAGCACACCAGGCTCCTCTGTCCTCCATTATCTCCTGGAGTATGCTCAGCTTTATGTCTGTTGAGTCAGTGATGCTATCTAATCCTTTCATCCTCTGCTACCCACTTCTCCTTTTGCCTTCAGTTTTTCACAGCATCAGAGTCTTTTCCAGTGAGTCAGCTCTTTGCATCAGGTGACCAAAGTATTGGAGCTTCAGCTTCAGCATCAGTCCTTCCAATGAATAGTCAGGGTTGATTTCCTTTGGATTAACTGGTTTAATCCCTTTGCAGTCCAAAGGACTCTCAAGAGTCTTCGCCAGTACGACAGTTTAAAGCATCCATTCTTTGGCACTCAGCCTTCTTTATGGTCCAATTCTCACATCTGTACATGACTACTGGAAAAACCATAGCTTTGACTAGATGAACCTTTGTCAGCAAAATGATGTCTGTGCTTTTTAATATGCTATCTAGGTTTGTCATAGCTTTTCTCCCAAGAAACAAGAGCCTTTTAATTTCTTGGCTGCAGTCACCATTCGTAGTGATTTGGGAGCCCAAGAAAATAAAATCTGTCACTGTTTCCACCTCCACAAGTATAGTGCATGTGTGATAAGTCTCTTCAGTCATGTCCAACTCTTTGTGACCCCGTGGACTGTAGCCTGCCAGGTTCCTCTGTCCATGAGATTCTCCAGGCAAGCACACTAGAGTGAGTTGCCGAGGCCTCCTCCAGGGGCTCTTCCCAAGCCAGGGATCAAACTTGCATCTCGTACATCTCCTGCATTGGCAGGCAGGTTCTTTACCACTAGCACCACCTGGGGAGCCTTCTACTGGAATAGTACCTGCCCTCAAAAAATACCTACCTCAGGAGCCAGTGTATATACCTTTGGAAGGTCTTCAAGTCTTAATCGGTTTCTTTTGGAAATGGTCATCCCTCTGACATCAGTGTGTTAAGGAACAGAAACAGGCCTTTTCCTGGAAATAATGGGCCCAGGTGCCTGGGATGGCTTCCGTGAAAGTTTCCCTCCCTTCTATGAGACAAACCACACATTTGCTATGGATTCCTCTAAGCAGTTGTAAAGCAAAGAATTAATCTATATTTGATTAAAAATAACAGTATAATTGCTGATAATAATCATGATAATGAGAACAGTAACAAAAAAGGAACCCACCTGTGAGTTATTTCAATTCACATATGGATTTAAACTAAAAATCATCTTAGAAGCTAGGCATAGAGTAATATATTTTGGATATTCTTTAGACAAAGTGGGGAACTGTTAATCTAACCATCTAGACACAGATCTGGGAAGATGGATGTGGGAAGTTAAAAATAAATATATAAAAACTGAGCCCTTTTTTATTTTAACTGATGTTTTGCCAGTATGTTATAGGCTTCATCAGAGAATGCAAATGCAAACTTTTGTTTGGACATCAAAGCATTTTTCAATTCTAGCTTAGGTAATGAAATAAATGTGTAAAGTCACAGATCCAGCGGCTGCTTTGTGTAGCTGGTTGTTTTATCACAACATTAAAAAAAGATAGCTATGTAGATTTAGCTTTAATACCTAGAAAAAATTTGGAAAGTCATCAAGAGATTGATTTGCAAACAAGGAGAAGATACTAGCTAGTGCTCAGCATGGCTTATTTAGAATAAATTCCACTGGATTAATCTGATCTTTTAGACAAAGTGACATACCTGACAAATGATGGACTGTGGGTGTTTGAGAAGAGGGAACAAAGATAAAATATATAAGGAGATGTCAATGACTAAGGTACATTTAAAACCAGCTTCATATTAGTTTATTCTAGACATAGGGACACATACTACTTTTCAAAAAAATTCTCTCTATTCTCTTTTGTGTTCAACTGTCTCATCTATAACATAAGAGGTGGATTAGATGAGTGTTTTTCAAACCATATGTCGTGGCCATTTTGAGGGTCATGAGATCAACCTAATGTGTAACACTAGCAATTTTAAAAACATGAAGTAGAATAAATCAGAAAAGAATCCATCAGAGTCAATTGCATGTAGTGGCTCAGAGGTAAAGAATCCACCTGCCACTGCAGGAGATGCAGGAGACGTAAGTTCAATCCCTGGGTCAGGACTATCCCCTGGAGGAGGAAATAGCCACCCACACCAGTACTACTGCATGAGAAGTCCCATGGCCAGAGGAGCCTGGTAGGCTATAGTCCACGGGGTCACAAAGAGTGGGACACAACTGAGCACACACACACACGGGTAAATACACGTCTGTATAACTTTTGTTTCAACTGTGTGCTGTGTATGTGTTTATAAACATTTATATGTGTGTATATACTTTTAGTGGAATATAATATAAAATATATTTCTTATTGTGGGTTGTATGCCATACACACGGTGCTTAAGAGAAATTAGAAATAATACAACTTTGTATATTAGACCTTAAAAACTCAGTACTGTGTGAACGTAAATCACATTGAAACTTCATCATAATAAGAGTTTATCTTGCTATACTTCTCACCTTCCTTCTGATTAAATGGGTAATTTTTTCTTCTTCTCTTCCTCCTCCTTTTGACCTCTTCTTCCTCCCTCCAGTTACTTTTTTTTTCTCTACCCCTCCCCTTCCTTCTTTGACCACAATTGAAACTTAATCATTTTTATGTAATTTATTGAAGGGTTATATGTAATGTGTATGTAAGTAGCAAAACATAGTAATAAAGTAAACCCATCATCAATTTAAGAGCAAGAAAATAACATTACTGCCCTATTCAATCCTACCATCTCTTCCCCTCAGAGGTATCCACTAGCCTGAATTTCATATTTATTACTTCTTTATCTATTCTTACCTATTTTATTATGTGTGTGTGTGTGTGTGCATGCGCACTAAGTTGCTTCAGTCATGTCTGACTCTTTGCAACACTATGGGCTGTAGCCCACCAGGCTCTCCTGTCCATGGGATTTGCCAGGCAAGAGCACTGGAGTGGGTTGCCATGCCCTCCTCCAGTGTGTGTGTGTGTGTGTGTGTGTGTGTGTGTGTGTGAGTCACTCAGTTGTGTCCAACTCTTTGCAACCCCATGAACTGTAGCCTGCCAGACTCCTCTCTCCATGGGATTCTCCAGGCAAGAATATTGTAGTGGGTTGCCATTTTCTTCTCCAGGGGATCTTCCAAACCCAGGGATTGAACCTGTGTCTCCCGCATTGCAGGCAGATTCTTTACCATCTAAACCACCAGAGAAGCCTATATGTGTATATGTGTTCCTAAACAATATTTTTTTGCTTTTATTTGTAATGACTTTTATAAAAATGTTACTGTTATGATGTAACTTTTTGAAACTTGTTTCTGTTGCTTGCATATTCATGTGTGCAGCTAGAGTTCATCCATTTCCAATGCTATGTAGTATTCCATTCTTCCATTCTGTTATTATACCATCATCCTCTTCCTGGTGAGTTACATCTCTTGGTACACATAGTGAGAAGTTCTTGCACAGTGCTTCCCAGTTGTTTTCATAGGCTGGAGGACTGCAGCTGCCCCCCTCCCAGTCAGCAACCCCAGCAGTACACCTGTGACTTCTCCTCGACACAACACTCTTCAACTACACATAGGTCAAAAACCTCTGCTGTTGTGTATACTTTGTCTGGGCAAAGGATTGCCAGCTTTTAGAGTATGGGACTGTTGATTTCACAGTGTGATTTTTCAAAATAGTCAAGCCAACTTTTAGTCTGAATAACAAAAATAAGTCTATTGTACCACATCCTCACTATAGTTGATATTATTAGACTTCTTAATTTTTTCCAGTTTAACATGAATATGAATTATATCTCATCACAGTCTTAACTTTGTATTAGTATGACTTTGAGCAGTTTTTTATATAACATTTGCTTTATGTATTTCTTCTTTGTGATTGTTGTTGTTTAGTTGCTATGTCATGTCCAGCTCTTTGGGACCCCATGGACTGTAGCCCACCAGGCTCCTCTGTCCTGTGATTTTCCAGGCAAGAATACTGGAGTAATTTGCCATTTCCTTCTCCAAGGAATATTTCCAATGCAGGGATCAAACCCCACATTTCCTGCATTGGCAGGTAGATTATTTACCACTGAACCACCAGGAAAGACCCTTCTTTGTGATATGGCTGTTCAAATATTTTGCCCATTTTTAATTTTGGATGACTTTTTTTCTTATTGACTTGTGAAAGTTTTTTTATATAGTCAGATTATCAATATATTGTTTGTTTTCTGTTGTCTTAGTTTAGACTGTCATAACAAAATTCCATAAGCTGAATCAAGTAACAGAAAATTATTTCTCACAATTTTGGAGGCTAGAAATGTGAGATCATTGTGCAGCAATGGTCAGTTTCTGGTGAGAGGTCTCTTCCTGGCTTGTAGACAGCCACTTTCCTCTTTATCTGAGAGAGAGAGAGTGAGCGTCTCTCGTATCTTTTCTTACAAGGGCACTGATCCCATTATGAGAGCCCCAACCTCATCATCTCATCTAAACTTAATTTCCTCACAAAGGTTCCAACTCCAGATAACTTCATCAGTTCAGTTCAGTTCAGTCGCTCAGTCGTGTCCGACTCTTTGCGACCCCATGAATCGCAGCACGCCAGGCCTCCCTGTCCACTTCATAGCGGAAGTTAAAGTTTCAACACATGAATTTGGAGGAGATATAATTCAGTTCACAGCATACTTATTACAAATCTCTCCAAGTTTGTGATATAAAAAGACATACACTTTCATTATTGTTCTTTATGATGAACAAAAATAAGCTCACAAATCTTCTAGCAACAAAACTGTTGTATTATATATCCTTCTAAGGATGTTAACGTTTTGCCTTTACTAATTCAGTTTTAATCCATCTGGAATTTGTTTTTGTGAACAACCTGAGGTACAGATAACTAGTGGTCTAAGTACCATTTACTGTGTAGTCCACATTTCTCCTGTGAGCTGTTAGGCCGCCTGTGTCACAGTGGTCATTTATGGCAAACTCTGTAAGGATTCCATGTATGTGTGGGTTTGTCTGAGTTCCCAATTCTGTTAAATTGATCAATCTGATTATCCCTGTGCCAGCACACTGTCCAAGATACTATATATTTATAATGTATCTTGATATTTGGAAGGGCAAAATCCTCTAGGTCATTATTCTGCTTCAGAAGGACTTTGACAATTCTTGGGCCTACCTTACATGTAAATTTTAGAATTACCCTGTTAAGTTCCTTTGGGAATTTTTTTGAAAATTGAATAAACTATAGTTAAAATTTGGAATATCTGAAATCCTTACACTATTGACATTTCCTATCCAAGATCATGGATTATCTCTCCATTTATTAGATCTTCTGTGTATTTCATTAATGTTTTAAATTTTTCCCAAACAGACTGCAAAATTTTTGTTTGACTTATTCCTAGATATTTTATATTTGTTGAAATTATATATATATACATAAACATATATATATATATATATATTTAAAGTATGTTTTCATTTTTGTTTCCCCTGTACAGATATATGATTTATTTTTATATACTGGTTGTATATCCAGTCATTTAGTAAACATTTATATTAACCCAAATATATCTATAGATTACTTTGCATTTTCTATGTAGAAAATAGTATAATTTGAGAATAATGATAATTCTGTTTCTTCTTTTCCAATTTTAACTTAATTTTAAAAAATATTTTATTATTGTAATGGCTAAGTCCTTCAAAAAAATGCTGAGTAGAATTAGGAACAATGGGCAGTTTTGTCTACTTCTGGATTTTAAAGCTTATATTTCTGACAATTAATGTGATGTTTATTATAGTTTTTTCTAGGAAGAAAGTTCACTTTACTCACAGTTTGCTAAAAATTTCGTTTAAATTTTAAATCGTGAATGAGTACTGAATTTTCTCAAATGCTTTTTCATTTATTGAAAAAATTCATATTTTTTTTATTTAATCTATTACTGAAGTAATTCTATTGATCAAGCCTCTAAACTTTAAGCCTTCCTTACATTCTTAGGATAAATTAAACATCATGCTGACTTTCTTCCTCATTAATGACTATATGTAGTTTTCTAATAATTTGTTTCAAGTTGTCAAACTCATAATTATGAGTGGAAATGTGCATTAATTTACCTTAATTCCTCTACTCTTGTCTTTGTTTTAAACTAAAGAATTCTAACTTTGTAAATAATAATTGAAGAGTATTCCCTTTTTTCTCTTTTCTAGAAAAATTTAACGTTGGAAGACTTTGTCATTGATTATTTTATAGAACTTGTCTGTAAAACCACCTATTCCTAATATTTTCCAGGTGAGATTTTTAACCACTAGTACAGTGTTTTGTTCTGTTTTGTTTTAAATTATGATAATACTACTTGGATTTTCTGTATCTTCTTTTGTCAGCTTTTGCTATTCAGATTTTTTTGATATTTATTCTTTCTGTTTCTAGTTTAAAATTTATTATCATAAAGTTGTCATATTTTTCTGTTATGTTTTAAATATTTTGCTATATCTTAGTTCCATTTTATCATCATTAATTTTAATTACAAGCCTTTCCCTTTTTAAATCAGTCTTGCCAGAGGTTTTTGGATTCCATTTGTTCTCAAAGAATTAACATTTGTTTTTATTCATCCTTTATATTACATTATCATTTTATTTTTACATTAACTTTTGATCACTATTATAGCTTTAAAATACATTTGTAGGATTAACTCTATTGTTATAACTTAATTCAGGGGTTGGTAATTATTTTTTATAAAGTACCAGATAGCAAATATTTAAGGCTCTATGAGCCATTTAGTCTCTATTATATCTATTCAGTTCATGCCATTGTAGCATGATTTATTCCAATATACTTTATTTACAAAAATGGGGCAAGATTTGGCCCTTGCGCTATATAGTTTATTGACCCCTGGCCTTACTTTTTGATCCTTAATCTGTGGTCTGAGATTTCTGGAAGGGTCCCTGATGTAAAGAGGTAAGGTCAAAATTATTTTTATATAATAGCTCTAAGATGTTATATGACTTTTTCATTGTGTTACCTTGAACTGACAGTGCAAAAGCAAGGGTAGATAACATTGCTGGCACCTCAGAACAAATCACGGCAGTGGTCATTGTGGCCCTTACCAGTATATCTTCACTACAAAAATAAATGTCAGTTTTAATTAAGAATGTCTTTAATAAAACTGTAAAAATTATTATTTTATTGCATTTTGATCCATGGTTACATCTTTTTAATATTATTTTGTTGAATTGGGATTTATACATAAAACACTTATGCTCTATTTTAAAGTATGATAATTCACTCAGTGCTTAAGTATATGTGATTGTTGGAACTGCAAGCATAACTGGTCTTTTTCATCATGGAACACCATTTTAACATTACAGAAGAGCTAGACAAACTATGGGTTCTCAGCTTGGATTACTTGGCAAATATTTTCTCAAAATTGAATGAAATGAGCTTCAAAACAACCAAAAATATTTGTTACCAATGTTAAAATTAGAGCTTTCAAATAAAATTAGAATTTAGTATTGTATCTGCCAATGAGTTTGACAGTTTCCCGATACTTAAAGGCTATTCCAGGGACATCAGTGGTGATATTAACAAATGAATTTGTATCCATACAATATAATAAAATATATCAACACTCAGAAGATCTTTGTTACTCAGTGTACCAGTGTTTTTCAGATTATCAATACATGATCTTATAAAATCACACATAGGTAAAATATCCATTCAAAGTGTAAGACATACCAATGGATCTTAGGGTAACAGACCATGAAAGAGTCATTGATGTGGTTTCAGATTCCACTTTGCAACTAACCTTTAAAAGATTACCACTAGCAGAGATTTGGCATAATATCAAAGAAAACTTTTCACAGTTATATAAAAGGACTGTTAAAATATTCTCCTTTTCCCAATACATGTCTGTGTGAAGCCAGATATTCTTTATATATTTCATCCAAACTAATGTACCATAGCAGATTGAATGCCGAAGCAGAGATGAGGATCTAATCTAGTTCTCTTCTCCTAAATCAGACATTAAAGAGATTTTCAATAGTGTAAAATAATTCCATGCTTCTCACTAAGTTCTTTAGTTTGGGAAAATACTTTTATTAAAATATGAGGTTAATATATGATGGGTGTATTGTTTTTAAATGAATTGATAAATGTTGCAAAAATTTAATTTCTAATTCTATAATTATTGACAATTATAATTCATATAAATAAAAGTTCTTTGGGGTGTTTTAATTAATCAAGTTTACTGTAAAATTATTACATATGAATGTGTCACTGAAGTGGCTCAATAGGTATTATTTAATTATTGAGAAAATAAGGTAAAAGCTGTTTGTACTGCATGCATACTAAGTCGCTTCAGTCATGTCTGACTCTTTGCGACACTATGGACTGACTGTATGTAGCCCACCATGCTCCTCTTTCGTGGAATTTTCCCAGGCAAGAATACTGGAATGAGTCACCATTTCCTTCTCCAGGGGATCTTCCCAACCCCGGGATCGAACCCAGGACTCCTGCACATGTCTTCTGCACTGCAGGCAGGTTCTTTTACCACTGAATCTGCAGGGAAGCCCTCCGTTTATCCCTATAACTCTATAAATTATTCTTTTCATTATTTTGAGTTTTCTTTATTGGGTCAACACAAGCATGGAATGGTTATACATTCCTGGTAAATTGAAATTGTTATCACTGTATGGGTGATCTTACTCCCCATCATTGTTTCAATTTTTCCCTTAAAGTCTATTTTGTTTGATATTAACATAGCTATTCCACTTTTATTGTCATTAATATGTGTCTATTATTTTTTCATGCATTTAATTTCAACCTTTCTATACCTGTAAACTTTGGTTGTACCTCTTATAACACTGGGCTTCTCTGTTGGTTCAGTGGTAAAGAACCCACCTGCCATTGGCAGGTTTGATTCCTGGGTTGGGAAGATCCCCTAGAGGAGGAAATGGTAACCCACTCCAGTATTTTTGCCTGGGAAATTCCATGGACAGAGGAGACTGGTGGGCTACAGTCCATAGAGTTGCAAAGAGTTGGACATGACTGAGCACTCACTCGTAACAGAGTATCAGTAGATTTTATTTTTGTTCAGTATGACAGTCTGTCATTTAATTAGAATATTTAGTCTGTATGTATTATAATAGTAATTTTAGATTGTTTTTGTCATCTGACTTATTTTATTCTTACTTTTCATTTCTTATAATTGATTAAGTTTTTATTTTATTATGTTTCCCCTTTTACTGGTTTAGAAGTTATGTATGCTATTTCTATGATTTAAAGGTCACTTTTGAAATTTTTATCATGCATGCTAACTTAACAAAGTGTAATTTTAATAGTGTCTTACCCTGAAAAATATGAATACCTTAACATTGTTTCTATATGCCACCCAACTCTTGACTTACATTCTAGTAGTACTGCCTAGTATTTTAAGCATATCTTTTTTAACTCCATAAATTATATATTATTTTAAATTAATATATATAACATATATCTTTTTAAGTTATCTGTTTTATAAGTTCTTATAAAATCTTTTTATCTTACATTTCAGCCATTCTTCCTGGGATTATTTTTATTCTCTCTGAAACATATTCCTTATAAATTTCTTTAATGAAGATTCGCTGATGATAAGCATGATATCAACATGCTTTTTCTTTTTTAATCCTTTTTTAATCTTTTTAATCTTTTTCTATTCTCCTCATTTTTTGAAAAATAATTTTCTAGGTATACAATTCTAGGTGTATGGTATTTTATTTCAATACTTTATTTTCTGCTTTTATTCTGTCTTATTGCTGAGCAAAATGTTTTGTCAGTAAATTATTGTTCCTTTACAAGTGATCTTTTCTCATTGACTGATATTAAGATATTTTGGTTCTCCAATAATCTGCAGATTTACTCTAATATGTCTAGATATGGATGTCTTCTTATTTATGCTGCTGCTGCTCAGTCATGTCTGATTCTATGTGACCCCCATGGACTGTAGCCCACCAGCCTCCTCTGTCCATGGGATTTCCCAGGCAAGAATACTGGAATGGGTTGCCATTTCCTCTTCCAGGGGATCTTACCAACACAGGGATTGAACCCATGTCTTCTGTGTCTCCTGTGTTGCAGGTAGATTCTTTACCCTCTGAGCCAATGGAGAGGCCCTTCTTCATTATACAGCATGGTAATATTTTCCCTCCTTTGCCATAGATTCATTTCTTTCATTAGTCCATGAAATCCCTGTTAACTCTTTGATTATTCCAACTTCTTCATTCACTCTTTTTTTTTTTTTAATGACTCCTGTTAGATGTCTGTTAGAACTTACACTGTCTTCCAAGTCTCTTAACTTCTCTTTCATATTTTCTAACTTCTTATCTCTTAAGACACCATGTTTAATTTATTCAGATCTACATTTCAGTTTACTAATTCTTTCTCCACCAGTGTCTGCTTCTAGTTGTAGTAATAAGTTTATCTTTAAATTTTCAGTTTTGCTTTATTTTTTTCAAAAAACTTCAGGAGATATTTAAGGTCTCTTAGAAATTTATTCATTTTTGGCTCATGTTTTAATATTAGATATATATATATATATTATATACTTTTACATTTTATATTGTATACCTACCAAATTAAGTAACTGACATCCTTTGAAGTTTAGATCTGTGTTGTTTCAGGTGACACTCACTCATGTTGGCATGTTTCCTTGTATGTCTGGAGATGTTTTTAGGTTCTGGGTTCATATTTAAATCATCTTCATTTATGAAAATTACCAAGTTCTAAATTAGGAATGCATTCCTCTCAAAGTTTTTCATTAGTTTCTGCCAGAAAACTATGAAGCAGAGAGCAGGCATTAACTTTTCCATTGTAGCTACTGGTTTTTTGATAAGAAAAATGGGGAACACTGGAGTATCTGCAAAGGAAACAGACTTACTTAAGTTTGAAAAAAAATTACAATGAAAGCAGACATAGGACAGATGCTAGAGATGAGGGAAGAGGTGAAAGCATGAGCAAGGGAGTGACTGTAGTAATGGAACACGGAATGTAAGCTGGACAGTAAGGGAAGTCAGGGATATTGGAAAGCTGGTAGGATCTATTTATCAGAGGTCCCAATAGGGTTAAAGAATTGTAGGAGATGGACTGGAGGAGTCATCTGCAGAGACAAGATGTGATACTGGATACATGAGAATGAGATTATTCAAGAGTTTTACCTATAGGTAAGCTCTACACTACCTGCAGGAGTGAATGGCAGAGGCAGATGGAGGTCAGGAGCCTTAGAGGAGAGAAGATCAAGACTTGGTGATGCTGCCATGTTAAAAGGATCACTTCCTTGCATTCTGAGAGCTCCAAGAATTAGAACAAGAAAAAGAAAAACTCCTTTCTCTTGCTGACACATAGAGACAATGAATGACAGAGATATGCACATTTGAACCAGGTAAAGAATACTTCATTGCAATTTTCTTTCACAGAAGAAATGTAAAAGAAAAGTTTTGTATAAAATAGATAACTAATGAGTATCTACCGTATAGCACAGGGAACTCAGTGCTCTATGTTGACATAAATGGGAAAGAAATCCAAAGAAGAGGGGATATATGTAAGCATGTAGCTGATTTACTTTGTCGTACATGAGAAACTAACACAATATTGTAATTATACTCCAATAGAAAAAAAAAACAGAAAAAAAAAAAAAAGTTCTGTATGTGACTACCCAGATTCTCAGGCTTTCTGGTGACACATCATTCAATCATTATCATGATGCCTTCAGGAGGAAAAAACAAACCATTCATGTTTCCGATCAAAAACCCTTTATAAATAACTGCCATAGCGCCCCAACTTCTATTTGACATAAAAATAATTTTGAAAACTTCCCAGAGATGGTGATTATTAAAGTTTCCATGGGTGCTTTTTTTTTTTTTCTATTTTATATTGTCTTACACTAAATGAAGCTCTATCTGTCAGAAAGGTCATTTTTATTTTCTAAAATCAAGTTTAAGTACTACTCAAAGTTTAGTTCTTTTCCCTAGTGATGCTATTTTATACTGTTTATTTTATTGTTCTTCCTGCTCTTGGTTAATTTTCTTTGTCCCCATCCCAAACACTTGATGACTTTGTCACATCTCCTGTGTAGATCCTATCACTGTGCAACCTGGTTACACAGACTTCTACTTAATCTCTTCTTGATCAATTCTTTCAAATAACCATTTGTGATTATCCTGTTATGAAGTCTATATTTTCCTTCATTGTGCTGTTGAAGTTCATGCAAACATGGTAGCCTAGCTTTTAAAAGGCAGAAGTCTCTGTTTCCTGAACTGAGCCCCAACGACTGTAGGTCTGTTTCTAATTGTGTCTGGGGCATTTTCTGCCACCTCATCCAATGTACCTATGGTAGGTCTAAGCAAAGGATCACCTGTTTAGACAATTAATGTTCTTTTAAAATTATACCTCATAGTTTACTCTACAATTTCAACCTTATAATTTACTGTCACCTTTATCTGCTTTGCTTCATTTTCCAAATCACTAACAAAGGCAAAGGAATAATCAAATAGGGACTTACTACTGACTTTGAAACTCATCTGTTAAAAAGCTTCTTCTTCCACTCCCAATCAGATTTCAGTTTACAAAACTGACTGACATTTTGCTCTAGGACAGACTGTGATAGATGTTTTCACATATATTTTTTCATTGAATCTTCACATCAATTCCTGAAGGTGTTTTGTTTGTTTACATGTGAAAATTGAGGCTCCTAGAAGTTAATAAACCATATAAGGTCACACAGCTCATGAACAGTAGAGCCAGAATTTGAAGTCAGTTTTTCCAGCTTCAAGTCAATTATAATTGATAATCTATAATATTACTAATTATTAATATATAATATTACTCCTTGCTACTTATTTTCACATTATCCTCTTTAAATAGCCATATCTAAATCCTAGTTTGATTTATTCTTTATCTAAAATATGCCATCTATTGTTTTAGCAGATGGTACAAAATAATTTTAATCATTTATTATATATAAATAAAAGTCAATGAACTTAATTTAGGTCATTTGATTTTTCATTTTTTAAATCTTTTATTATTTTTTTAACAAAGCTTGTTTATGTAACAACATACTTACCTACTGAGATAGAATTTTAGAAATAATTTCAGCTGCTTCTCTGCTCAGAGATGAAAACATCAAATAATCTGGGGACAGATTTTATCATTATGAAAGGCTTCACTTGGGTGAGCTTTTTTGTTAAGAAAATGTGGGAAGGGACAGTGAAGATTCATCACCATAGAAAAAGGTCCATAGTAAAACCTTATAGTGGCTTGAAAAGATGGCACCTTTGGGAGTCCTTTCATATCCTTTAGTTCTGGAAGCACAGTTGACTATTTTTTATCAGGAGATTGAGGCTGTCTGGTTCTCTAAGATTGAAGGTAATGGGTAGTTCCCATGTTGGACTGAAGTTGCTCTGTGGAAGGTACAATGACGAGAAGTCCCCACAGACCCCCAAAGAAAAACCTACCAGTTGGTTCGAGGGACCTGGTTAAGCTCAACCCAAATGCCTGCAGATTGGGTTGGAGAACTGGCTGTAGCATAGCCCGTATCTGTCTAGAAGCCTCTCTAGATCCAGCCACCCTGAATCAGTGTTGCAGTGTGAATAAATATATGCCTAAGGAAATGAAGCTGAATTAGAAGCCCATTATTCTGATTCCCCTGGAAAGGCATGCACACTGCACTGCATCCCCCCTAGTGCTAGACCAGTCTTCAACAGCAACATTTTGAGACCAAAGTGTGGAATGGTTCTTCAGACAGTACAATCCCAGAACAATCCCTCAGAACAATCTGAGTTTCTGGACAACTCAGAACTGGGTGGACTTCAAAAATGAAACACCAAACTTCCTAAATACGAATGCAAATGAAATTTCAAGCACAATATTATGGAAAGCGTTTGAGTTAGTTCTACTGATGTGGATGAACCTAGAGCCGATTATACAGAGTGAAATAAGTCAGAAAGAGAAAAATGAGTATCATATCAATGCATATAAATAGAATCTAGAAAAATGGTACTGAGGAACCTATTTGCAGGGCAAGAATAGAGACGCAGACACAGAGAACAGATTTTTGGACACAGCAGAGGAAGGAGAGGGTGGGATGAATTAAGAGGGTAGCATTGAACCATATACATTACATACATGTAAAACATAGCTAATTGGGTCTATGGTGACTTCTCTTGTCACTGTACCTTCCACAGGGCAACTTCAGTCCAACTGGGAACTACCCATTACCTTCTATCTTAGAGAACCAGACAGGTGCAATCTTCCGATAAAAATTATTCAACTCTGCTATGTAACACAGGGAGCTCAATGCAGTTCTCTGTGAGAACCTAGAGGGGTAGGATGGGGTGAGGGGTTGGGGAGAGGTTCAAGAGGGAGGGAACATACGTATACTTATGGCTGGTTCAGGTTGTTGTATGACAGAAGCCAACACAATATTGTAAAGCAATTATCTCCTGATGAAAAATAATTTAAAACAGTTTAAAAATTGATTTGTTATTGTAGCCTAAGCTTGAAAAACAGACAGTGTACATCCTGAATATCCTCTTGTTGCATCTTCATAGCAGTTCTCAATGAATCTTTCTATCTCCATTTCCCCTCTCCTTTCCGTTTTCCCCCCAGATTTCTACAAAACCAACTGTGGCCCAATAATCTACAATGTCTTCGTATCACCTACAAAACAGAATCCATACTCCTCTTTCTGTCATTCAACCCCCCTGGCTGTTTGAGCCCTAAATCCTGAAGGGATGTGGAAAAGAATAGATATTCATTGTCTATTATGTGAGACACTTTATATATGTTCTCATCATAATTTCCTCTTCAACTTTCTTTTCCATTACTCCCTTTTAACTGAGGTGTTAATTACATACAGGAAAGGATACAAATCCTAAGTGTATAACTCAGTAAATATTTACACATGTATTTGCCTGAGAATTTATTATTGGAATTGAATTGCAGAACATTATCAGTTCCTCAGAAAACTCCCTTATTACCCTCCTAGACTGTTCTCCCCAAAGATTACCACTATTCTGACCATTATCACTCTAGGTTAGTTTTGCCTCCTCTGAACTTCACATAATGCATTATATAGTGTGTATTCTTCTGTATCCAGCTTCTTTCACTGAACATTATTCTTTATCACTACAGAGTTGCTTGTTCTTTTTCAACACACATAATGTTTCATCATGTAAATATTCCATAATTTCCTAATTTTTCTTTCATTGATAGACAAATATTTTTTCACTACTATGAATAAAATTTGAATGAATGTTCTTATAGATGTCTTTTTGTAAACATGAGCAGATATTTCTACTGGATATACTCCAAGGAATATACATTCTGGGTTATAGTGTGTATGAATATTCAGATTCATATAAACTACCAGTTTTCCAAAGTAATTAAAACAATTTCTATTCAAAACAGCAAGTAATAAGAAAACTCCATTTATTCTACATCTTTGTCAACACTTAGCATTCTAAGTCCTTTACATTTTAATCACTTAGTATATAGTAGTATCTCATTAAATTTTCATTTTGATTTTCCTACTAAGTAATTATATTGATGACATTTACATGTGCATGTTATCCATTTGAATATAATTTTTAATGAACTGCCTGTTCAAGTTTTTTGCCCACTTTTTAAATTGGAAAATTATCTTCTCTTATCATTTATAGAAGCTCTTGATATATTCTAGATGCACATTTTTGGCTAGATATTTCACATATATTTAAAATATATGTATACATGTAAATATAGATATACAAATATCTTTTCTCAGGCTCGTCTTTTTATTTTCTTAATGGCATTTTTGATTGACATAAACAGTTCAATTTATTAATCTTTTATTTTATGATTAGCACTTTCAGTATCCTGGTTAAGAAATTTTGCCCTTCCCCAAGATTATGAAAATATGAAAATATTTTCTTATTTTTTCTTCTAGAAGTTTTATGGCTTTATATTTCACTTTCAGACTTATAGTCCATTTTAATTTCTTATGTTTGGTGAAATCTCAGTGCTCACTTTTAAGTTCTACTCTAGGCAGATTGATAAACTCATTATTATCTCCTAATTCCTCCTTTAAAAAATATACTGAATAATTTTGTTTCTTTACTCCTGCTTAAATTTCTATGGTCTCCTATTTCTGAGTCCTTAACTCTGATCCCATCTTTGCTCTTGCCTCCTAAGTGAGAAGTACACTTAGCATTTGATGGTTTACACTGTTAGTTACTTTTGTTCATGTGTAACCTTGTTCCAGTACTCCTGCCTGGAAAATCCCATGGACAGAGGAGCCTGGTGGGCTGCAGTCCATGGGGTCGCTAAGAGTCGGACACGACTGAGCGACTTCACTTTCGCTTTTCACTTTCATGCATTGGAGAAGGAAATGGCACCCCACTCCAGTGTTATTGCCTGGAGAATCCCAGGGACTAGGGAGCCTGGTGGGCTACCGTCTATGGGGTCGCACAGAGTCGGACACGACTGAAGTGACTTAGTAGCAGCAGCAGCAGCAAACTTGTTCCAACTAGATTACATACTTCTTGAGGGTAGAAATTACCCATAAATGTTGCCCTGCATATCATAGCTATTCCACAAATATGAGACAGCAGCTGATTAACCTGTGCACTTTGAGGGTGTCTTCTTTGAGAGCATCGGCACATCTGCTGAAGACAGTTTGCGCCGTGGTCATTTCCATGACTGGTGTGGCTGTCATGCTGACAAATGTATGAAGTTCAATGGAATAATTTTGAATATCATTAAGGTGGTATTGCCAGACCTTTCAAGGAGTATTTTCCAGGTTTGTATCCATAGTCTTGTAGATATTCACTTGTCTTTCCAGGTTACACATTTTTGCTTATATGTCAATATCCCTCAGTTTTCATAAATGGCTTGACCTGTTTGCTTAATTTTATTCTATCATTATAGAATTTCTACCTATAGAAAGAACAGGTAGCTTTTCTGATGTAGCTACTTTAAGAAAAGTAAACACCAGACTTTAAAGTAACCATCAAACATTCAAAATCTTCTCCACACTCCCTTTCCCACTCCTCAGGGTGAGAAAAAATTCCGTGGGTCATCTATCCTGTGTCTGTCATCTAGATCTGCTGTTTTCGAACTATGTCAGTGTACCTGCTCAAAATTATTTTTTCCTGCTTTGTGACTATAACAGAGGTGTCTGTATTTTTTTCATGCCCCTCACTTTAAAAGAGTTTAAAAACAGAGTATTATCTCATTGATTTGGAGTCATAGTGGCCTTGCTTGCTTTGCTTCCCACAAGAGACACAAATGCCTCTTCCTTAACTTAGCTACTTTATTCAGCTTATTCATTCTGGTTTTTGTCATAATTATCATTTCCTCTAAAAAAAAAAAAGAATAGGTATTATGAGAAATTTCTCTAGGGTTTCCTCCCAATTTGCTCACTGCCATCACAGAGCCTCCCATCAGTCCTGATCAGGCACATCGGATATTCTTACTCTTTGCGTCCTTCTTTTCTCAGAGCAATTGTAATCTACTTTAATTATGGTGGATACTCCAGCAGCCAGCCCTTCTCCTGGGTTTTAGTATTCCCTCTTTCAATACCATACTCACTAGATTTTTTTTTAATTCTCCCAAATTAGCTCTCTTGAATTCTAATGCCCTGATAGAACTGCTTGCATCCTGGTTATGAGTAAGGTCCCATCAGGTTTCAGAAATGCCGACAAAAGCAAAGCTTCCTTGCATTTCTGCATACCTCTGATTGCTCGCCTTCATTTTTCAGACTCCTTTCAGTCCTCCGGCTTTGCCTTTTTACTCTGCTTAAATTGCTGTGGCACCATCACCCTAATTCCAAAACCGGACAAAGATGCCACAAGAAAAGAAAACTACAGGCCAATATCACTGATGAACATAGATGCAAAAATCCTTAACAAAATTCTAGCAAACAGAATCCAACAACATATTAAAAAAATCATACACCATGACCAAGTGGGCTTTATCCCAGGAATGCAAGTATTCTTTAATATCCACAAATCAATCAATGTAATACACCACATTAACAAATTGAAAGATAAAAACCATATGATTATCTCAATAGATGCAGAGAAAGCCTTTGACAAAATTCAACACCCGTTCATGATTAAAACTCTCCAGAAAGCAGGAATAGAAGGAACATACCTCAACATAATAAAAGCTATATATGACAAACCCACAGCAAGCATCACCCTCAATGGTGAAAAATTGAAAGCATTTCCCCTGAAATCAGGAACAAGACAAGGGTGCCCACTCTCACCACTACTATTCAACATAGTGTTGGAAGTTTTGGCCACAGCAATCAGAGCAGAAAAAGAAGTAAAAGGAATCCAGATAGGAAAAGAAGAAGTGAAACTCTCACTGTTTGCAGATGACATGATCCTCTACATAGAAAACCCTAAAGACTCTACCAGAAAATTACTAGAGCTAATCAATGAATATAGTAAAGTTGCAGGATATAAAATTAACACACAAAAATCCCTTGCATTCCTATATACTAACAATGAAAAAACAGAAAGAGAAATTAAGGAAACAATACCATTCACCATTGCAACAAAAAGAATAAAATACTTAGGAATATATCTACCTAAAGAAACAAAAGACCTATACATAGAAAACTATAAAACACTGATGAAAGAAATCAAAGAGGACACAAACAGATGGAGAAACATACCATGCTCATGGATTGGAAGAATCAATATTGTCAAAATGGCTATTCTACCCAAAGCAATCTATAGATTCAATGCAATCCCTATCAAGCTACCAATGGTATTTTTCACAGAACTAGACCAAAGAATTTCACAATTTGTATGGAAATACAAAAAACCTCCAATAGCCAAAGTAATCTTGAGAAAGAAGTATGGAACTGGAGGAATCAACCTGCCTGACTTCAGACTATACTACAAAGCCACAGTCATCAAGACAGTATGGTACTGGCACAAAGACAGAAATATAGATCAATGGAACAGAATAGAAAGCCCAGAGATAAATCCACGAACCTATGGACACCTTATCTTTGACAAAGGAGGCAAGGATACACAATGGAAAAAAGACAACCTCTTTAACAAGTGGTGCTGGGAAAACTGGTCAACCACTTGTAAAAGAATGAAACTAGAACACTTTCTAACACCATACACAAAAATAAACTCAAAATGGATTAAAGACCTAAATGTAAGACCAGAAACTATAAAACTCCTAGAGGAGAACATAGGCAAAACACTCTCTGACATAAATCACAGCAAGATCCTCTATGACCCACCTCCTAGAATATTGGAAATAAAAGCAAAACTAAACAAATGGGACCTAATGAAACTTAAAAGCTTTTGCACAACAAAGGAAACTATAAGTAAGGTGAAAAGACAGCCCTCAGATTGGGAGAAAATAATAGCAAATGAAGAAACAGACAAAGGATTAATCTCAAAAATATACAAGCAACTCTTGAAGCTCAATTCCAGAAAAATAAATGACCCAATAAAAAAAATGGGCCAAAGAACTAAACAGACATTTCTCCAAAGAAGACATACAGATGGCTAACAAACACATGAAAAGATGCTCAACATCACTCATTATCAGAGAAATGCAAATCAAAACCACAATGAGATACCATTACACGCCAGTCAGGATGGCTGCTATCCAAAAGTCTACAAGCAATAAATGCTGGAGAGGGTGTGGAGAAAAGGGAACCCTCTTACACTGCTGGTGGGAATGCAAACTAGTACAGCCACTATGGAGAACAGTGTGGAGATTTCTTAAAAAACTGGAAATAGAACTGCCATATGACCCAGCAATACCACTCCTGGGCATACACACTGAGGAAACCAGATCTGAAAGAGACACGTGCACCCCAATGTTCATCACAGCACTGTTTATAATAGCCAGGACATGGAAGCAACCTAGATGCCCATCAGCAGATGAATGGATAAGGAAGCTGTGGTACATATACTCCATGGAATATTACTCAGCCGTTAAAAAGAATTCATTTGAACCAGTTCTAATGAGATGGATGAAACTGGAGCCCATTATACAGAGTGAAGTAAGCCAGAAAGATAAAGAACATTACAGTATACTAACACATATATATGGAATTTAGAAAGATGGTAATGACAACCCTATATGCAAAACAGAAAAAGAGACACAGAAGTACAGAACAGACTTTTGAACTCTGTGGGAGAAGGTGAGGGTGGGATGTTGCGAAAGAACAGCATGTATACTGTCTATGGTGAAACAGGTCACCAGCCCAGGTGGGATGCATGAGACAAGTGCTCGAGCCTGGTGCACTGGGAAGACCCAGAGGAATCGGGTGGAGAGGGAGGTGGGAGGGGGGATTGGGATGGGGAATACGTGTAAATCTATTGCTCATTCATGTCAATGTATGACAAAACCCACTGAAAAAATAAATAAATAAATAAAAAGAAAAAAAAAATGAAAGAGGAAAACATGAAAAAAAAAAAAAAAATTGCTGTGGCAAACCTTAAGGGAGAAAATGTTGTTTTAGATGCCTGATAATATTATATGACTTTTGACCCTCTTGTCTTTAAAAAAAAAAACAAAACTCTCCAGTAAAAAATACTTCTAAATAGCTATTTATCTTTCAATATAATTTTTAAAAATTTTATTCCATAAACTCTATATTTTAACTCAATTCTTCAATTCACCTAGTTCCTCAATTTGTTGATGTTAAACACTTGGTCAATGCTGTCATCTTCCAAGCTTTCCCTCTGCTGTCTGGGAAAGTGCCAAGGCCAATAGCACATCCTCTAGCTCACTCTGCTCTCCTCCATCAGTGCCTGGGTTGTACACACACACATACACACACACACCAGTGACTAGCTCTTCTTTCCCACAAAAATGTTGGCATTAATCATCTCAATACAACCAAACAAGAAATATTTATCCTCATTTTTATGGGGGTGGAGATTTCAGAGACTCCATGTTTATCTCTGAGAAGAAAGGCTTAGGACATCTGCCCTTGGGGGAGGGAGATGCACCCATTACCTGATGCTCTTGGTAAATTCAGAGTTGACTCCCAGTCCTCACCCCCACCCCAGAACCACTGCCTCCAGTTCTTATTTCTGTATCAGTGAGAATGCATTTACTTATAGTTAAAGAGAACACACTTGAGTTGATTTAAGCAAAACAGGGGAATTTATCACCTTCTAAAAATGAAAAATCCAGAAAATGGCAAGGATCAAGTAGGGCTCTATCCAGTCACTTAGCACTGTCACCAAATGCCTGTATTTTTCTTTTAATCTATTCTACCTTCCCTGATGCCATCTCACCTTAAAGATGGCTCTTCCTGTGCTGTTAAAACTATATCAATAATCTCCTTGCCTACTCATGTTCTCCTTCTGATCTAAGAAGGGAAAGAGCATTATTTCAATATTTTTAGTAAGCCCTGGTATTCCTTGAATTAAACCAACTTCGGTCACATGGGCCCTCCAAAATCACTGAGACTAGCCAAGAAAATGCATTCACAGGCTTGGCCTGGGTCACATGCTATAACCCTGAAGTTAGAAAAAAAAAAAAAATCTGTTTTCTAAGAAGCACGTGTTCTACCAAAAGGAAGTTATAGCTGCTAGGGAGGGAGAGGGTGCTTTCAGGAAACAACACAAAACTTGAACTCCATAAAAGCTCTATCCTAAAACATGTTGGGTTTACACAGTCTACACTACAACTCTGTTGTAATAAAAACAGGAAAAAATCTCCCATTTGGAAAAAGCAAACATACACATGAACAGGGCAAAAGATATCTCCTGGCTTCTAATAGGAAGTAGTTTGGTTCCATGGGAAAGCGACTTCTGTGGGAAGTCTTTCCATTTTTATGTTTCTCCAAGATTGAAAAGAAGATTGTTCTAGAGACAAATGCAGGTGAAATTAAAAGTTATCCAATGGTAACCCTATTTAGTCTGATTTTTAAAAATAAAAAGAGAATACATTTCACAAAGAGAAAACATTTCTAGATATTTTGATCAGATCAAAATGGTGTCTGCACACGACAATGTAGGCAAATGCTTTTATGCTGCAATGAATAAACATTTTTCTTTTGGGGATAATAAATTTATTTAGTGCATAGCATTCAAGGGGTTAAGAAGCAGGACCCAACCTGTTTGGCTTTGCCTTGTATTGTTAGCCCCTTGAAGTCCAGTAACACCAGATGGATCCTCAGGGATCCCTGCCAAACAAGAATGAGAAAACTCAGGTGAGAACAAGGGTCTGAGAGGTGAGCTGTAACATGTGTCACTATTTCCTCCCCTGGGATGATTGTTGGGGAAACAGATACAATGTGTAGCCCTAGGCAATCTATAAAAGAGCAATTTCTTTTCTTTCTCTCTCTCCCTTCCTTCCTTTCCTCCCCGCTCCCTTCCTTCCTCTATCCTTCCTCTCCTTCCTTCTTTCTCTCCTTCCTTCTTTCTTTCCTTTAACTGAAAAAGTGTTCATTTTTTTCTTTCCTTTCCACATCTTTCTATCTTACCTGAGATATTTCAAATCCAGCCAGAGGGTATGATTATCTAAGGTCCATCCTAAGATAATCTGGGCTCAACAGGGTAGTGGGACAACTCAGAGACACTTTCTAGAGTCAACTAAAGTTCAGAGAAGCGAAGCAACTTACCTGGGTCATTCAACTAGAAAGTTGGCTCTTCAAATTCTGAATCAGTTCAAGGGGCAATGCCTGTGAGTTATCATTGACATCTCAATGCTTGTTGAAACTGAAGAGACAGATGAAGTAAAAAAAAAAAAAAAGAAGAAGAAGAAGAAGCATCTTTCCAGAACCTAGCACATAGATTCTCTAGGAATGATACTAATTTTTCTGTGTGCTTTTCACGATTGTTCAAAATGTCATCTATATCTCGTTTTTTTTTTTTCTTAGTTCAGTGTCCATGATTGACTATAAAGCTTACAAGAAGTTGTTTTGCATATATGCCCAGATTCCAGGTAGGAAGTAGGGAAACAAACACTCTTTGGTTTTATGACTTCTCCCAAATGTCTCACTGCAAATTTGTAACATTCCCTAGAAGCTTATTATGGGAGTTTTTCCCATCCCTCAGACTATGTTGTTGTTGTTCAGTCCCTAAGTCATATCTGACTCTTTGTGGCCCCATGGACTGCAGCACACCTTTATTATCTCCCAGAGTTTGCTCAAACTCATGCCCATTCAGTCAAGGATGGGATCCAACCATCTCATCCTCTGTCGTCCCCTTCTCCTCCTGCCCTCAGTCTTTCCCAGCATCAGGGTCTTTTCCAGTGAGTCAGCTCTTTGATCAGGTGGCCAAACTATTGGAGTTTCAGCTTCAGCACTAGTTCTTCCAATGAATATTCAATATTGATTTCCTTTAGGATCGACTGGTTTGATCTCCTTGCTATCCAAGGGACTCTCAAGAATCTTCTCTAGCACCATAATTCAAAAGCATCAATTCTTCGGTGCTCAGTCTTCTTTATAGCCCAACTCTCACATCTGTGCATGACTACTGGAAAAACCATAGCTTTGAGTATACAGACCTTTGTCAGCAAAGTGATATCACTGCTTTTTAATATGTTGTCTAGGCTTCCCTGGTAGTTCAGCTGGTAAAGAATCTGCCTGCCAAGCAGGAGACCCCGGTTTGATTCCTGGGTCAGGAAGATCCCCTGGAGGAGGGAACAGCTATCCACTCAAGTATTCTGGCCCGGAGTATTCCATAAACTGTATAGTCCATGGGGTCACAAAGAGTCGGACAGGACTGAGGGACTTTCACTTTCATGAAAGTGAAAGGGGTAAGGTTTGTCACCATGAAAGATTTGTCATGGCTTTCCTTCCAAAGAGCATGCATCTTTTAATTTCATGGCTGCAGTCACCATCTGCAGTGATTTTAGAGCCCAAGAAAATAAAATCTGTCACTATTTCCACTTTGTCCCCATCCATCTATTTGCAGTGAAGTGATGGGATAATGCCTTGATCTTAGTTTTTTGAATGTTGATTTTTAAGCCAGCTTTTTTACTCTCCTTTTTCACCTTCATCAAGAGGCTCTTTAGTTCCTCTTCACTTTCTGCCATTAAAGTGGTATTATCTGCATATCTGAGGTTGTTGATATCTCTCCTGGTAACTTGATTCCAGCTTGTGAGTCATCCAGCCCAAGAGTTCAGTCACTCTGTTGTGTCCAACTCTTTGTGACCCCATAGAAGTACTCACTGCAGAAGTTAAATAAGCAGAGTGACAATATATAGCCTTGACATACCCCTTTCTCAATTTTGAACAAGTCTATTGTTCCATGTCCATTTATAACTTTGCTTCTTGTCCTGCATACAGGTTTCTCAAGAGGCAGGTTAGGTGGTCTGGTATTCCCATCTCTTTCAGAATTTTCCACAGTTTATTGTGATCCACACAGTCGAAGGCTTTGGCATAGTCAATAAAGCAGAAATAGATGTTTTTCTGGAATTCTCTTGCTTTTTTGATGATCCAGCAAATGTTGGCAATTTGACCTCTGGTTCCTCTGCCTTTTCTAAAACCAGCTTGAACATCTGGAAGTTCACGGTTCACATATTGCTGAAGCCTGGCTTGGAAAATTTTGAACATTACTTTACTAGCCCGTGAGATGAGTGCAATTGTGCAGTAGTTTGAGCATTCTTTGGGATTGCCTTTCTTTGGGATTGGAATGAAAACTGACCTTTTCCAGTCCTGTGGCCACTGCTGAGTTTTCCAAATTTGCTTGCGTATTGAATACAGCACTTTAACAGCATCATCTTTTAGGATTTGAAATCGTTCAGCTGGAATTCCATCACCTCTATGAGCTTCATTCATAATAATGCTTCTTAAGGCCCACTTGACTTTGCACTATAGGATGTCTGGCTCTGGGTGAGTGATCACATCATCATGGTCATCTGGGTCATTAAATATCTTTTTTTAATCGTTCTGTGTATTCTTGCTACCCCTTCTTAATTTCTTCTCCTTCTATAAGGTCCTTGCCATTTCTGTCATTTATTGAGCCCATCTTTTCTTGAAATGTTCCCTTGGTATCTCCAGTTTTCTTGAAGAGATATCTAGTCTTTCCCATTCTATTTTTTTCCCTCCATTTCTTTGCATTGTTCACTTAGGAAGGCTTCTTATCTCTCCTTCTATTCTCTGGGTGTATCTTTTCCTTCTCCCTTGCCTTTTGCTTTTCTTCTTTTCTCAGCTATTTGTAAGGCCTCCTCAGACAACCACTTTGCCTTCTTGCATTCCCCCTGCCTTGGGGAAGGTTTTGGTCACCATCTCCTATGCAGTGTTACAAACCTCAGTCCATAGTTCTTCAGGCACTCTGTCTACCAGATTTAATCCTTTGAATCTCTTTGTCACCTCCACTGTATAATTATAAGAGAGTTGATTTAGGTCATATCTGAATGATCTAGTGGTTTTCCCTACTTTTTTCATCTAGGCCTGAATTTTGCAATAAGGAACTTGTGATCTGAACCACAGTCAGCTCCAGGTCTTGTTTTGCTGACTCTATAGAGTTTTTCTATCTTTGGCTCCAAAGAATATAATTCTGAATATATATATATCAATCTGAATATAGAAATATTCAAATAATATTCAAATATATTCAAAAATATATCAATCTGATTTTGGTATTGACCATCTGGTGATTTCCATGTGTAGAGTCATCTCTTCTATTGTGGAAGAGGGTATTTGCTATGACCGGTGGGTTCTCTTGGCAAAACTCTTGTTAGCCTTTGCCCTGCTTCATCTTTGTACTCCAAGGCCAAAAACTTGCCTGTTACACCAGGTATCTCTTGACTTCATACTTTTGCATTCCAGTCCCCTATGGTGGAAAGGATTTCTTTTTTTGGTGATTTCTTTCTTTTTATAAGGTCTTGTAGGTCTTCATAGAACCGTTCAACTTCAGCTTCTTCAGCATTAGTGGTTGAGACATATATTTGGATTACTGTGATGTTGAATGATTTCTGTGATGTTGAATGATTTGCCTTGGAAATGAACCAAGATCACTCTGTCATTTTTGAGATTACACTCAAGTACTGCATTTCAGACTCTTTTGTTGACTATGAGTGCTACTCCTTTACTTCTAAAAACTTCTTGCCCACAGTAGTAGATATAATGGTCATTGGAATAAAATTCACCCATTCCTATCCATTTTAAAGCTAAGACAAAATGGAACTAATGGTTCTGAGAAGTTAACTACATTTTCCTATGTACATTATAAATTATTCAAGATCACTTATTGATGTCAACCTGAACAGACAGTTTACATTCTCCTAGTTCCTTTAAATGTGTCTTAATATAGAACAATCTCCTTTAGTAATCTCTAAAGAATATATAGATATTTAATCAAAAGTCTGCCACTCTCCAATTCTGGATGTACACAGAAATATGATACTTTGTAATTTTTACTTTTCAACCTCGAAATTTAAAATAAAATATATGTCTTTCTTGGTTTCTTCCATAACTGTGTTGATTAACCAATAAATAACTATCTGTTCTGAATGCACCATAGTTTGTTATTCAGAATGCAGTGCTTGGAATTTTCATGAGTTGCACAACCAGTTGTGACTTACCTGCTGCTAGCAATCATTATCAAATCCTTTGTTAGAGGGTCTAGTTTCCACTGAGCTAAGTGTGACTTTGACATTTTTTGAAGAAACTTGGGCAGAGTCTTATAACAGAGGTTTTAACAATAAAAAAAATTTTCATTTAAAAAAAAAATTCAACTACTTCTGAAAATAACCTAATACAATTTCTAAAGCATAACTTAAGAGTCATGTGACCTTGCTACCAATTAACCTTGACTCTAAGGCCAGAGGTCAGGGCTATTCCTATAGCTATGTCCTCCAGGTGTGGGGTTAAGGAGAAAAAAGGTGGCAATTTTGAGGACAATTTACAAATCAGACATAATCATCTGAATTGTTGATTCTGTGTCATCCTAAGAATTTATGGCAGCCAGAAAGAAAGCAAATATGTTGTGCTAATTCAAGCAGTTACAGCTTCCTTCCCTGTTACCCTGTACAGGAAAACTCCTACAGAAATTGTAAATCTCACCTTTCTACAAAACTAATGAGACGGTGTCACTTTGTAGGGAGAATGACCTGGGGGCCCTATGAACAGGAGGCAGCATAAAAAGGGGCTTCCGAAAGTTTCACCTGAAAACCAAAGAACTAACCAGGAAACTAGAACCATCCCCATGTCAATGAGTTCTCCTTCATCTATGGAAGTAATAACCCATAACAATGAAAAAGAAAGCTGGTTGATTTTAGCAATAGTGATATTCCGAACAATGGTGGTAATAGGTTTGATTTGAGCCAGGAACAATTTTTATTTTTTCTCTTCATTGTCTTTTTGTTTGGTTTCACTTTTTTTTCTCATTTCCTTTGTCTTTTATCAATTCATTTATTCCCTGAATAATCACTGACCATCGAGACACTGTACTAAGCTCTGTGGAAACAAAAATGAATGATACTTGATGCAAGTGAAAGAGGAGAGTGAAAAGTTGGCTTAAACCTCAACATTCAGAAAACTAAGATCATGGCATCCAGTCCCATCACTTCATGGGAAATAGATGGGGAAACAGTGACAGACTTTATTTTGGGGGGACTCCAAAATCACTGCAGATGGTGACTGCAGCCATGAAATTAAAAGATGCTTGCTCCTTGGAAGAAGAGCTTTGACCAGCTTAGACAGCATATTAAAAAGCAGAGACATTACTTTACCAACAAAGTTCCATCTAGTCAAAGCTATGGTTTTTCCAGTAGTCATGTATGGATGTGAGAGTTGGACTATAAAGAAAGCTGAGCACCAAAGAATTGATGCTTTTGAATTGTGGTGTTGGAGAAAACTCTTGAGAGTCCCTTGGACTGCAAGGAAATCCAATCAGTCCATCCTAAAGGAGATAAGTCCTGAGTGTACATTGGAAGGACTGATGCTGAAGCTGAAACTTCAATGCTTTGGCCACCTGATGTGAAGAACTGTCTCATATGAAAAGACCCTGATACTGGGAAAGATGGAAGGCGGAGGAGAAGGGGGAGACAGAGAATGAGATGGTTGGCTGGCATCACCGACTAGATGGACATGAGTATGATTAGGCTCCAGGAGTTGGTGATGGACAGGGAAGCCTGGCATGCTGCAGTCTATGGGGTTGCAGAGAGTGGGACACAACTAAGTGACTGAACTGAACTGAACTGAACAATCCCAGTGAGTTCACAGATTGGTCAAGAGGGATCATGAAAACAAAACCAAGGCCATAAGACAAGTGTTGTAAGAGAGAAAAGGTAGCATCAAGATTGGTGGCAAGATTTGCAAAATGGATCACTGGAGTTTAGAATTTAAACTGTGGCCATGAACCAGACTAATGCTAAGGGCCTGAAGGTGATTGAACTGAAGATCATGACCTCATGTCTACAATATTCAACTAAACACAGAGAAAACAACTTAGGTGGTAAAAGAAGACTTCAGACATGTAACTTTCAGGCCTAGGCACTGCTTTCCCAGGTGCCTTGCCTGTAGTTGAATGTTGTTAAAACCACCTGACTAGCTATAGGCTACTTATTTTACATTAAAATTGAACCCCTGGGCTTACTTGCACATATTATTAATTAATTAATTTCCTCTTTCATTAAGCAATAGATCATAGATGAGGACTTCAGGATAAGTATAGAATGAGGCTTCTGGATGAATTATTAAGTATCAACTTAGGATACCCAGTTATTGGGTCTGTGTCCTGCAACTGCCTTACTCTCCCATCCCACCAACATATATATGACCTCTAATGATAGTCATGTCTCTGCTGGACTCAGGATCACCCCCCAAGGAAAGTCTGACTTCTAAGGAAAAGCCCTGTAATATTTTCACATGGATAAAAGTAGGTGAAAATTAACTTCAGGCATCACATTGAAAGGTAAAAATTGATGTGTGTGGAATTGGAGTGGGTTGTAAAAGCAAGCATGTTATCTGCCATTGCCTTGACAAGGCTGAGTTCCTGGCACAGAGAAGGACCTACACAAATATTCTAGGAGCTAAGATGACAAATGATAATGGGCTAGATTGGGTTAAAAGAGATGTCTGTTTTGATTACCTGTGTTTTACCTGGAACTGTAAGAGGTAAACTTAGAGAGTTCTGTATGGATTATTTCATTTGATATTGTCTGTTTTGCACAGGTGAGGAATCAGTTTGCAAAGAAGTTAAAAACTTTCCAAGGGCTTTCCTCAGAACCACATAGCTAGTAGCTACCAGACCAAGAATTCAAATTCAGATTTTAATTGATATTTTTTCCTGGTATTTTTATTATACCGTGGTAATGCCACACCACTTGCATGGGTCCTGCAGATAAAATGCCTTTGCCTGAACACCATTCTTGGCCTGGTATTAATGCATGATTATTGAAAGAGAATGCATGAGGGAATGGATATTAACATATGAGAAAGGAAGAAAGTATCATTCTAGATAAAGATGGCAAGTAACTAGTTCTCTATATAGTTCACCAGAAATGAAATGCCTCCCCACTCTGATGCTAAGCTCTTTAGGGGTAATATTGCATTTGCCACATCCTCCATGTCTCTATAGGAAGAACTTAGCAAAGAGCAGGTGAGGGTTGATTGCCCATTACTGAAAGACATGATGTTTAAATTGTTCTCAAATGTCTTTAGTTCTTAATGGAAATCTTAAGAAACCCAAGGTCTTCTGGAGGCATATTGAATATAACAATACACGGGGTTAGAGAAGAGACACAGTTGAAATCTGGATTCACCTTTTGCCATCTTTTCTAGTTAGTCATGACCTTACCCTTGCTTTTGAGTTTTCCTGAAGCTTTTATATGTTTTACAGAAGAGTCCTTTGGCTCTTTTCTTTATTGCATGAGTGTTAATTGTTGATGGTAGAAGTCTTAGTCAGGGGTGATCTTCAAAATATTTTTCAATTCTTTATTGATATTTACCAACACCATTAGATCCTGTTGGAACAGATCACAGCTATGTACATCCAATACCACTGGACCAGGTTACCTACAACATATCAGCTTTTCCCTAACTTATGCTCAGATCTGTGTTCCCCTCATTTGTGAAGGTTAATCAAAGTGTAATGAGGTACACATACACACACATGCTCAGCAACCTAAACACATAACCTGAATTTTGTCCTTCAAATAAAGCAATTAATTCCAAAGGATAATCCAATTATCTAATGTGCTATCTTTGCCCAAAACACTTTTAAAATTCCTCTTGGAATTGCCTTCAGAGTCAGTTTATGAACCACAAAAAAACAATTTTTGTCTTTTTTTATAGTCACATCTCATTTTTGACCAATTTATAACACCTACCTTCATCATCCTTAATCAGAAATGGCTCCAAATCACTTCTGGCTATTTCTAAAAATCAACACAGCTTTCAAAAGACAAATATCTGTCCCAGTTGTGTCCCAATATTCAAAGAAGTGTGATATAAGCTATGGAAGAAACTCAAAAAGAAAGTACATAATATTTTCACGGAAATTTTGGTTGCCTTTTTAGAAAATACATATAGCAAAAGTCCCATAAGAAAAGGTACAGTCTATTATTGCTCCACTTGAGTTGAGATGCCTCACCCACATTCCCTTCCACCGGCAACAGTCTGCCCATAGCCCCTCTTACTCAGGCTACTATGTTTTGAACCATGTGACTGGACTATCCAAACTCCACTCTTCATTTACAGATCATTGGACCAGGAGTGTATACCTGATTCAAGATTACCAGTCTGCAAGCTGGCCAATATGTGTGGTCTGGATCAAAAAGACAAACTGGGCTAACCAAAATCTCAATTTTGAGATCTGAATTAGGAAAGATAAAAAATAAATTTTAAGCACTATGGGTGCTGAAATTTGAAAGTTGTAAAATGATGGGAATAAGTGGGAGTGAGCAGACCAAGGTCATCATTGTCAATTATAAATCAAAGTCATAAAGGAATGGAATGGGAATATGATAAGCAGGAGAAACAGGACAATGGACACAGAACACTGGAGTAGATGGCCAAAGAGAAGCAGGTATGATTTAGGGGATGACAGAGAACACTCCTAGGTTGTCTTCCCATTATCAGTTCTCTCCTTAGCAACCCTGATTTTAATTTGGGCAACTATGTGATTCTGAGCATATGACTCTACCCATACTACCAGAGTGAAACAGTGACCCAGGCTAAGCCAACAGGCATATATTTCAATGGTTATGGTGATAGGCTTAGGAGTAGGAATGTGGTCCAAGAAATTATGGTGCATATTAGGACTTTTGAATAGTAGAGAAGATTCTCTCTCTTTTTATCTAGAATAAGAAAAGTGTATTTCTGAGAGCAACTGGTAACCATTTTGAAATAGTTCATCAACCTTAAAATAGAGATGACACTATGGAATGAACAGCAAAGACACAGAATAAAAAGACACTGGTTTTTCAGTGGTGTTTTGGAGATTTTAGATTAAGCCTCATTTGAAGTTATAGATCTATCCTTTGTTTTTTTTTTTAACTTAAACTACTCAGCCCTTTTTATTGTTTAAGCCAGTTTAATTGGCTTTTTCTTTTTTGCCAAAAAAAAAAAAAAAAATGTTGACACAAAGAAAAGACAAAAACCTGTCTCCAGAAACTCTTCAATTACTAAAACTTCAGTTTAAATGCTAGTGTATATTTATCCTCCAGAATAAATCCTCTTTTAAAAGCTAATCTAAGTGCTTTTTTAACCCCAGGAAGCAATTTAGATGAATGATGTGATTGATAAACAATTATAAAAGATTACTTTCTGTTTCTAGATGGGTTCTATTCTGATATCAGGCATCTTACATTTCTCACTTTAATCCAGAATCCAACAATCTGAGGGGCTTTCCAGGTAGCTCAGTGGTGAAGACTGCTTGCCAATGCAGAAGATGTGTGTTTGATCCCTGGGTAAAGAAGATCGCCTGGAGAAGGAGATGGCAACCTGCTCCAGTAGTCTTATCTGGAAAATCCCATGGTCAGAGGAGCCTGGAGGGCTGCAGTCGGTGAGGTCTCAAAGAGTGGAACATGACTTAGCAACTAAGCATGCACTCACTCAGGTAAGGATGAGATCACAAGCACGTACAGAAGAGCCTGGTGGGCTTGCAAAAGAGTCAGACATAACTACACAACAAAAGGATTCATTAAACAAAATTACTCAATCCAGAGAGTATACATAAGGTCAAAAATGAAATTCACTCTCTAAGGCTTCTTCAGGATTCATTGTAAATTTGTATTCTTTTAGATCCTTTGTCAATATGCACACATATAAAATTTAAAATGACAATGGAAAGAGACTGTGCATGTTACTTTCTTCAACTTGCTCTTTTTTTCTTTTCACTCAGCAGTATATTATGGGCATCTTGCCACGTAATTCTCATTCATTTTCATGACTGCATTCTATTCTGTGTCAGTACCATATTTATTTAACTTTTCTCCTACTGATGAATATTTGGGTTGTCTCCAATTTTTTGTAGTACAAATAATACTACAATGAGCATCCTTTTACACATTTTCTTATATACTTATACAAATACTTTTGGCAGAATAATTTTTAGAGGGGGCATTGTCACTTCAAAAGCAGTGAAAACCTCGTATAAATTACTATATTAAAATTTTTTAGTATATCTGTAACATACAGTATTGTACAGCAACTATACTTTAAAAAATCACAAATTTTTTTTAAAATTTTGATGTATCTGTCCTCCAAAAATATTGTACACTCTCTCAACCAGTGGCATGTGAGAATGTCCCCTTTGCCACACTATCACCAATATCAATATCATCAATGTATTAATTTACTCATCACCATTAGATTTCAATCTTAAGCTGTAAAAATAAGAGAAACATCTTGAAGTATGGAGAGCATGTCATAGCAAATATGAAAATTATAGCCAATTTTTTTTTCATGGAGTAGGAGATATGTATGGAGAAGGGAAAGGCAACACACTCCAGTATTCTTGCCTGGAGAATTCCATGGACAGAAGAGCCTGGCAGGCTACAGTCCATGGGGTTGCAGAGTCAGACATGACTGAGTGACTGGCGCACACGTGTAGGAGACATGTAATGGTTTTCTAGGGATTTGGGGGAAAATGTCAGAAACATTAATAAAAAGTCAGTTCCAGATACTCAGGGATGCCATAATAAAAATTAGATAAATAATGTTAAAATAAGGTCTAGCTTTATAACAGACACTTGTCATTTCCTCTATAGACTAGTGAAGCCCTGGGACCTACTACCAATCTAAAACCAAAAGGTATTTATTTTAAATTCTACTTCTTTCTCTTGAAGTTGCTGTGTGTGTGCGGGTGGCGGGCAGAGCTGGGGCGGGGGGGCGTGGTTCCAATAGAAAAAACAAATTTTTTTGCTTGTAAGATAATTCTTTCATAAGTATTCTATTTAATGTTTAAAAAAATCAGTAATAGCAAATGAGGCAAATATTTATTGAAAGCATTTTAGAAGCACAAAGTACTATGATAGGTGTTCCACACTGGGAGCATCTTGCAGTTCACCAATTCTCAGGGCAACACTGAGGATCAAAAGGATATCAAAAAGATATTATTTTGCCTCTAAGCAAGGATTTATACTGATTATTTAACTCCAGAGCCTTCAGTTTGCAAATTAAATGACTAATTGTGAATAGATTCACTGTTGAAATCTTTGTAGAGTTTCTTCCCCACCCCCAGCTCCCAACAACTGGGGAATCCTGGTATTTGGTAGAGAGGGAGGCAGAGGCTTATCTAATGCTGTAATTTGATAAAGTAGCCAGAAGCTACAGTGCTAACGTACCACTTTCTCTCAGTACCTACCAAGCCTGTCTTTCTTAATCATCTCCTCCTGCTAAAAGGTTTGAGGCCAATCTTTGTGTCTTAAGAATACAATATGTCAGAACATCACCAATTTACTTGTCTTCCTTGACGCCCTGGCCTGAAAGACCTGAATCCCATCAAAATTGGCTGTTTATTGGAGACACCTGGGTGGTTCTATTTCCCATAAACAAAGGAAGACAAATGCACTAAAGTTTAAAAACCAGAAAAAAGCACTAAACTAGAAACTACAGGATCCAATGATAGCATAAAAATTTCAGTGGGAAAACCACCCTGACATATCTCTACTCATTTTTTACTCCAAAGTCTCATCTTATCTCTTTTCTCATTCAGAGAATACAACATTTTGTAGAATATAACTTGCTGAGGTTCTTAGCCTGTATGGTATAAGCCTGACTTATATATGCTGGTGGCAACTCTTGAGATTTCAGTAGAATGCAGCTGTCTTAAACAGAAGTCAAAAATAAATCTCCTAAATATTAATACTTTCAGTGACCCTCATTATCTTATATTTCACATTTTACAGAGGTGCTAACCAAAAATCTAAACTCTCCTTTTCATGTTTAAGTGTAACTTTACACAGATAAGAGTAAATAAAAATAGTCTTAAAACTCTAGTCATATTAGTTACATTCCTTTTTCTCAAAAAAGCCAAGTATCAAAAAGACTGTCCTATTTTTATTTGAATCCTAAGTGTAGTTTCATCTTTCCCCCTTTATAAAAGTACAGAAAAATATCTAATGGAGAATATGATGAAACAATTCAAATTAGAATGAGACAATCCTGGTTAGGCAATGTGGAAGGAAATAAAAGAAAGGGCTCGCATGATAAACTTGTTTTTGGGGTCCCATATCCTGGGCTTCCCTAAAGTCTCAGTGATAAAGAATCTGCGTGCCAGTGCAGGAGACACGGGTTCCATCCCTGGGTCAGGAAGATCCCCTGGAGAAGGGAATGGCAACCCACTCCAATATTCTTGCCTGGGAAATCCCGTGGATGGAGGAGCCTAGCGGGCTACAGTCCATAGGGTTGCAAAAGAGTAGGATCTGACTTAGTGACTAAACAACAAACAGTCTTTTCTGATGACAGAGAATAAGAATGGTATTGAAACAATAGCATAAACTACCAGTAGGGGAAAATCTCTCTGGCTAGTCCCCTCCCCTCCCCCCATCCTCTATCCCACTTACATTCCTTACTCAATTTACCCAATCCTCTACACACAGCCAGACTTCAATGAGGAGAATGCTTCACAGTAAAATAAAACTAGAGTTGAGGGCAACGTAAGAGAAGCAAGGGAGATGTGTCATACAGAATAATATGGTTTAGATGAAAGACTATTTGAACTAGTTTAATAGCTGTGGAGAAAGACAAATGAAAACATTCCTTTATTCTATCAAATGAGTCCAGAAATGTGGAGGTTGTTGTTTATGTGCTAAACATTGTCATGCGGAAGACTTAAGAATTTCTTAAGTTTATTTCTTAGATAACCTATCCTCTTTTTGTGGAACATATGACAAGGCAGTGAAATCTTGAAATAGGTGAAATTTGAGCCCTTCAATAAAAATGAGTAAAATCAAAGTCAACAGAATTATTACTATGATAAAACGCAACTCTTTATTATTAAGGCGTTTTAATGATACTTTCATACCACAGTTTTCAAAATACTAGTAGACTTTCCTCACTAATCATTTGGCCATTTGAGAATTATTTTTTAAGTTTTTTTTTCTAAGCAACATCTTGAAGGTACTAGAATTTGAATTCAATATGAATTTTGGATTTTATTTGTTGTGGAAAAACAAACAAAAAATGTTTAGATTTGGTTTGAAACTACATCCAAATTTTGAAGAATTCCCAAATTATCTGAACTTTGAAGGCATGGAAATATAACAGAATCCAACTTTCTTGCAAAGTTTTCCACATTTTCTGTTTGGAGTGATGGTTTTGGGGGCAGGAGAGGAGGGTAGATTTATTGTTTGGTGTCTGAGCTCAAAGAACTTCTGTGCTTTAATAGTCTTGCTTTCTGTCTTTAGTGAAAACAAGGTCTATATTGTTCCAGTTTGTAAAGTATTATGTTTATGTAACCTGTTTGTTTTTCAGAATTGTTGACAGTGAGATCTGAGGAGAGGCATGTGTATCAAGATCTAGTGGGTCTGATTTGTATTTCTACCCACTAAATCACACCTTACCCAGAACCTCCAAAACTTGACACCAGCCCCCCATAACTGATGTCGCTGGGCTTAGAACAGTCTCTTTTTTTGCTTTGTTTCCTCCAATGAAGCCATTTAGAACAAATTTTACTCTCCCAAACTTGCCCTCTCCTAGAAAATAAATAATAAAACACATCCAAGGCAAGGGAGGAGGGGGAGGGGATGAGAGTAAATGAAACATTCAATGTAGAGTTTTATTGAAAGATCCTTGTGGTATTTTGCTTTTGAAATGTGTTTAGCACAGACTTTAAGGATTGGCAATTTGTTTAAAGAAATGGGTAAAATATTTAAAACCACCACTTTATTTAAACTATTGTGCCTCCTTCAGTAAACATTCAGTACATGATTGAACCCTGTATGAACTTGTGCTTTTGCTGGTTAAATAGAATCTAAGCTTAAAATGAAAGGAGGCTGCTATTGAAAAGGGGACAAAAAACTTACATGTGCATTTTTTTTTTTTTTTTTTTTGCCCACACACAAGCACTCACCCCCAAAAAATATCACGTGAGTGAGATCCTTTATTAAAATACCCCTAGTTTTTTTCCCCCCCTTGGCCTCAAAGTGCGAAACTGAAAGCAAGCTGTTAACAGAAATGAGTAATTATTGAAGCTCTAACAGGCAGCTTTCATTGAAGTTGATTACAGCAGCCATATAATCACTTTTAGGATGCTGTAATCACAGTAGCAGGGAATGCTTCACTTGGTTCTTATTGTTTTCGCTCAGGGTGGAGGTAGGGGGCCTGCAAGAAGGCCGTTTTACCACCTCGGTACAATTTCTGCTGCAAAAGAAATCTACACAGCCCTGAATGGAGTCGAGAATCATTTATTCTTTCTTTATTAGCATTTTCTCCTCCCTCACACAAGAGTCTGTTGGAGTCAGGAAATTGCTGTTATTCAATATGCAAGCCAGAGGTTGTAATGACCGCTTGGAAGGGTATGACCAACAATTACAGCCCTTAATGAATAGGGGTAATCTAGTTGAGACTAAACACTAGTAGCAACTCTGGGCTGTCTCTGGTTAAATTAAAAGAACAGCAATGCAAAGGAAGTTAACAAGAATTAATTAGTTAGATCGAACTGAAAACCTACTCATTAGAGATGTTATAGGCAAAGTAAAAGCCTATCTTCAGTGCAATTAGGTAGACAAATGAATTGTACAGCTGACTGACTCACACCTGCTAACAGCTAAGGGCTATAGTGCTATGTATGGGATCCACTTTTTCCAGTTCATGCATACTTGCATAGTTTAATGGATCTTACATTCTCGAATTAGCGTCCATTCCTGCAGATCTTTACTTGGATGTTTGATCTAAATATGGGCAGTTTCACTGCAGCGGGGATTTAACAAGCGCTGACTGAGGAGGGCAAAGGATGTGTTTGGAGCCTCCGAGAAAAGGGTTGTCTTGCTTAAAAACAGTCCTACACAGGTTCTCCCGACCACTTATCAAAGAAAGGAAGTGCATCCTAAAGGGTGTCAGTTTCCAGATAGGCCTGTTAGCTAATTATTCCATCTTAAATCATGAAAAGAAAGTCTGTGGTGTCTGTAGGCTAGAAGCAAATAAATATTAAAAATAGGAAAGTAACTCAAGAAAGATTTATAAAGCAGTTGTCATTTTTAATGATGCAGAGGGTTTGGAGTTATGCATGGTTGGAGGGAGACACGAGGGCAAAGATGTCTGCTTTGCTTTTGGGGTGGGGGTGCACAACAGATAAAGGAAGGAGAAACTCTAGAAATCTCAAGCTGAGCCCTTTCTGGGAGTCGTTATCATAATTATGCACTCTGGTATTTTTTCCAGATGTTTCTCTGGTCTTTTTCTACCTATTGCCTTTTGGCTTCTTTGCTTTCCTGTACGAAGTCCCTGAAAGCTTTCACTGCCTGATATATTTGTTCCTGCACTCGAGTTCAGGATGGACGTTTAGTTAAAGTAGGAGGAGTAGGCGAAGGAATTCTGAAAGCGGATTCATCTGCTTGTATTTATGAGTCGGATGACAGGCTAGGGGTAACTCGGTTCATCCTGGAATGGTGTTGTAGAACAGGGATCAGGAGTCAGAAGTTTATTTTCTAGTACTGCCCTGGTGTCTCAGGATGAACTTGAAATAACCTCTTTGTAGCCCATATTTTTGCCTTTTGAATAAGGGTGATCACCAAGGTTTCCAAAATTTATGGATCAGTCACATAGGGAAAAATTCTACTAGTCTCCCTCTCACCACCTCAGAATCGCCTTTGCACTACCAAGCCACACAGCTCTTCATCGTGGCACCATGACATTGGCCTGGCACGAGTCTCCCTTTCAATTTCCTTTCTTGTTAGTAGAGCCAAAGAACAGACCAGTTCAGTTGGTGTCCAGAACTTCTCCTCAGCCTCACTGTTCTCTCTCCTTTAGTCCCTGCCAGGATTCCCCCTACTGGTGTGATGGAGGAAGGGGTGTATCAACAGGCTCTTAGGAGACAAGTGGCTAGCAATTGTTGGAAATCCCAGTGGTGGTTTCTAATCACCTTCTGACTAGGGTGGGCTCAGTCCCTGGTGGCTCAGATGGTAAAGCGTCTGCCTACAATGCAGGAGACCCAGGTTCAATCCCTAGGTTGGGAAGATCTCCTGGAGAAGGAAATCGCAACCCACTCCAGTATTCTTGCCTGAAAAATCCCATGGATGGAGGAGCCTGGTAGGCTACAGTTCATGGGGTTGCAAAGAGTCGGACACGACTGAGCAACTTCTCTTTCTTTCTTTCAGTTAAAGTCACTCCTTCCAGCCTCTAGAACGTGTGAGCTGCAGCCTTCCCCTGCCATTATTTTGTGTTAATAGCAATCACAAAACTCAAGTGCCCTCCCAAGCCGCCATAACCTCTAAAGCTCCCAAGTGAAAGCCATTGAGCAAAAGCTTCTTTGACATTTTAGCCACTTCTGCTAATACACAATAAGCACGCAAGTAATTACAGACTAGTTTAGTTTATTTAACACAGCTTCTCCTCACTCTGAGCCAAAGAAAGCCCTTATGATGCTGCCCAATTATAGGTCAGAAATAAATGACCAAGGCAACGACGTGGGGGAAAGGCTACAGAAAGACAAAAGAAATGCCCTCTTCAACTAAGAGCCAAGAGAACAAACCATGAACATTCTTAGAGGGTCAGAATGCAAAGCCAGCTTGGACATTTTCCCAGTCTCATGTGAGAGCCTGGAAGCCGGGGTAGGACAGTTGAGAGCTTTGGGGGTCTCACCCCATAGGCAACTTAGAGACCCGTGGGAGAATCCCCTGAGGACAGCAGTGACATTGTTAGGAGCTCCACCAGTGACTCTTTGTCCCGTCATGTTGTTCCCCTTTCTTCCGGTTGTTGGACTACTGAGGGCTTTTGCCTTTTCTATAAGGGTCCATTCACCTCCTTATTTAGATCTTAAGTTAACCCTCTCATGAGCAATCCCTATCCCCACAGAACAGTGCAGGAGAGAATTCTGGTCCAGTTGTTGGGTATGACAGTAAACTTCCATTTCCAAGTCTATCAGGCCACTCACATTTCTATCTACCTAGATGGAGGTACTCTTGCTTCTGTTTTACTGATGGAACTAGTGTTTGTTTCTTAGGGCTGCAGTAAGAACAAGTTCTGGAGGTTACAAAGTCCAGAGGCTCTAGTGAAGACTCCTCCCTTCTTTCAGCTTCTTTTGGCTCCAGCATTACTTGGCTTCTGGCTACATGGCTCTACTCTCTACTTTCACTTTCATATGACGTTCTTCTATGTTTCTGCGTGTCTCAAATCTCCCTCTCCCTTCTCTCATAAAGACACCGGCCATTGGATTAAGGGCCCATGCTAAGTTCAGAAAAATCTCATTTTGAGACCTTTACCTTAATTATGGGCTTCCCAGGTGGTGCTAGTGGTAAAGAACCTGCCTACCAACGCGGGAGACTTAAGAGATGTGGATTCCATCCCTGGGTTGGGAAGATCCCCTGGAGGAGGGCATGGCAACCCACTCCAATTGTTCTTGCCTGGAGAATCCCATGGACAGAGGAACTGGTGGGCTATAGTCACAAAGAGTTGAACACAACTGAAGTGACTTAGCAGGTAAGCACACACCTTAATTATATCTACATTTGGATCCTTATTCCAAATAAGGTCACTTCCTGAGGTTCCAGGGAGGGCCCCAATTCAATCCACTACAGGACTATCATCAATGATGTCTATTCCTTAATCTAAAACTTTACTTCATAAAGTGTATTTGGTGGAGCACTAGCCCCTTGAGATTCTTTGGGAAAAACAACAACAACAAAACAAAAACAAAACAAGGAGGTAGGATGTTCTATGGTCAAGTAAGTTCAGAAAAGCTGCATTCCCTCTGGAAGGGTCACAAATCACAGTGGCTCATTAAAGGTGTGAAAAGTCCTGCAATTAGGAAGCTGTTTATCTTTGTCAAAGTCATTGTTTCCCCAAACTTAACTGACCAAAAAGAGCTTCTCCTTTTTTTTTTTTTTTTCCCCAAATAGCACGTTATTAACAGTCCATGGAACGCACTGAGAAATGCTGGACTCAATATTTCACTAAACAAATGTGAGCCTCCAACCTCAAATCTCTATTATTTAGTCTTTCCTGAAGTTTTTCTTAGAAGTCAACAGTAGCCCATGGATAGCCCCTTCCATTTCTTTTGTTTACCAAGTTGTAACAAGCCCATTTATAGCACAACCCTCATATCACAGGGATTTAGCTGGACTGTAGGACAGGTCTCCTGAAACAAAAAAGATGTCATCAAAATATGATCTTTCAACATCTTTACAAGGAGTTAGTTTAGTCCAAACCCAGCATTATGAAAGAAACTCATTTCATAAATTCCCATTTTTGCTGGTTCAAGGTTTCTTCCCTTTTAGTGTTTAAGCTTTATGATATCTGACACCCTTTTACTCAAAATAGCTTTGCATGTCAAGGGAGTGAAATTCTGATCCTGACTGTACCAATAAAAAACTGAAATTAGGTGATTTATGCAAACCACCTAATTTTACAGTAAAACCTCAATTCCTCGATCTGAAAAATGGGTTAATTTTAGTCTAATAACGTCATGGAATTATTTTAAGGATTACATTTGAAAACAGATATGTAAACATTTTACCAGCTTTAGGAAACCCACCCTTTGTTGTGTTAATTGCTCAGTCTTGTCTGACTCTTTGCAATTCCATGACTGTAGTCTGCTAGGCTCCTTTGTCTATGGAATTCTCCAGGCAAGGCTACTGGAGTGGGTAGCCATTCCCTTCTCCAGGTGATCTTCCCAACCCAGGGATCGAACATGGGTCTCCTGCATTGCAGGCAGATTCTATATAGTCTGAGCCACTTTTTAAAAACTGTTATTACATAGCTTTTGGAAAGGAAATATCTGTTATCTTTTGAGAGTATCTGTTCTTTATGAAAGATTTAAGACAGAACCTATTAAAATAACAGTGCTCACATGTGAATCATACTTGAGCTAGTGATTCCATGAATAGTGCTTTAGAAACAGTAAAATCCTTAGTGTATCTTAAGAAGAATGAAAGAGGAAGGAAGGCAGGAAGGAAGTGAGGTGAGAGGAAGGGGGTCAAACTAGGGCCAATTTCTGGACAACCTGTGCAGTCACACAGGCCCTATATCTAGAAGGGCTCCACATTGATTCAACACTCTTCTCTCACCATCTTGAAATTCTTAATCAGTTTTGAGCAAAGGGTCCTGTATTTTCACTTTGCACTAGGTCTTCCAAATCAGTAGCCTGTCCTAGGCCCACCCCTTATTCCCTCATAACCCAGTGAGAAAGTTACTGAGATACCCCTCTCCAGATGAAGTTAGACAACATTCCAACTAAACTGATCCTACGATTTCATTTCTGCATGTAAAGCTCACCATTAAGAAGCTTCATTCCAGTTTACCAAACACTAAAAGCCTATCTTTGGACCTGCTCCAAGTCCTGAGTCCCTTCATATTTTAAGTTTATGCAGTTTGAGAAAACCCAGGCCACAAAGCCAGCTAGAACATTTTAAATTATGGGTGTGGCCCAAGTGTTATTTTTAAGTCATTAAATGAGTTCTTTCAAAGTTTGAGCTCTCTCAAAGTTACTTCTGTGCTGAAAGTTCCTTAATGATCAGAAAATGGGAATTTGCAATAAAAATGTTGACACAAGCCTGTTCTGGGAACAGAGTTTCCCTGCTCTGAGCATAGCACATGGGCAGTATGGTACTGGGGCCAACAACACATAACTGACAAGAAACACAGTCTGAACAGGCTTGGAAGTCAGAGTTTGTGTCTGTGCAGCTAGGGTGGGTTGTGTCACAGAACTTTGCTAAACACTCTTGCCAATTGTGTTGGCCAGCACTTTTGTGTATTTATAATAACCAGGTATATTCAGATTTAGAGCTTCCCAGGTGGTGCTAGTGGTAAAGAACCTGCCTGCCAATGCAAGAGACATAAAAGATGCAGGTTTGATCCCAGGGTCGGGAAGATCCCCTGGAGGAGGGCATGCAATCCACTCCAGTATTCTTGCCTGGAGAATCCCACGCACGGAAGAGCCTGGAGGGCTACAGTCCATAAGGTCATAAAGAGTCAGACACAACTGAAGCAACTTAACCCACACACACATTCAGGTTTTACTTCTTTTATTATATTTACTTCAAGGTGTGGAAGAGAATGGCACAGTCTGTGTATCTTCTACTGCTCAGAGAAAGATAAAGTTTAAGAAAGGATGCTGAGTGAATAGACATTGATGTCCAAAAATCATTTATTTGGATAATAGAATTTATTGAGTTATTTTTAGGAACCACTAAGTTCTCTCTCTTTCATTCTCCCTTTCTTAGTTTTGTTCCTTTCTATTGTTTTAATATCTTGGAAATTTGGACATCATTTTAATATTTCTTTATGATCTTCTTCTCTCAGATTCAAAAAGCAAGGGCTGTGTGCTTCCCCCCCATCTTCAACTTTGCACAGAATTGAAATGGCATTGGTGCTCTCCTTTACCAGCAACAACAATGGCTTAATTTATCTGGCCCTGCGTGTTGCCAGGCCAGTTCAGTTTGCACCCCATCCACATCACTGATGATGGCACATCTCACAATACTTGTTAGCGGCTGGGACTGATTCAACAGATGGAGTCCAAAACAGTGTTTACACAAGTTCTATAAAAATAGTGGTTTTTACAACACATTGGCAATTTTATGGTAGATTGAAGAAGAAAAAAGAACCTACTTATCATTTAGATTAGTTTTTCCCATAAGATTGTGAAAATGTTAAGAGAGATTAATCTCAGACCAAAAAAGAGAAAAAAAAAAAAAAAGAATACCTGGTGTGGTAAGAAATGAATAGTAAAAGAGAGGAGAATCTTTCAGATAGATACAGAAAACTGAATATGTGACTTTGGTCTAACCAAACTACATACCATTGACAGTAAAATCAGAAGACTTCTTACATATCGTAATACCATTCCCTCTATCAGAATTGGATAGGAATTATCATCACCATCAGATATAGGAGGCAAATGAAAAGCTTAACTGTGGCTCAGAAGCTGAGTGGGATTTATATGTATCCATGAAAATTCTGAAATTTTAAAATTCAGAAAATTGTAAGGGTCCTCTAGTCTAATCCAATAGAACTTTCTACAGTACTGGATACGGGTCCAAATCTGCACTGTCCATTATGATTGCCTGTGGCTAGTAGCTATAAGAAATGGAACTCGCAACCAAGGAATTCTATTTTTAATTTAAATTAAATGTAAATGATCACACGTGGCTAGGAGCTACCATAACCACCAACCCAGCATGGTTCAGCCCCTCTGGTTTACAGAGAGGAATGGAATCTAAAGGAGTTCAGGGCCTCATGTAAAGTCTCACATGGACTCAATGAGGAGCCATCACTGTCAGGGTAAGGGGGCCGCCTCCCAGGCAGCTGCTCAATCTGCTCAGGGCCCACGCCCAGTTCTTGGTCTCCAGCAAAGCACAGAGTGGCTGATAGTGAAGTGAAAAAGATCAGAGCTACAGCTTATGCTTTTCATAAAGCTCAACTGAGTCATTTTAACTTTTTATAAGTCTTCATTGATGGTATAGTTTTTTCATACTATTATGCAAATTCCATGTTTAATTTTAAAGCTGTTGAGATAAGTTTAACGTTAACAATTCTATGTTGTCTTCCAATTTATTTCTTTTTACTTTATTTTACTGGTCTGTGAAGTCTAGTTCTAGAATCTTAGAACCAGGTATTAAACCCCAGGTAGGCAGTGCCCCAGAGTCAGGGGTACCTTCTAGAGAGGCTGTCTCATTCGGTGTCGCCCTCCCTAGCTGGCTTACAGAAGGCTACCTCCTCAACTGCCAGCTTCCTCTAGGCTGCACCTGGCCAGAGCCATACCCATGATCTTCCTCCAGTCCTAGGCTGAGCAGCCTGTTTGAGATGCATTTCACAAGCTCCAGCCATGAGCTGAGACGGGGGCCAGTGTCAGGCCACAATGAGCCCAAATGCCACACCGTCCAATACAGCTGCCAAAGAGGAAAAGTCTGGGGACACATGTTAAGAAAGGGTCTTGAAGTGAAAGAAACAGAAAAGTCAGAGAGATGGCCAATATTGAGAAGAAAGGAAGAGAAAGAGCAAGAAATAAAGATGAGGCTGTGGGAAAGGAGGTGAAGGATAGGTGGCCATGGAGTGAATCACAGTGTGCTCAGGGGGCCTTGAGAAACTGTCCAGGTTCTAGACTGAGCGCACCCAGGTGCTGTCTTCAGGCCAGGAAAATTAAAGCAACAAAACAAAACAAAACTCTCCAGAATCGATGAGGTCTTTTGTCTTCTTTCAAATATTTTGTAAACGATGAGCATCATCTCTCTTAATAGCCAATTTCTATGTCTTATCAAACTAATGATTGAAGAAGTGCTTCCTGGTACTAATCAAAAGCCTCCTGCCTTAGTGTTTTAGCTTCTCTGACTTAGCCACCTGGGGCATTTGTCACCCTAAATGCCCCACTGATGGGTGATAAAGCAGGCCCCCACCCTAAGATTATTGGGCTCTTCCTAGCCTAGCAATGACATATAGCTCTTGTCATGATTCATTTATTCTTTCAACAAGCACTTAGTAATTGCCTGTGATATTCAAAGCACTCCTACTCAAAGTCACAGCTAATAGTTCTCTTAGGCCAGTTGTTTGTAATATTACAAAATATGGTACAAAGAGATCTATTTCTTAGATGACCAACCAGTGTTATACAGGTGAACAACTAGCAGGTCCCCAGCACACAGAGAGACTGCCTAGCTTCAACTGAAGTGTTCTTTTTAGAGACTTCTTGTTCTAAATTTCTCATGACCATCTCTCTGGGTCTCATCTGTCCCTGGACTGAGGGCGTCTTTCCCCAAGTTCCTTTGTGACTCTAGTAGACTATTCCTTATTCAAGCCTGGCTTCCTACAAACTATACCAGATACCTAAGGAAAAGAGATGTTGGTTGGTTTGGTTGGTATTTCTTTTCCATCAGTTCCCATTTCTGTCTGAGTTGAGCTTCACTCTTCTCTGAAATATCCTGATTTCCCAAAGAAAATGCCATTTCTAGTATCCATCTCCTCTAGGAACTGATTCTTTTCTTGGTTTCTATAACTGGCCTCTGTGTTCCACAGAGACACCAAAGTATGTTTTCTTTTCTTCATGGCTTCATCTAGAACCAAGAGCCAGTCTGTCCCATGATGAGGCATCTCTCCTCTGTCTCTTGCTGATCAGCTCTTAGCAGTTAGATCCAGTAAGCTTGTAATTATTCATTCATTCAAAAACACCTATTGATTACCAACTCTGTATCAGACACTACAGATGCTAGGGCCATAAAGAAAGGAAGGTGGTAGGAGAAGGGGAGGGAAATAGCAAGCCCTTGTGTTCTACAAGTTTACAGTCCAGTGAAAGACAAAAGCAAATAAATAGATATTCACAATAGAATGTGGTTAGTACATGATAAGAGAAAATACAGTTTGCCAAACAAGCATGAAGACCATCCAACCCACGCTCAGACACCCATCCAAGAGATACAAATGAGAGGCCTATGGGGTTAAAATTTCAATATTAATAGAGCCTTTTCACTCTACGGTATTTTTTTTTAATATATCTATTTTTTTCTTCTTGAGTTAGGGCCATAGCACAGCATGTATGCACCAAAAGGTCGTACTTTTTGGGAAATCACTACTTCCCTGACTCCCCAGCGCCTCTCCTGCCCGGCCACACTGTCATCTTCCCAAGGCACCATTGCTCCTTCACTCCATAAGCTGGCGCCTAGTAAGGTGGTATTCCAGATCCTCTTCTGTGATGGGTGTTTTACACGCTCAGGGTCACCCTTGTACTGCCGTATTCACCTCTCATCTCCACAGCTTTCTGCACAAGTGACAAAAATGACACTGAGAACAGACTGATGGGAAGATAAAAACAATATTTGCTTATAAATTTTAGGGTAAATTAAAATTTTTATTACAGATTCTCCATTTTTACTACATGCAGTTTTTGCATGGAGTTCAATGTTCTAATATTTGAAGGATTGGTGATCTCCAAATAGTGTATAATATCTGATTTGCTAAATCTTTCTCTGTCTTAATCCAAACATATCCAGTGAGACTACACATGATATAAAAGGAACCCAATCCATGTTTGCAATTCTAGTTTTAACAGTACTAGAAAAAGAAATGAGAGGAATTTGGCTGAGAAATTTGTATTGTTGCCTTAACAAGTAACAGGTTGTGAGTTGACCCTGTTTGTGGTTTTTCTACAGGATCCTCTGGGAAGTTGGCTAGGGCTTCTTCAGGCCTGCTACCACTTACACCCAAAGTGTACATTGAGAAAAATTTCAAGGTGTGACAATTAAGCCCTCAAAATACAAACTTATACCTGATTTAAAGACTTTTTAGAATTAGTGTAACTGGCCCTAAGACCCTGTCCAAGTCCACAAGTATAGAATATCCTGAAGAGAATCCCATTTTGTCTGGTCCTGTCAAGTATTCCCAGAAGTGCTGCTTAGTTCTTCTAACTATGGTTCTCAAACTTCAGTGTGGATCAGAATCATCTGGAAGCCCTGTTAAAACGCCACACCCAGAATTTCTGGTTCAATAGGTCCTTGGGATGGAGCCCAAGGAATTTCATTTCTAATATGTTCCCAGGTACAGATCCTGTTGGTGGGGACCACACTTTGAGAATCACTGCTTTACAAAAACCACAATACCACCTCACAGTCAATTTGCAATCCCCATCATTTCTATCTCACTGTTAGACACAGAGTTCCTCTAGGCTGCATAGAACTCAGCTGAGTAAATCAAAGAGAAAATGTAATTTGGCAGCGACACAATTACTAAAAGGTTTACAACACTATACATCCTTCCAACAGCTGTGTCCTGTATCCCCTTCCTTCCCGAAGGATTTGAAAAATTCCATAAACATTCTTAAAGTCTTACTGATCCCCAGAATTTGCATGGGCCTCCCTACCCCATGCTTCATCATGGTCACCCAGGCCTAAACCATCACTTCCTCCAATTCCTCTCACAAGAGGAAGGAGTATAAATATCAGCCATGCAGAAGACTAACTCAGAACTTCTCCATCAACAACAGACTTCTGAATGAGAAGAAAACTAAGGAAGTAAAGTGATACATCTCTTTTGGGTGGATGTCCTGATTCCCTTTAAGCCCAGAATAATTTTTTTCAACCTGGGGCTTATGAAAATCTGCTTATTTGCATGATTTTATTGGGCAAGTTTTAAAAACACATTCTTTCCTGACAAAGACACCCTTTTGTCTTTCTTATTGCATCTTCTAAGTGCTTGCTCTCTCAGTAAAATTTAAAATACTCAACAAGCTGTGTATGTTTACTGGCTTCAAGGGCTGGAGGCACAAATATTTGACTTCAGCATGTGCTTGTTTATTAATTATAGGTTAATTTTCATTTGAATCACAATCTCTCTATCTGCCTACACAACCACAAACATGTACATTCATTGTTATCACTGTTTGCATCAGAGAGCTATTAATCAATCATTAAAAGTTGTTTCGTATCATGGACAGAAGATTATTAATGTCTTATTGTTGAAAGGCTTACCTAAGCTGATGTTTTCAAAACTGAAACAGTTCATCAAGTTTGGCATGTTTTGGGTTTTACTTAATACACAAGCCTACCTTGTCCAAGTGAAAGTAGCACATGGCAAAGATCACACTGGAAATATACTGATGGAGAGATAGATGCCCAGAGAATGTGTCTAGTTGAAAGCAATGAAATGTTTTCAATGGTGAGAATCAATAATGAAGACATGAATTTAAAAGAAGCTGGGATAGTTTCATTTTCAAATTTAGTTCTTAGACCAAGATATTTCTATTTTTAAAAATTCCCATGAATATTTTTCATTTCCTATTCTGCTATTTGTTAATGGTTTCACAAATTATCAGCATCTTGGATTGTTCCAGGTGGGACATATTTTTCCACTTCTAATAATAAGTATCATTCAACCTTCTAAGTAAGACTTATTAAAAATTTTTTTTCATCCCTGTCTCTTCAATAAGTATCTCTGCCTTAAAAATTAAATAAAGCATTTTTTTAAAAAATGTGAGTCACAAGCATACCCTCAGAGGAGGTCTTATCTAGTTGTTAGAGCAGGAACCTGGCTTTCCAGAGCCCTGAGTACAGTTCTATGCTCCACCACATCCTTTGAATTTGTCACTTACTCTCTCAGTGTTCCACTTTTCCCATTAGGAAAATGAGGAAAGCATTATGTCTCATAAGTGTGAATGAACTGTGTTGGTAAAGTGTTCTGAAGTTCTCTGATGAAAGCAGATAATGTGGAACCTAGTATTTGACCAGATCCATATTCCCTTGAGCCTGATGGGAATTAATGAAATAATCTACTCTCAGAGCATTGTGAAGGGGAGGCCTTGGCCTCTTACCATGATACTTATCCTGAAAAAGGAAACAGGTCTCTAAGTGTTTGTGCTGTTTTGTTTGATTTTTGTCTTTTTCCCACTAGCAAGAAAGAAATGCAGTAAGATCCATGGGCCATGATAATATACTCTCTGATCATAAGAATGAAACCCACTGGTATATCATCTGCCATTCAGTGCGAGAATTTCCAAATCTTGTCCTGTGTACATTTATTAACATGAGAACATACGTTCCTATAAAGAGTTGGGGAGGATAATGAAAGTCTGAAAGTGGAAAAAGGCTTATTCATTTCTCTGTTGAGAATATTGGAGCAGCAAAAAATAAGCTCAAGAGTGAAGGAAACTGGGGTGCAAATAGTTTATTTTAAATGTGCACACACACACACACATGCACACACACATGCGCGCACGCACACACACACCCCAATGCCCATGGAAGTAAAGGAAATAAGAAATTTCAAAAAAAAAGACAAGAAATCTTACCAGGAAAATCTGTTTTCTATGCTGCTTTTGGATACAAGGAAGGTGAAGACCTTCAGGAAACATTTTAATGTTAAACAAGATCCCATCTGTTGTCTAGAGCTGGGAATTGAAAAGACCCAGCATCGATTCCTCATTCCGCCCTCAAGGATGACAGCCAGTAAGCTTCATGACCCAGTTTATCCTGCAAGCCCAAGAATGTAATGATTTAAAGAGCAGATATCAGTAAAAGGGGTATCTTTTTAACCTTTGTTCCTCAAAAATAGACAGTGAGAAAGTTGGAGAGAGGGTAAATCTGTAAAAGACTTACTTGGTGTACAGAGAGGGGAAAAAGGCAAAACTTTTATCAAACACTCATCAAAGCCTCATAAGTTAAAGAAAAAAATAACAGTTCTATAGAGCATGGGTAACATACTAAATATTCCTTTACATTCTCCTAATTACAGCTATACAGTAATATAGGAAAACAAAATAAAGTCAGAGAATCACAAACCATTAGCGTTTGGATAGAACACTAGCAGTCATCTAATTCAATGCTCTAATTTTACCAATGAGAAAAAAAACGGAGCCCAGAAAGTGACTTACCTAAGGTCACTCAAGTAACTAGTAGTAGATGGGAGAAAACAATTCAGATTTTATGAACCTGGGTCTATTGCTTTTTCTACTATACCACACCACAAATGATGCTTTAAGCAGCATCATTCCTTGCAAGAGAGTTAGAAAACATAATGACAGCATGTCTCAGCTCTGAAACCCCAGTGTGCCCACCAGACAAATGTTCACTCTCATAATTTCTATGAAAACTTTTTCATATGAGTTTCAGTTATTTATTTTGATTTAACAAAACTAAACACAGCTATCTTTAATGATAAGTATGTCCATATTCTCCAAAACCCCAAACTAGATGACATTTCCCATCCCTCTTTGACTTACATATGACCATATGATTTGACTTCTAGTCAATGAATGTGAGAAGTGACACATGCCAGCTCCCAGCCTGCCCAGTAAAAACTTCCCACTTGCTCCCTATCCATCATATTCTTGCAACATTCACCAACTTGATGCAAGTGGGGATGGTGAACTTAACAATTATAAGTTAAGGATGGTAGAGCCACAGATGGAAGAAATCTGGGTCCCTGAACTCCAACATGGAGCAGAGTCACTCATTCATCATGACAATCATTTTAGATTAGATTTCAACATAGGAGAAAATTAACTCTTTAAGATTAACCACTTAGACACAGGGATGTATGTATGATATCAGATCGATATCAGATAAATGGTACCTTAACTAAGGTACAAAACCAAGCATCATATATTTATCAAGTTTGCAAATGCTTGTGTGGCTTTCTTCCTTCTGCACTGGTAATACAGCATTCTTCTTAAAACTTTGACAAAAGCCATATAGATTTGACACTATCTTTTAAGAGAACTCAGTACAACTTGAAAATGATTCTATTGTTCATGGCAATGAAATACAAATCTAAATATGAGACATGGATGATTCAAATGAAAAGGAGTAAAAGTTTTAGACTGTGTAGATAGTTTTAACTCAGCTAGAGCTGCCGTATGCTTGCCTCATGCTTTGTATTTCTAATTACATTTACAATGAAATTTGGTTGTCGAATTAGGCTTTAATCTGACAATTCCAAAGTCACATAAATTAGTGGACTACGCGAGAGCCCTTGGCATCTGGATGATTTGAAGTGATGTGTGTTGCAAATGAAAACATATTGTTTGCAAATGCCCATTTGAATAAAAAGCTCTATAGCTTCTACAATCAAAGATATTGCAAAGATAAGCTTAAATATAGAAATACAGAGACATATGTGTGACTTCAGACACAGGAGGGTGGATTTTTGTGACATGTGTGAATTGTCTGTTGGAAGCCTTTTTGTTTTCTTTTTCTTACTTTTATCTTCTGCCTTCCCTGTGGCAGCTCTGCTGTTGGGATATGAACAGTAGCCATGTTTTTCACTCTAGAGTTGTTTTCTTTGGGTCCAAGGTTCATTCTTCAGTCTTAATAACTGGGAGAAGAATTCTTAACCTAGACCATAAAATTGTACTATTATCCTAGGAGGTTAAAGGCCCTTTGTAACTATGAACACTTAACTTCTGACCTTAGAGCGATTTTAAATATGTAAAACTCTCGACAGGGGAGTCTGAAATCATCCTCAAACTAATCTATGCTGTATTAACAAATTGGAGTGGATATTTAGAAAGTACAGTGGCAAAATTTCAACTCTGAGGTTATTAAACCTAATTTGCCCTAAATCCTCACTGATGGATTTATGTCCCCCGTCTCTCTGGAATCAAAAGCTTCTTCAATGGATAAACCAAAAGAAGCTAAATAAACATCACCAAGCTGAATGGATGGCCTGTTACAAAAGATACTGAGGTATCTAGCAACAGTACAAACCCAAAGAATGAAAAGTGAATCACCGGGTATTACTTCATAGAAAATCGCAATGAGTTCTCTGTGATGTGTCCTTATAGTTATTTTATGACAGTAAGAACCACATCATACAAACATGCTGTGGAGAATTAGCTTTGCCTTTAGTATTTAGTGGGAGATTTTATTTGAAGACATGAGATGAGTTCACTTGAATAGAAAAATTGGTCCTGGGTTCAGTGGATCAGAAGCTCAAGGGCTGAATTTTCACTGCTTCTGTTCAATGTGTCCTAGGAAGGTGATGGACTTCGTGTGGAAAAGCCCTCAGTGTTCCTAACTCTGGTCTTTTGCAATGTATCAGTAAGTATATGCATGCTTAGTCACTCAGTCATGTCCAATTCTGAGACCATTTGAACTATAGCCTGCCAGGCTCCTCAGTCCATGGAATTCTCCAGGCAAGAATACTGAAGTGGGTTGCCATTTCCTCCTCCAGAAGATCTTCCCAGCCCAGGGGTCGAACCCATGTCTCCTGTGTCCGCTGCATTGTAGGCACATTCTTTATCTGCTGAGCTATGGGGGACGTCTGTATTGATAAGTATGTGATTGCATTTCAGAGAAGAATATGGCACAAAATTCAAGCTTGTTGAGAATAGAAAATTTTTTCTCACCTAAAGGTTTATATTCCCCCCCTCCTGCAAAATGTTTTGGAGGTCCCACTGTCTTTGAGACACATACAAACTATAAACAATATGTCTTCTTCTACAAGAGAGTCCCCAGATTGCCCAAGGTAAGAATATAAGACATACCATAATCACAGAGCTAAATTTTCATTGGAAAGTTGGGTTGTTTTTTTGGGGGTTTTGTTTTTTGATTTTAGAATTTTTCTTCTTTTGGTTCATAATTTATCAAATCTGTAGTTAATCCATTTAAAAAATAAAAAAGCATAGCTATATACCATGGCTGCCCACAAACTTTATGTCTGTAGATATGTGCTATGAAAGTTTTAAGTGATTGTAGTTTATGTTCAATATGCTTTGTGCTCCTTAAAAACTGAATCTGTAGCAAAAATACTTGGCACCACCATGGTATCTTTGGTTAAGGAGATAGACCCTGCGATCGGATGCCTGCCCATGTGGACAGTTATGTGTGACTAATGAAAACTCAGCTCTCTTGTTGTCCTAAGTATCTGAAACAGGATTCTGGACAGGAGCCATCCTGAAAGGATCCTGAAAGGATGTGTCAGAGGTGATGTTGTCTACTGTGAGGAAAGTGGAGAATGCCTACTTCACTAACAGTAATGTTCATTCCTGTGTCCGGAATTTACAAGTTAAAAATTGTGTGGCTACTTCAACCTAGTTCTAAAGAGATGGGTGTAGTGTTACAAGTTTTTGTTTTTGTTTTTTTTCACATTTGGTTGGGCTTCCATGGTGGCTCAAATGGTAAAAAAAAAAAAAAAAACTGCCTGCCATGTGGGAGACCCAGGTTCGATCACTGGGTTAGGAAGATCCCCTGGAGAAGGAAATGGCTACCCACTCCAGTACTCTTGCCTAGAGAATTCTAGGGACAGAAGAATCTGGCAGGCTATAGTCTATGAGGTTGCAGAGAGTCAAACATGACTGAGCTGCTAACATTTTCACTTTTTGCTTTCAGACATCAAATTCTTCTAAATCAAATTTTCATTGCCAACTATACCTTCAAAAATGTCCCTTAAGGAAGGCACGTATGAAAATCAACCATATTTATATATTTCCTAGAAGCAAAAAACTAAAAAATCAAATTTAAAATTACACTTAAAATAATGTTAAAACCTAAAATAATTAGGAAAAAATTTAATAACAATGTGCAAGACCATTATATTGAAAATTATAAAACTTTGCTGAGTGAAACTAAAGGCCTGAATAAATAGAGACAGAACATAGTTGCTGTAGACTGAGTTATGTCCTCCCAAAGTCATATGTGGAAGTCCTAACAGTCAATGTGACTGTATTTGAAAATAAGGCCTTTAGTTTGTTAAAGTTAGATGGTGTTATAAGAGTGGGCCTCTAATCTACTAGGGTTGGCATCTCATAAGAAGAGAAAGAGAGTCTACGGCTATACCATCCTGAACGCACCCGATCTCGTCTGATCTCGGAAGCTAAGCAGGGTCGGGCCTGGTTAGTACTTGGATGGGGGAAAGAGACGCCAGAGTTCTCTGCCTCTGCCGTGTGAGGACACAGCCATGGTAGACATCGCCAAACTGGAAAGACTTCCGCTAACACCTTAGTCTTGGACTTCCCAGACTGCAGATCTGTGGGAAAGTACATTTTTGTTGGTTAAACCGCCAGCCTTTGGTATTTCAGATGGCAGCTTGAGCTAAGTGAATAATCTTGGATTTTAAAATTTAGTATTATTATCAATACTATCAGCATTACTATATCAAATATGAATATCATTAAGATGTCAATTATTCTCAGACTTGTCTAGAGATTCAAGTAAATCACACTCAAATATATATGTTTTCTTGGTAAGAAAAAAATTTTCCCCAAAAATTGACAAGTTGATTCTAAAATTTACCTGATGGTAAAAGCTAGAAGAGACAAAGCAATCCTGAAAGAGAACAAAGTTGACTCCCCTTATCTACTGATTTAAAGATTTTCTTTAAATCTACAGCAGTCAAGACAGTGTGGTATTAATGAAAGGCTAGACAAAGAGGTCAATGCAACAGAAGAGAGAGTTCAGAAATACACCCACACATACTGATCAACTGGGTTTTGACAAAGGTTCTAAGGAAATTCAGTGGGAAAAGAAAAGCAGTTTTAAAATATCCATATCATATGGATATTTCAAGACTGAATATGCATATGAATAAATAAAACAGACATTGACCACTACCTCACACCACACACAAAGAATAATTTGAGATAGATTGTAGACCTAACCATGAAAGCTAAGTCTGTAAATTTTCTAAAAGAAAACATAGAATATCTTCATGACCTTATTATCCAGAAAATACTTTTTTAGAGAGGAAACAAAAAAACACTAATTATACTAGAAAAAAATGATAAATTGGGCTCCATCAAGTTAAAACATTTGCTCATTAAATGGCACTGTTAAAAACATTATTCTCTCAATACTCTCTTCTTCCCCTCTCCCTGTATGTGTGTGTGTGTGAGAGAGAGAGAGAGAGATTGTGTGTCTGGCAAAGGATACATCTAGTATATATAAAGAACTCATAGCTCAATAACAAGACAAACTATTTAAAAGGACTTAAAGTTTTCACAGAAGTTCAGTAAACACATGAAAAGGTGTTCAATATCATCAAAGAAATGCAAATTAAACCTCAGCAAGATTCTTCTATACACCCACTACAAAGGGTAAAATTTAAAAGACTTATAACACTAAATATTGGCAAGAATGTGGTATAACTGGAACTCTCATATATGCTGATAAGAGTGTAAAATGATACAATCATTTTGGGAAAATGAGAGTTATTATAATTAAACATACACCTACCTACCAATCCCATTCCAAAGAGAAATAAAAGCATATGTCTGCAAAAGACTTGTACATGAATGTTTATAGCTGCTTTATTCATAATAACTTCATTCATATAACATAATATCTGAAAACTGTAAACAACCTAAATGTCATCTCATAGGAGAAGAGATAAACAAGTTGTGGTATATTCATACAATATAATAGTACATAGCAATTAAAAGAAACTACTGATACATACAATAATATGGTTGAATCACATAACCATTATGTTGACTCACAAGTGAGACACAAATAAATACATGCTGTGTAGTTCCATTTATATGAAGTTTAAGAACAGGCCAAACTAATCTATGGTATTACAAATCAGAACAGTGGCAGCCTATGGGGATAAAGATTGATTAGAAGAGAACACAAGGGAAATTTCTTGAGTGTTGAAAATATTCTGTTTCTTGATAAGGATGTTTGCTGCACATGTGTATATATTTGTCAAAATTCACAGGATTGTACACTTAAGTTCTGTGAATTCTAACGGACATACATTTTATCTCAAAAGAAATTTTAAAAAGAAAAAATAGTGAAGGAAAAGTACACTAGAAAAGATCTGAACTGCTCCAAACTTTGTAAAATACCTCAATTCTCCTCTCCAAATATTCTCTAAGCTCACTAAATATTTCTTCTCCCCACTCTGCATCTCACGGGTCTACTTAGTCTTCAAAAGGTGAACCAGACTATGAAACATGAAAGTTACAGAGAAAAACACAAAGACCAGGAAGAGTAGAAATATTTTATTCTAACACTGGTCCATCCTCATTGCAAATATTCAATTAATTGTATCTCTTTCCAGGTCATAATGACTAGTTATGATGATGGTAAGTCATTAGTATTTGTATAATGATTTATAATTGACAGATTATTTCTAATATGTGAGAGTCAGTATGCCTTGGTGCTATATTAAAACCTATACCCTTCATTTGTTCATTTTCTATTCTAGCCAGTGAGTGTGTATTAAAGAATGATTTGTTTATCCATATACTCATACTCACATGGCACTAGAGGTAAAGAACCTGCCTGCCAAGGTAGAAGACATAAGAGATGCAGGTCCAGTCCCTGGGTTGGGAAGATCTCCTGGAGGAGGAAATGGCAACCTACTCCAGTATTCTTGCCTGGATAATCCCACGGACAGGGAAGCCTGGAGGGCCACAGTACAGGGTCGCAAAGAGTTGGGTATGACTGAAGCAACTTAGCACGCACACAAGAATCAAAAGAATGGTTTCCCCTTCTGCTTTTTATTATCACAGAAGCTCATTATGCTTCATTCTTTGGCTGCTAAAACTTTAGAATCCAGTAAGCTGGAATCACACGGGACAGTTCTATACTTTAGGCTCTTTTTTGTTACTCATTTATTCATTAAAAAAACTATTGTGTCCAAGTGCTATGCACTGGACATTTTCTTTTTTTTTTTTTCATTTACTTTTATTAGTTGGAGGCTAATTACTTTACATTATTGTAGTGGTTTTTGTCATACATTGACATGAATCAGCCATGGATTTACATGTATTCCCCATCCCGATCCCCCCTCCCACCTCCCTCTCTACCCGATCCCTCTGGGTCTTCCCAGTGCACCAGGCCCGAGCACTTGTCTCATGCATCCAACCTGGGCTGGTGATCTGTTTCACCATAGATAATATATACGTTTCAATGCTGTTCTCTCGAAACACCCCACCCTCACCTTCTCCCACAGAGTCCAAAAGTCTGTTCTGTACATCTGTGTCTCTTTTTCTGTTTTGCGTATAGGGTTATCATTACCATCTTTCTAAATTCCATATATATGTGTTAGTATACTGTAATGGTCTTTATCTTTCTGGCTTACTTCACTCTGTATAATGGGCTCCAGTTTCATCCATCTCATTAGAACTGATTCAAATGAATTCTTTTTAACGGCTGAGTAATATTCCATGGAGTATATGTACCACAGCTTCCTTATCCATTCGTCTGCTGATGGGCATCTAGGTTGCTTCCATGTCCTGGCTATTATAAACAGTGCTGTGATGAACATTGGGGTGCACGTGTCTCTTTCAGATCTGGTTTCCTCAGTGTGTATGCCTAGAAGTGGGATTGCTGGGTCATATGGCAGTTCTATTTCCAGTTTTTTAAGAAATCTCCACACTGTTCTCCATAGCGGCTGTACTAGTTTGCATTCCCACCAACAGTGTAAGAGGTTTCCCTTTTCTCCACACCCTCTCCAGCATTTATTGCTTGTTAGACTTTTGGATAGCAGCCATCCTGACTGGCGTGTAATGCTACCTCATTGTGGTTTTGATTTGCATTTCTCTGATAATGAGTGATGTTGAGCATCTTTTCATGTGTCTGTTAGCCATCTGTATGTCTTCTTTGGAGAAATGTGTTTAGTTCTTTGGCCCATTTTTTTATTGGGTCATTTATTTTTCTGGAATTGAGCTGCAGGAGTTGCTTATATATTTTTGAGATTAATCCTTTGTCTGTTGCTTCGTTTGCTATTATTTTCTCCCAATCTGAGGGCTGTCTTTTCACCTTGCTTATAGTTTCCTTTGTAGTGCAAAAGCTTTTAAGTTTCATTAGGTCCCATTTGTTTATTTTTGCTTTTAGTTCCAATATTCTGGGAGGTGGGTCATAGAGGATCCTGCTGTGATTCATGTCGGAGAGTGTTTTGCCTATGTTCTCCTCTAGGAGTTTTATAGTTTCTGGTCTTACATTTAGATCTTTAATCCATTTTGAGTTTATTTTTGTGTATGGTGTTAGAAAGTGTTCTAGTTTCATTCTTTTACAAGTGGTTGACCAGTTTTCCCAGCACCACTTGTTAAAGAGGTTGTCTTTTTTCCATTGTATATCCTTGCCTCCTTTGTCGAAGATAAGGTGTGCATATGTTCGTGGATTTATCTCTGGGCTTTCTATTCTGTTCCATTGATCTATATTTCTGTCTTTGTGGACATTTTCTTAATGTTAGAGTTTCATAGTAAATACATCCAGTCCTTGCTTTCAAGGACAATTCTGTAAAAAGAAATTTAAATAATACAATACAAGGATGGAAGTGTAAGTAAAGGCATTTCAAAATATTATTAGAGTCTAAATGAAGGAGGTGTTAATTGTGTAAGGTCTCTACTTTGAATCTCTTTGGAATAAATTAAACCTTAAATAAGAAAAGAAAAGTATTCAGACTGGGATAAGATGCCACAGAAAGCACCAGAGACCTTATATTCAAGTCATTCTTGAAGGAAAGCATGATTTTGCCAGGAAAAAAACTATGTAAGATGGAAAGGAAATTAAGAAAAAAATAAAAAAACCTCTAGGCAGAAGAAAAGAATATGAGCAAAGGAATGATAATACCAAGGACCAGGAGAGGTCCTTTCTCCAAAGGACCTACTCCCCACTGGGTGAGTAGTGACCACATGCTTAGGGGCAAGAGGAGATAGGTCCAGAAAGAGAATGGCATCAAATCACAATGATCTTAATATTCCAGGTAGGACACTGATTGATCAGATGAGCACTTTAAAAAGATGCCACTGGCCTAAATATGTAGTGGTGACCCTTGGCCAAGGTGTATTTACACAGGATGTGATTAGGATCGAAGGCATTTTTTTGTTCATTGCACTTAAACTGACGCAGTTTTGACTGAAAAGCTATTTTTCTATGCATTAGAATTAACTAGATATGACTAGTTATATGACTAGTTAAATGACTAGAGTCATTTGTCACTCTTTTCTCCTTCATTCACAGTCCAACTCTCACATCCATACATGACACTGGAAAAACCATAGCCTTGACAAAATAGACCTTTGTTGGCAAAGTAATGTCTCTGCTTTTTAATATGCTATCAAGGTTGGTCATAACATTCCTTCCAAGCAGTAAGCGTCTTTTAATTTCATGGCTGCAGTCACCATCCGCAGTGATTTTGGAGCCCAAAAAGACAAAGTCTGTCACTGTTTCCACTGTCTCCCCATCTATTTCCTATGAAATGATGGGACCAGATGCCATGACCTTAGTTTTCTGAATGTTGAGCTTTAAGCCAACTTTTTCACTCTCCTCTTTCACTTTCATCAAGAGGCTCTTTAGTTCCTCTTCACTCTCTGCCATAAGGGTGGTGTCATCTGCATATCTGAGGTTATTGATATTTCTCCCAGCAATCTTGATTCCAGCTTGTGCTTCCTCCAGCCCAGCGTTTCTCATGATGTACTCTGCATAGAATTTAAATAAGCAGGGTGACAATATACAGCCTTGATGTACTCCTTTTCCTATTTGGAACCAGTCTGTTGTTCCATGTCCAGTTCTAACTGTTGCTTCCTGACCTGCATGCAGGTTTCTCAAGAGGCAGGTCAGGTGGTCTGGTATTCCCATCTCTTTCAGAATTTTCCACAGTTTATAGTGATCCACACAGTTGAAGGCTTTCACGTAGACAATAAAGCAGAAATAGATGTTTTTCTGGAACTCCCTTGCTTTTTTGATGATCCAGCGGATGTTGGCAATTTGACCTCTGGTTCCTCTGACTTTTCTAAAACCAGCTTGAACATCTGGAAGTTCTGGAAGTTCTCGGTTCACGTATTGCTGAAGCCTGGCTTGGAAAATTTTGAGCATTACTTTACTAGCGTGTGAGATGAGTGCAATCGTGCTGTAGTTTGAGCATTCTTTGGGATTGCCTTTCTTTGGGATTGGAATGAAAACTGACCTTTTCCAGTTCCGTGGAAACCGCTGAGTTTTCCAAATTTGCTGGCATATTGAGTGCAGCACTTTCACAGCATCATCTTTCAGGATTTGAAATAGCTCAACTGGAATTCCATCACATCCACTAGCTTTGCTCATAGTGATGCTTTCTAAGGCCCACTTGACTTCACATTCCAGGATGTCTGGCTCTAGGTGAGTGATCACACCATTGTGATTATCTGGGTCATGAAGACCTTTTTTGTACAGTTCTTCTGTGTATTCTTGCCACCTCTTCTTAATATCTTCTGCTTCTGTTAAGTCCATACAATTTCTGTCTTTTATTGAGCCCATCTTTGCCTGAAATGTTCCCTTGATATCTCTAATTTTCTGGAAGAGATGTCTAGTCTTTCCCATTCAAATGTTTTCCTCTATTTCTTTGCATTGATCGCTGAGGAAGGCTTTCTTATCTCTCCTGGCTATTCAAATATACTATTAATATAATGCTTACAGACTTATGTGCTGAAAGAAAGGTAAAAAGAGGAAGCATTTATGAACTACGAGGGCTGGCTTTAGGGGCCAGTTTGGGCTTCAGCTTTGGATAGAGACCCAAGTCAAGCTGACGTTCCTTTTTCCATTACACTTAAGCTTACCCATGTTATTGATATGCTTTCTTGACTGGGAATGGAAAATAAAGAGAAAGGGACAGACAGAAGATGTATTTGGAATGCAGAACAAATACATCGAGTGAAGTGTTAAGTTGAGTGAAGGTTGGTTTCTCCTTGGGATTGTTTAATGGTGGCACTGGTAATCCACGTGGGAAGCAAACAGACAAGTTGATTTGGTGGGCAAGATGCTAAGTTTAGTTTGGGAATCAAGTGCCTGTTTGCAATTCCATTCATCAGGCACTCTGTCTATCAGATCTAGTCCCTTAAATCTATTTCTCACTTCCACTGTATAATCATAAGGGATTTGATTTAGGTCACACCTGAATGATCTAGTGGTTTTCCCCACTTTCTTCAATTTAAGTCTGAATTTGGCAATAAGGAGTTCATGATCTGAGCCACAGTCAGCTCTCGGTCTTGTTTTTGTATAGAGTTTTTCCACCTTTGGCTGCAAAGAATATAATCAATCTGATTTCGGTGTTGGCCATCTAGTGATGTCCATGTGTAGAGTCTTCTCTTGTGTTGTTGGAAGAGGGTGATTGCTATGACCAGTGTGTTCTCTTGGCAGAACTCTATTAGCCTTTTCCCTGCTTCATTCTGTACTCCAAGGCCAAATTTGTCTGTTACTCCAGGTGTTTCTTGACTTCCTACTTTTGCATTCCAGTCCCCTATAATGAAAAGGACATCTTTTTTGGGTGTTAATTCTAGAAGGGGGTTAATTCTGGGGCTTCCCTGGTGGCTTAGAGGTTAAAGCATCTGCCTGCAATGTGGGAGACCTGGGTTCGATCCCTGGGTCAGGAAGATCCCCTGGAGAAGGAAATGACAACCCACTCCAGTATTCTTGCCTGGAGAATCCCATGAATAGAGGAGCCTGGTGGGCTATAGTCCATGGGGTCACAAAGAGTCAGACACGACTGAGCGACTTCACTTTCACTTTCTTTCTAGAAGGTCTTGTAGGTATTCACAGAACCATTCAACTTCAGCTTCTTCAGTATTACTGGGCTTGGGGCATATACTTGGATACTGTGATATTGAATGGTTTGCCTTGGAGATGAACAGAGATCATTCTGTCATTTTTGAGATTGCATCCAAGTACTGCATTTCAGACTCCTTTGCTGACCATGATGGCTACTCCATTGCTTCTAAGGGATTCCTGCCCACAGTAGTAGATATAATGGTCATCTCAGTTAAATTCACCCATTCCAGTCCATTTTAGGTCGCTGATTTCTAGAATGTCGACATTCACTCCTGTTTGACCACTTCCAATTTGCCTTGATTAATGGACCTAACATTCCAGGTTCCTCTGCCATATTGCTCTTTACAGCATCAGACCTTGCTTCTATCACCAGTCACATCCAAAACTGGGTGCTGTTTTTGCTTTGGTTCCATCCCTTCATTCTTTCTGGAGTTATTTCTCCATTGATCTCCAGTAGCATATTGGGCACCTACCAACCCTGGGGAGTTCATCTTTCAGTGTCCTATCTTTTTGCCTTTTCATACTATTCATGGGGTTCTCAAGGCAAGAATACTGAAGTGGTTTGCCATTCCCTTCTCCAGTGGACCACTTTTTGTCAGAACTGTCCACCATGACCCATCCATCTTGGGTGGCCCTACACAGCATGGCTTAATTTCGTTGAGTTGGACAAGGCTGTGGTCCATGTGATCAGATTGGCTAGTTTTCTGTGACTGTGGTGGAAGTTCATGACATTGTACAGGAGACAGGGACCAAGACCATCCCCAAGAAAAACAAATGCAAAAAAGCAAAATGGCTGTCTGAGGAGGCCTTACACATAGCTGTGAAAAGAAGAGAAGTGAAAAGCAAAGGAGAGGAGGAAAGATATACCCATTTGAATGCAGAGTTCCAAAGAATAGCAAGGAGAGATAAAAAAGCCTTCCTCAGTGATCAATGTGAAGAAATAGAGGAAAACATTTGAATGGGAAAGACTAGACATCTCTTCAAGAAAACTAGAGATACCAAGGGAACATTTCATGCAAAGATGGGCTCAATAAATGACAGAAATGGTATGGATAACAGAAGCAGAAGATATTAAGAAGAGGTGGCAAGAATACACAGGAAGAACTGTTCAAAAAAGATCTTCACGACCCAGATAATCACAATGGTGTGATCACTCACTTAGAACTAGACATTCTGGAATGTGAAGTCTAGTGGGCCTTAGAAAGCATCACTATGAACAAAGCTAGTGGATGTGATGGAATTCCAGTTGAGCTATTTCAAATCCTGAAAGATGATGCTGTGAAAGTGCTGCACTCAATATGCCAGCAAATTTGGAAAACTCAGCAGTGGCCACAGGACTGGAAAAGGTCAGTTTTCATTCCAATCCCAAAGAAAGGCAATCCCAAAGAATGCTCAAACTACTGCACAATTTCACTCATCTCACACGCTAGTAAAGTAATGCTCAAAATTTTCCAAGCCAGGCTTCAGCAATACGTGAACCGAGAACTTCCAAATGTTCAAGCTGGTTTTAGAAAAGTCAGAGGAACCAGAGATCAAATTGCCAACATCCACTGGATCATCAAAAAAGCAAGGGAATTCCAGAAGAACATCTATTTCTGCTTTATTGACTATGCCAAAGACTTTGACTGTGTGGATCACAATAAACTGTGGAAAATTCTGAAAGAGATGGGAATACCAGACCATCTGACCTGCCTCTTGAGAAGCCTGTATGCAGGTCAGGAAGCAACATAACTAGACATGGAACAACAGACTGGTTCCAAATAGGAAAAGGAGTACATCAAGGCTGTATATTGTCACCCTGCTTATTTAACTTCTATGCAGAGTACATCATGAGAAACGCCGGGCTGGATGAAACACGAGCTGGAATCAAGATTGCTGGGAGAAATATCAATAACCTCAGATATGCAGATGACACCACCCTATGGCAGAAAGTAAAGAAGAACTAAAGAGCCTCTTGATGAAAGTGAAAGAGGAGAGTGAAAAAGTTGGCTTAAAGCTTAACATTCAGAAAAATAAGATCATGGCATCCGGTCCCATCACTTCATGGCAAATAGATGGGGAAACAGTGGAAACAGTAGGTGACTTTATTTTTTTGGGTTCCAAAATTACTGCAGATCGTGATTTCAGCCATGAAATTAAAAGACACTTACTCCTTGGAAGGAAGTTATGACCAACCTAGACAGCATATTAAAAAGTAGAGACATTACTTTGCCAACAAATGTCTGTCTAGTCAAGGCTATGGTTTTTCCAGTAGTCATGTATGGATGTGAGAGTTGAACTATAAAGAAAGCTGAGCACCAAAGAATTGATGCTTTTGAACTGTGGTGTTGGAGAAGAATCTTGAGAGTCCCTTGGACTGCAAGGGAATCCAACCAGTCCTTCCTAAAGGAGATCAGTCTTGAGTGTTCATTGGAAGGACTGATACTGAAACTGAAACGCCAATACTTTGGGCACCTGATGTGAACAAATGATTCATTGGAAAAGACCCTAATGTTGGGAAAGATTGAGGGCAGGAGGAGAAGGGGATGACAGAGGATGAAATAGTGGGATGGCCTCACTGACTCAATGGACAGGAGTTTGGGTAAACTCCGGGAGTTGGTGATGGACAGGGAGGCCTGGTGTGCTGCGGCCCATGGGATCGCAAAGAGTCGGACACTACTGAGATACTGAAATCTGAACTTTGAACTTTGACATTCCAATGAATATATCCATTTATCAGTTGAAATTATAGACATGGAACTAAGAGGTGAAACTTCGACCACAGGTATGAATACATAGTCATCTTCACTGATGAAGGTAGTTGACTCTATAGAAGGAAAAAGTACTGTGCAGAAAGAATGCTCAAATGAGAAATGGGTTGATATCACATTAATGTTAAGTATGTGAAGAATGAACCTGTAAAAGAGTGAGAAAGAATGATTTGAAGTGTAGGAGGAGAAAAAGGATAGTAAAGAACCTCAGAATAAATAAATAAGTAAAGAGACACAGAATAAATTTCAAGTATGTTGAACCTGTCTAGAGGTCAGGTAAGATAATACTTGAATGGTTAACTAAATCATTGGGAAAGTTCTGGTTGCACTAACCGGAGCAATTTCAACAGAAAGATGGGAAGAGAAACTGGGTCAATTACCCTATGTGAGTAAGAATCTGAAAGAAAAATTAATCTCAAGACTTATAACTTTGGAGACAGAGACCGAAGTTTGAGTTCCTATCCTCTCGCTCCTCAGTACGTGGTTTACACAAATCACTTAATCCCTTAGGGTCTAAATTCCTTTCTCAGGTGAAAAACAGAAATAAAAACTTTTCCCCCAGCCACCCAGTGTGTTATATTTTTCTGAGAGTCAAATAAATTAGTTTGGTAAATATACATTCTTAACTATAATTTTATATTCTACAAGGTGAGGTATTGCTGAACTAGTAATAGAGATGGCTCTAATGCATCTATGCAATGAATGGTTTCCAGAAAAGTAAATCTCCACAATACTAGTCAATGTTTTAAACTAATTGGCCATTTAAAAAACCTATGGTGAATCTTTGGGAAAACAACAAATCTTTTTTAATGTGAACAGTCATGCTACAATATTTTTCTTTCTTCTTCTTTCCTGTTCTTTTCATTCCTCCTTCCTTCCTCCCTTTCTCTGTTTCTTTCTCTTTTCTTCATTTCACCTGTATGTTTTCTTTAGGAAAAGTGGAAGACAAACAAAATGAAAACTTACTGCCTCTTAGAAAAGAGATTTTAATAAATTGTGAAAGGACAGGACAAAGAACATGCAGACTGAGATAGGCTTGGAAAAGAGAAAATACTTATGATTAAAAATAGAAATAACTGTTCTTCAAATTGTCACACTTACCAATGCCATAACTGCACAAAGGGGCAGCAACTTTTTGAAATTAGGGACTGTTATTTGGCTAAGAAATACTCATCAGGAGGGGACCTCAAACATCACCAAAGGAAAAGTATAAAGACAAAGGGGAAAAAATCTGAAAAAGAAAGTCAGATAGTAGAAACAGAAAAAGGAAACAAAAGTATAGAAGGAGAGTAAAGAAAAAACAGAGAATAAGATGGGAGGAGGCCTTTAACTTAAGTGGTCAACTTGGATGGGAACCATGACCCTGCCATCTCCCAGCTTTTGGGCCTTGAACAAATGACATAACCATTTGAGCTTCTTTGCATGTGTTCTCAGTCACTCAGTCTCATCTGACTCCTTGCCACCCTTTGGACTGTAGCCTGCCAGGCTCCTCTGTCAATGGGAATTCTCCAGGCAAGAATCCTAGGGTGGGTTGTCATGCCCTCCTCCAGGGCATCTTCCTGACCCGGGGACCGAACAAGGGCCTCCTGCACTGCAGGTGGATTCCTTACTGTCTGAGCCACCGGGGAAGCCCCTGAGCTTCTTTCTGTGTCTGCTAATGTTGACAACCACAAACACTTCATAAAGTGGGTGTGACCATTAAATGAGAAGGTAAGTGCCAAGGGGATGTCGGTACACCAGAAGTATTCACCAGCGAGTAGATGTTACAATATTTTTTTTTTTTTTAATTAAAGGTATCTGTTTTGGTTGGAGACCCAGTCCGACTCCACACTCTGACCAGACCAGAGTAAGAGAAAGCAATTCTGCAACAGTGCGCCTTAACACTATGGCTCTCAGGGTATTTGCCCAGCCATGAGGGTGGACTCATTCAAATATTGCTGTGTCCCTTACGTCTAGTCATTTCCTCTACCTTTACTAGAAATTAACAACTCTTTCCACTGCACCTGGCTTAGAGATTCTGAATACTGTATGCATTAAAAGCTACAGTCGACTATAAACCGCTAAAAATTACCACATTATTTATTCAGAATCATCAGCTTCCCTGCCTCTGATGACCCCATATTATCACACTCTGGAATTAGAAACCTTGCATTTGCAATTTGACTGTGTTGGATTTGGGTTTTCACAACATGTAGTTTGCACAGTAATAATACTTATAGATTTTTCATTTTTCTACAGAAATTAATTGCCTAAACCACAATGATTTATAGTCACACTGAACATGATTATTAATTTTCCTGATGATTATACCTGTGGGCGGCAACAAATCTACTCGTGATAGACCTGGCTTTGAATTGCTGCTAAAACTAAAATGTCCATAAGGTAATAACAACTAATTTTACCTTAATCAACTTACACTTAAAAGAATTTAATATAGGGCACTTGTGCCTTGTGGGGAAACTTGTTTGAAATATAAGGTGCTGAGTTATTTATGAGAATAATTATATATTTGTTACTCTAGTTTATACTGGGAAATCAGAATCTGAAATTAGTCTGAGATACATTAAAAAATATAATGAACAGTGGAGTTGCACACACTGAAGAACTTTTGCACTAAGATAAATATATAACCTGTTATAGCTGCTCTGGTTTTGGAAAAGAAGATTATTAAAGCTCACTACACCATGCAGCCTTTTTTTTTCTTCCCTTGTCCTGCTAGTTCCTTAAATGGCTATCTTCGTTAACAAAAAAAGTAAGGCATTTGATACCTAACAGTCTTGTCCTTGCTTCTTTATTACTCACCCTAAAATTGTCTTTAAAAGGACTTCTCTTGTATTCCAGTGAGTATAGATCCTGGTCAATGGATCATGATGAAGGGAAAGAATGGTGGATTGGGAAAATCGAACCCAGATCAGACAGTCTTGTGTCTTACAAACACTCCTTGTTCATATTATGGTGCTAGGGAGGTTCATTCATTTCTATAGATTAGTTTCTCTCTATTACAAATTACAAAAAAAGAAGGATCTGATTATTGGTTGATATGCATACCTTATATAATTTTGTATGTTCATATCCCAGAAATATTTAAGGCTTTTTCCCTGATTGGTGGCATTATGCAGTTATGCAAATAATCTGTTATATCTAGGCACATTATGCCGTTATGTAAATGATCTATTTCATTTGTATTTCCCACAGAGTAATGGGGTAGGGAAGAAATGCTCTTCTGCATCTCCTCTGATTTTTAATGAGTTGTTCAGATATAATTCAACTGGTGATCAGTCTCGGGATTTCTGGGGCCGGGTGTAAGTTAGCTTTTCTGTCCCATCACAACGACCTGTTCCTAACTTTCCTATTCAATTCAGCAAATATTTATTGAGTGTTTATTGTGTATCAGCTATTTGTGCAGGTGGGAATGATCCAAAGGAGCTCCAATCTTGCTCAGCTAGGCTCTGGTAGAGATGTTATTTACCGTGGTCTTCCCTCTCTGACTACTTGGACACGTGATGAAGGTCAGTTTAACTCCATCCATTTCAGAACTTCTTAAGTTATATTAGAAAAGATTTTTTAAAGTTCAGGGGAAAAAATAAATAAAAAGGGAATAATTTAGAAGGGCCAACTGCATGTTATGCAATGAAATATACAGAGTAAGCTAAATAATTTAAATACAGATGTGGCCACAGACAGCAGGCTACAATTAAGATACAATTCTTAACTGTAAAGTGGAAGCTGAGTTAAATCTACTGTCATTTGCCTGATACATCACTTCTGATCTCTTGCAATATCACACATGCTAGTCTACAAACCACAGAATTTAGATCAGATTGATTGTTTCCTTTTATCAAGACTAATATGATAATTGTAGAGAATTCTCAACCTCTCTATCAGTATCCATTCAACATGTATTTATTTAGTTAACAAATACTTATTAAGCATCTCTGGCCTTGGGGTGCCAACCCTCATATGGTGGGGGAGAAATTGATCTGAAAATGCGGGCACTGTGTTAGGATCTAGGAAAAAGAGGTGCTTGGACCAGAAAGTGTCCTGTCAGGGAAGTCACGGAAGGTCCAGACTTTCACATCCTGAGTCTTTTTAAATCATATTTAACTGAAATCATATGTTTTGATTGGGCTTCCCTTGTGGCTCAGCTGGTAAAGAATCCGCCTGCAATGCGGGAGACCCGGAGTCGATCCCTGGGTTGGGAAGTATCCTGGAAAACGGAAAGTCTACACACTCCAGTATTCTGGCCTGGAGAATTCCATGGACTGTATCATCCCTGGGATTGAGAAGAGTCGGATACTACTGAGCGACTTTCACTTTCACTTTTTCATATGTTTTGATTAGCTATCAAAATTATCTGTGCAAAAACTGGCTTATTTCTCAGGATGGACAATCCATAAAATAATCTAATTTCTTCCCTCTGTGATAGTTTTCAGTTCAGTTCAGTCTAGTTCAGTTGCTAAGTCATGTCCGACTCTTTGCGACCCCATGGACTGCATCACACCAGTACTCCCTGTCCATCACCAACTCCCATAGTTTACTTAAATTCATGTCCATTGAGTCGGTGATGCCATCCAACCATCTCATCCCCTGTCTTCCCCTTCTCCTCCTGCCTTCGATCTTTTCTAGCATCAGGGTCTTTTCCAATGAGTCAACTCTTCTCATCAGGTGGCCAAAGTATTGGAGTTTCAACTTCAACATCAGTGCTTCCAATGAACACCCAGGACTGATCTCCTTTAGGATGGACTGGTTGGATCTCCTTGCAGTCCAAGGGACTTTCAAGAGTCTTCTCCAACACCACAGTTCAAAAGCATTAATTCTTCAGCACTCAGCTGTCTTTCTAGTCCAACTCTCATATCCATACATGACTACTGGAAAAACCATAGCCTTGACTAGACGGACATTTGTTGGCAAAGTGATGTCTCTGCTTTTTAATATGCTGTCTAGGTTGGTCATAACTTTCCTTCCAAGGAGTAAGTGTCTTTTAATTTCATGGCTGCATTCACCATCTGCAGTGATTTTGGAGTCCAAAAAAATAAAGTCAGCTACTGTTTCCACTGTTTCCCCATCTATTTGCCATGAGGTGATGGGACCAGATGCTATGATCTTAGTTTTCTGAATGTTGAGCTTTAAGCCAACTTTTTCACTCCTCTCTTTCACTTTCATCAAGAGGCTCTTCAGTTCTTCTTTGCTTTCTGCCACTGACGGTGGTGTCATCTGCATATCTGAGGTTATTGATATTTCTCCCAGCAATCTTGATTCCAGCTTGTGCTTCATCCAGCCTGGCATTTCACATGATGTACTCTGCATCGAAGTTAAATAAGCAGGGTGACAATACCTTGACGTACTCCTTTCCTAATTTGTAACCAGTCTGTTGTTTTATGTCCAGTTCTAACTGTTGTTTCCTGACCTGCATACAGATTTCTCAGGAGGCAGGTCAGGTAGTCTGGTATTCCCATCTAGGAAACCAATTATAAAAAAACTCCATATTTGGTTGGATTTCCCTGGTAGTTCAGTGGTAAGGAATCCACCTGCAATGCAGAAGACACGGATTTGATCCCTGGTCTGGGAAGATTCCCTAGAGAAGGAAATGGCAACCCAACCCAATATTCTTTCCTGGGAAATCCCATGAACAGAGAAGCCTGGTGGGCTGCAACCCACGGTCATAAGAATCAGACATGACTTAATGACTAAGTAGCTTCTTTGAAGTAGCTTCTTGATTTTCCCCATCTCTATACCCCAAATAAAGAGTGCATTGGCTCATTTCCTCTGCAAATATCTTGAGTGGGGCCTGATTTCAAACCCTAGGGCCAATATCAAGTATTCCCAATGTCCAATCTTTGGATCTCAGTTAACTTCACAATTCTAACAAATAGTTGACTTCAAAATGTGCCTATGATATCTTAAGGCCGAAAATCATCAGCCACTGAAGCAGAAAACCTACAAAATCCTACAGCCCAACATTCTGAGTATAACTACATTTGTTGAATTTACAATGGTTGACAGATTCTAATAGCACTATTCAGTATTTGGAATTTGGGATAAAATGACATTTTTTACAAACAGAGTGCTCCTGGAAGAAATACAGTGTCATGGTTCTGTATCCATGTACTAATAGAAAGGTCTGGTCAATCCATTTTTAAGGCATGTTCTAATATTGCAGGACATACTTGTGTCTGATATATTATTTCCCTAAAATTATCTCATTACACTTTTCTTGTGTCCTTACACCTCAGAGAAAAAGCACGTTATACTTGTAGTATTTCCATGTTACTCTCTACAGTAGAGTATATTATAAGGGGGGGAAAAAAAGGCAGAGAAAGGGGAAGTAGAGATAAGCTGATAGAAAGGAGGCAAAACAAAAGGAAAAGGAGGCAGGGAGGAAAGGAAAAAGCAGCTGATGGAAGAAGTAAAAAGGAAGAGGCATAAAGGAAGAGAAAAGAAGTGATGTGACTTGACTTAGTAGAAGCTGAGAGAAAGGGAAGAACATGAGAAGCAGGAAGAAAAGAGAGACAAAAAGTGGTGCTTTGAAGGCAATGTAAATGTAGAGAAAAAAACGAAAGGTAATAACTAAGAAAAGATGAAAATTGAGCATGTTAATATGAGAAAGTAATCATTTAAAATTTATTATTTTTATTTATTTTTTTGGCCGAGCCACAAGGCACACAGGATCTTAGTTCTCCCACCAGGGATCGAACCCATAGCTTTTGCAACGGAAGCTCAGGTTATTAACCACTGGACTGCCAAGGAGGTCCCCATTTTAAAGCTTATTTTAAATATGAAAGCAAGAAGGAATGTTTAAGGATTTAGGGATCTAGAGGAATATGGTGACAAAGTGGACAAAATGGAAGTGAACGTAAGAAGAAAAAGGGTTTAAAATAGTCAACAGATACACATTAGGAAATGATAAAGAAAAGTTAGACATGAGAAACTAGAAAAGCATCAATTTTTTGTTTACTATTAACATTACATTCTATCTTTTTAACTGTTTATTATTGTAAATGGATAGTACCAACAAAAAAGTATTGCATACTGTACATCATTCTCTAGGTTATATTACACATATAAATCTGGACTAGTATTGATGAAATGCACCCAAAAGGGAAAGCACACATAAAAGTCAAAGGTAAACTATAACTTGACCATGTGCACACACAAAAAAATCATCTGTTCCAAATTATATACCCTTAGCTTCCTTATACCAACTTTAAATTACGTTTGCTTTCTTATGCACTTTCTGGCTTGTTAAGCAGAATCACAAACTAATATTTGTTTTGCTGTTTGTTTGGAGGAGAATCCTCTCTCATTGCAGTGAAGGTGGTGGAATCATACAACCTCACACTCTGACAGATGGAGATGATCCATCCCTCGTACAGACTAGTTCCTTCTGACTTTCCCCTACATCATTTGAAGAGGGCTCATATTTCCTTTCATAGGTTTTTCACACTCTTGTCTCAGGGAATTAAGTTCTTTCCTTTGGGAATAAATCTTGTTTTAGCTGAGTAAAGAATTGAGGCATCACTACCCTTCATGCAAAAAGGAAAAAGAAAAGATTCTCTTGCAGCATTTGTACATGGCCTTTGCCTGGTCAGGCTGAAGTTTGCTGTCTTCAAGAGTAGAAAGTCTTTTGCAGAATAGGCTGCTTGCCAGATTTAGTCTGGACCTCATGAGCTTGAGATTTACTGTTTTTAATCTTTTTTCTGATGGGCATTCTAAATACCTGTTTCATGTGAGGTTTAATTTCAGCACAGCAGGTATTAGTATATCCAAAAATGGGAATAAGCCACCTGTTTTCTTGTATGATGAAATGCCTAAAACACAGCTAGGTTTTTATAGCATCTAGTCTTTTATCCCCTTAACAACCAGTTTCTTTAAAAATGATACTTTTGTTGGATTTCTCTGACCATTGCTAAGATAATCTTACGTAGCCCATCTTCCCCCTTAAGAATGTGAAGCTCCACATCTGTATTCATTTGGACACTTTTTGCCCTGAGACTCACACAGGAGAAAGGTCTGAGGCTGTTTCCCTTTAATAAGATGGCAGCCTGAGGACATTAAAGAAAGCAATCTCGCTAAATTTTTCTGGGCAGATGTTGATGACACCAAGAGAAATTATCTTCAAAATTGTCAGCAGCACCATTAACAATGCCTTTGTTAAAACTTACATAAAGAAATGTTCAGTCCTTAGTGCACAGTGAAGAATTCACCTTTATGAAATATGACTTGTGAAGCTAATACATGTGTGTATGCTAAGTCGCTTCTGTCCTGACTGTAACCCTTCTCCAAGTTATATCCATTTCTCTTTCCCCCAGGGTCCCCTCCACAGATAAAATCTGATAATAATACTGATAAATCAGTTTGATAATGGTATTGATAATGTTCATCAGAGCTGCCACTCATTGAGTACTTCACACGTGCAAGACATGTGCTCTAATGCACATTACTTCCTGTACTTCCTCTCATCATATCTGTCCCCTGTTGAAATGTCTTTCCTTTGCTCTCAGGATAAAACTCAAACTTTAATAATAGAATAGAGAAGATCTAAATCTAACTTCTCTTTTTAACCTTTTCAGTCTCATTTCCTACTACCTCACATTCTATACACCAGCCTTCAAGGAATTCCATCAGTTCTCCTAAGATACCTTGCTCTCTCTCACTTTAGGACCAGTGCTACTTAGTTTGAAGACCTCAGCTCCTAAATCACTTCCTCTGGGGAGTTTTCCTGACCTTACACAACCTGATGAAGTGTCTCTCCAGGTGGAGAGAGCACCTGTGTTCACTGTCATTAATGCACTTGTGTGTGTATGTGCTCAGTCATGTCCAACTCTATGCAACCCCATGGACTGCAGCCCACCAGGCTCCTCTGTCCATAAGATTTTCCAGGCAATAATACTGGAGTGGGTTGCCATTTCCTTCTCCAATTTATGCACTTATTTGGATGTATTATCATTTCCTGCTTCCATTTTTTCTATTAGACCATACATTCCATATGGACAGAGAGACTGAATGCCAGACTTACAGATTGTTTCCATTAAATATTTATAGAATTAATGAAGGTAAATAAATTCCCATTCTTGTGTATTTCTTTAAGGGAGAGGAAGCAGAAGCGACTCTCTTTGTCTATAATGCAAGCTTGTACATGTATGCTAAGTTGCTTTAGTCCTGTCCGACTCTTTGCGACCCTATGGACTGTAGCTCTCCAGGCTCCCCTCTGCATGGGATTCTCCAGGCAAGAGTATCAGAGTGGGTAGCCATTCTCTTCTTCAGGGGATCAAACCCAGGTCTCCTGCTCTGCAGGCAGATTCTTTACCATCTGAGCTACCAGGGAAGCCTCATGATGTAAGCCAACCTTCTCCCAAATAGGAGTATAGAATTCAGTGTCTCTGATATTCATAATATATGAAGTCTGTTCACACTCAGAAATTAGTGGGGTGTTTTTCCTGGAGTTTAGCACGTTGTTCTGTAAAACAGGTTATATAAAATGACAATTTGTTATGCAGGGTAAAATATTATGATGTTCATCTATATTTATATAGAATCAAGTTTTATAAGGAGAAGGCAATGGCACCCCACTCCAGTACTCTTGCCTGGAAAATCCCATGGACGGAGGAGCCTGATGGGCTGCAGTCCATGGAGTCGCAAAGAGTCGGACACGACTGAGCGACTTCACTTTCACTTTTCACTTTCATGCGTTGGAGAAGGAAATGGCAACCCACTCCAGTGTTCTTGCCTGGAGAATCCCAGGGACAGAGGAGCCTGGTGGGCTGCCGTCTATGGGGTCGCACAGAGTCGGACATGACTGAAGCGACTTAGCAGCAGCAGCAGCAAGTTTTATAAATATTTTCTGTTTGAATCAACTTTCATGCCCATCCCAGTCTGTATGTAAACCGGGCAGCCCTGAGTGGGGTAGCAACCACAAGATTCTGAGGAGAGGGCATGAAAGCACATGCAACATGCCATTCCTGAAGGTTAAACGTGCTGATAAAATGGATTCATGGAGTCTGTTATCTAACTTTAGTTACACTAACCTCACAAAGTGGACACCTTATGTTTTCAAATTGCTGCAAACTACAGCTTGAAATTAATGCAGATTAAAAGACTATGGATCAAAGATGAAAACAGTAATGTAAGCACAAGCTTGAGCTCTTCAATACCATATTACTAACTAAAAGAAGGGCAATATAATTTTATAGGGTAATAAGTCAACCAATAATAAACAAAAAAATGTTTTAAGTCAGCTACATTCATTGTTGTAAATGATAAACTTTGCCTTGGACTTTGTGTTTCAGGTGTTAATTGATGATAGTGGCACATGTATATAATTTATAAACAAACGTATAGATGTATATGCAAGGGATTTTTTTTTTTAATTGAGGGGTGTTCAACTGAAAGAATTTGGAAACATTTGTCCAGGAAGGAGCAAGTCCCTTCTTTCTTGCCCATTCTACATCCCACCTTATCTTCCTCTGTTCTCTCAAAACCCGAAGCCTGCTACTTTAAGGACCACTTTATGGTCCATCCAAGAGGCCACTTTATAAACCATCCAATCTTGCAATGCCTGGCCACTTCTCATCTGAGCCAGCCCTCTGCTGTTGTAGAAATAAAGCCACTTAATCAATGGCAAGGTGAGGCCTTTAAGTCAAAACTACAAGGTACTGGAAAAATATCTCCATTAGATATTCCTTTAATATCTTCGTCAGTGCAAAAGAGACACTAGCAACTCCTGAAGACAATAAAATATAAGTCATAGTCCCTGCCTCAAGGAACTAGTTAAAAGACATACTGTGAAAACTAGTGAATATTTAGAAAAGATTGACCTGACTAGTGTCCAGGTCTTCCTTCTTTCTCCTGATCTCAAGACCAGTAAACAGGCCTCCTTCCATGATCCCACATCTAGAAGTGTGGGCCTGAGAACAGAGCCCTCCCTATTCTCCACTCTCATATTCACTAGTGCCATTGCAAAGGTGTTCACCTCGTCACACAAAATGTGTTATAAAATTTCACGAAAGTCAAAACTATCAACAAATAATGATTTACATTTTATTGACTTTGGATTAAAACTATAGAGGCTATCAATACACAAGGTTTTGATGAATTTCCTGGAAATTCCAGAAATAGTACAGTTGTCTTAAAGGGAGTACTCATTGAGAGTTGTCCTCGTGAAGGTTTTTAAGATCCCTGCTTAAAATTTGACATATTAATGATCTACTATTCAACCCAACATTTCTTGCTATGAAACTAAAGGAATTCACTCCCCATTGTCCTTGTTAGTTGGAAATGAATGCTTATTGATCCCAGTATTGATCTACTACTTTAGATAAAAACAATACTTTTCAAAGTACACTCAAAAGAGTTTAAGGACTAAAGTAAAAATGTAACTTATGCAGGTTACTAGGTGATTGATCACAACTGATTTTGCTCCCATAGAACATAACTTACCGTGACACTGCTTATCTGGGCTCCAGAGTCGGCCCTCATTGAACTGTGCATTTTGTATGAATGATTGATGTGGATTTGAATATTTTGTTAGATTCACCTTTCAATCCATTTTACATAGCTGACTTCCAGAAAAGATGAGTCCTACTGAAAAATTCTACAGGAGGATTGTAACAATTATGAATTTAAGTGATCTCTGGTGATTTTATTCACCTGATTAAGCTAATTTCTGCTTTGTTTAGAATCAGAGAACTGAAGTCAAGCCTGGCTCATTTGGGCAGTATTTTTCCAAAAGAAATATCCTTTTTGTCTGTGTCAGAAATTTAAAAAATAAAAACTGGCTGAAACCCTATGAAGGTCAGAGAAAAAAGCAGTCAGGTGTGTGTGCATGAAGAGAAACAGCAAAAGATCTGTCTCTCGGGAGCTGTAACATTTGACCTTTATATCCTGACCCACCTTAATTCAACCCTATTTATACATATCATTGTAACTAACTGAAATATATATTTTTAACATTTGCAAGGGATTAGATTAAAGCCCATACAAATGGCAGTGGACATACAGTGATATAATGCCTTCTCCATCAGATTATAGGATGTGAATTCATGATCTCTTTGTCCACATAAGAACAGGGTTTGACGATACAAAATGACAGCTGTTTTCATCTAGCTTTTCTTCGCAGTCAGTTGATTTCACACAACAGTCCATCATTAGAGATCATTACTGTATTACTATTGTTAACAAGGAAGCATAAAGCCTATGCCTTCATCTCTCTTAGATATAATAAGTCTTAGGGAACAAGAGTACCCTAAAGGCCTTTCACTTCTAAAAATGATTAAACTTCATTCAAATCACAGCCTGTAACCCACTTCTGGGCATAGTATCAAAGTCAGCTCCATAGGTGTGATCTAAGGCGGGGTACTATTCCTGCCTCAGGTTTTGCACAAGAGTAGTTTGCATGCATTATCCTCAAAGAACAGATTGCCTTTTACCAAAATCCTATGCATTTTGGCACTTGGTGAGTGTCTTAGATGGCATTAACTGTAAAACATTTCTTTTTACATAATTATGGCTTTGTTTTGAGTGTGTGCTAAGATGGTTGTAAAAGTTTTAAATGTGAAGGGCTTGGGGAACCGGAGAAAAATCTCTGAGCAAAAATGAAAGCCTGTTGTTAACAATTAAAGTTCAACATATTCCTGAAAATCTTTCAAAACTTAAAGGAATAAGAAAACTCTACATGGTGATTTTAATAATTGTTCCCCAAATTATACCATTATTAGAAATGTATAGAAAATACAAGTTGTGATGATTGCAGAACACCTGGAAAATTAGAGCTATTGTTTTCCGGGTATATTTATGTAGCAATAAGACCATCTTTGTCAATAACTGATAAAAATAAATGCAGAGAGACCTAGTGTTCATTCTAATAATGAGAAATCCTTCTGAGCACTCAGAAAGGTCTTTGCCTCAGGCATTTACTCACATGCCTGAATCCACCAACCTTGCCATGAATGTGTTAATTGACATGCTTGTATAAATTTTAGTAAAGCCATAATATTTTTGCATGGCAACTATTAAAAATATTTTTTCCTCTTAATTTCACCAGGGAAGCTGAGACTCTGAATTTTTCCCCCATGCAGGAGGGAATAATTTAGATTTTCTTCCATCCCTGTCAGAAGTTGAACAGACGAACAAAACAGATTCTTCAGAGACAATTTTACACAGAGTTACATCCATCCAATTCAATTATAAATTAAATTGACTAACGAACCATAGCTCATTATGGGAATCAATTACTCAGAACTGTCTTTGGACCAAAAATGTGGAAAATAAAAAATAATGGTCATACTTCAATATACCAGATTGTCAACGTTTGAAAGCTCTGTTTTTCTCTAGCTTGGCATAGTCCAACGCCAAAAAGAAATGATAATCATTTGTTTTACAGCTCCTAGAGATGTTCTCGTTTTCTGAAGACTAGTTAATTCTTGAGTTTTGATCTCTTTGGGACGAGTACCTTAGGCTTTTCTGAGATGACAGGCCAACCCTGGAGTCATGTAATCGCATGGGAATCTTTCAGATCAACTTATGCAAATGTGTTATTAAAAGGAACCTCATTTTAGCCTCTAGTGCCACCCAAGCAATAAGAGTCAAAATCTTGGGAGGTCATGTTAAAAGCATTTTATTAATAAAATGATTCCAGTAACAGGATGGGGGCGGGGGCATCACCCTCCGAAGCATTTTCATTCCAATTGTTTGGTGAAAGTAAATCCATGGAGATTCCAATGGCTGCCTTATTTACCGAGCAGCAGGGCCCGATAAAAAGAATAGTATTAAAACAATAAGACTAAAATCTTTCCCCTTTGGAGGCCCATAGCTCAGAAATTTCCTGTTACAGTGAATTAAAAAACCGTTCTGCTTTGAACATGTGTAGGTAGGGGTAAGGGGCTTCCCAGGTTGCTCAGTGGTAAAGTATCCGTCTGCCAGTGCAAGAGACACAGGAGACCCGGGTCCGATCCCTGGGTCAGGACGATCCCCTGGAGAAAGATGTGGCAACTCACTCCAGAACTCTCGCCTGGAAAATCCCATGGACAGAGGAGCCTGGTGGACTGTGGTTCACGGGGTGGCAAAGAATCAGACACAACTTAGCAGCTGAGCACGCACGAACACAGGTAAAGGTGGGACCACAAAGCATATACATGTATCAACTTTGGAGATGTGTGATAACACAGGGTGGGAGTCTGTTGCCCACAAAACATATCATGACAAAGTGACCAAAGAACAAGGCTAAGACTTTTTCATGAACTGAAATCCTAAACATGCCTTCATTTTCTTTTTCCTCATGTACTTATACTTATTCACTGACACTTGGAGGATAGCAAAAATAGATATTTCAAATTCAAGTGTTCACCTAAAGAACTAAGATCTCACTAAGAAAAAAAAGAATTTGTGTATTTTTCTCATCCAAGGAAACCAAAAAGAAATTGTTTACCCAGGAAAAGCACTACTATACATGAAAACAAGTTAATCCTCATAAATATATAATTCAGTATCATTTTGCTTAGAACCTCATATTTTAAAACATCCACTTCTTAAAATGGATTGAGTCTGAGTTTGTTTCACTAAAACATTATTTTTTAAAAAACATCAGACATAGAAGAGAAGCGGCTGGAAATTTCCAAATGTGTGTTTTGGCTAATACAGCGAGGTGGGGGAGAGCGCCTTCCTTATTTGTTTACTTTTTTACCATTAGAACAAGAGAAAGAACAGTTGCATTTCCCATTATGCTCAACAGATAGGGAAGAAGGACAAATGGACATGTAATTAAAAAATAAGCATTTAATAAAAGGTCCCTAGAAAAATCATTTCAATAAATGGGGTCAGAATTCTGGAATTCAGGTTCAGGGTTCATAACTCAGAGTTCAGAGATTACATAATGTCTTTTGGACTGAATCATTTAAAAGGGAGGCTGACTGGTTTTTGCTATAAATAATCACAGCTTAACTCACTATTTCAATGGTTTTCTCTTTTGTGAACAGCTCAAGCCTTGGGGACAAACTTGGATTCAAATTCTGACTCTGCCCCTTACTGTCTGAGAAATAGTGAGCAAGTCCACCTCTGGACAGCTCAGTTTCCTGACCTCTAAAACTGAAATCGTAGTAATTCCCATTTCCTAATGTTTCCAGAAGGCTCAACTAAGGCAAGTACTTAGCATGATGCCTGGCACACATGTGTTAGATATTATTCCTGTTATGGTTGTTCTTCTTATTCTATCATTTCACAATAGGCAACAGCACAATTCCAAACCCAAAGGGAAGAGAACATCCATTCTTTTTCACCCTATTCTCATGCACTTTGTCAAAACTGAATCATGCCGTGTTTCTCAACTCTCCTGCCAAGGTAGGCCTTGACTAGTTTATACAGCAGCTTACAAAGACTGAAGTGGTACCCTGGGGACATCTATGGACCTTGTAGTGCAGCTGTCTTTCTTCAGTCGCCTCATCCTGCTGGTGGCTCCACCACTGCCCAGATCTCGGCCACATCCCCAAACCAGCCCATGTTCAAAGGCCACCCCTCACACAGAAAACGATCACAGAAGATCACTGCTGTCTAAGGGAAAGCTACCCTGTAGGCTGTACACACTCAAGACTGGGAAACTTGATGGCATTCCTGATCACCTGTCAGAATTTTGAAGGAACACCTCTTATAGGCCTCAAGCATGGATGGAACAGTGTATTGCACGAATGTCTTGCTTTCCAGCCCATGTGCAACTGACTATGAATGCTATCAGAAGTAAATACCTTTCTCTTTACTCCTTCATGTGGCGATAGGCAAAGAATCTGAGTTTGAGAAGCTGAAATCAGACTTGCACTCCATCGCAAGAATTCTTGGCAAAGCCTTCTAATTTTAACCAATTAGAAGAGCCAATTTTCTTTTCGTTCAGAAATGTATTAAAAGATATCACATTCAAAGGCTGGACATGCCCGCAATTAATTACTGGTGTCCAGCTAAAGGTCTATCATTAGCTATTGCCATGACAACCTTTAGAAGGCCTTGGCCCACCTGTTGCAAGATAGAAACAGCATTAGGCAGTTGGTTCCTGCACTTGGCCTCCCTCAGGCCTATGGGGAATTTGTACTAATTAGAATTAGTTGTCCTTCTGTAGTCCAGCTCCTGACACAAATTGCATTCTGTAGCTTTTTGTTCCACTTGAGTTCACAGACAAAATAGCCCATGCCATGTTTGAAATGAAGCAAGGCAATATAAAAGGATTTTATATAATTGGCTAATATACTTTAACATTTTAACTAATATCTTCAGTGTTGGTTTCTTGGAAGGGAACTTGTTTACTTTCTTCTCCTTTTACTCAAGAGTTGTTTATGATCATGCAGTACGTAATTTTAAAATGGCTTGTTCGGGTGTCATTAACCCACTGTCAGACTCAACTGCATATAGAACAAAACAAGTGACCTTTAAAAATGATAGTTTGGAACGGCCCTATGGTGATGGAAAAGAGAAGTACAAACAGCGAAGAAAACGAAAGGACCCTTTCTCACGTCTCACTAAAGAGAAACTTGATTGAAAACAAGAGCTCATAGAGGAAGAGTCACAGTAAAACAGAAAAGCCAGGAAATGAAAGAAATTATTAGGATGTTGGCTTGTGTGGCTCTGCCAGAAAGAGTGAGCCACGAACTCTATGAGATCCAAAAAGATGCAGCCACAGGACCCACTGAAAGACACTTGAGAAGAGAAATACTAGTCAGTGTTGCCCAGGAAAGACTAACTTTTAACATATCAGGATTTTAGGAGTGAACTGAGGAGATGCAACAAGTGTATCTTATGTTGCATCTTCCTATGTAGAAGAGACAGGCACTGGCCATGGAACAGGGTCGTCTAAGAAACCTATGTGGTCTTTATAATCTCATTGTGAAGTCATTTTAGTCACTTTTAGGAATAGTAAGACTCCAAAACACAAAGCAAAATTGATGGTCTAAGGAATTCTGGCTGGATTTTTCACAGGGCTGAGGGAACCTGGAAACCTGTTTGCTCAGCTCATTTTAGTCACGAACTGGAAATAAGACTTAATTCTATGCTTCACCTTTCTTGTCCAGGTACCTCAGTTTCCAGGAACTCATGAGACAAATGATCTTATGCTTGTTATTGACTTTCTTTCTCTATAAGGGAGGTTTTCTAAGCAAAGAATCTTAATCTTCCCACAAACGAGTACAATACAGTTTTATTTTTATTTTAAAAAGACTCACTGAGAGCTAAGGGAGTGTTCCTTTCACAATAGATGTGTTTTCAGTTTGGGAAGACGGTTGCAAAACCACCATTTGCTTGTTCATGAAAGGAACTGTAAGTAGTTTTAAAATAAAATCTATACACATCCCAAATTCATTCTCCAAGCTACCATATCAGCCTCATATTGTTCAGAATGGGACTGAGGCCAAGAACAAATATCTCTCTTCCTTTCCCTGACTTTGAATCTGAATTCTGAAATGATAAGAGGTACTTTAAAATTCTTAAAATAGATGGATTTAGGAATGTCTGAGCCAAGGTAGCGCCTAGTTACTCACAGATAAGCCAGAACTGCCTTCGTGAGCGTATTAAATGGAAAAAGTATAAAATGTGCAAAATGTGCAAGAAAAATCAGCAAAAAGTCCAAGGAAATTTTAAAGTCTCATTTTAACTGAGAAAATTACCTATCTTTCCAATCTTTTCTGTTGTAAAGTACTACAAAACTACTTGAGAACAACAAGAAAGTCATTCGTTTGAAAACAAAAACCTTCCAAATGAAAATGCCAGCATGTTTGTCAAAGAACAGGACTGTCTATATTTTCTGTGTTGAGAAATTTTAAGTTTACTTATTGGTTTGTAAAACTCCCCTTTTCCTTGAGCCTAGAGAGAGAGCAAAAAAATTAATTTTCACTACAACATCCATAACAGATAGCATCAGTAATAATAACATAAATGAAAGTTAACCACAAAACACAGTACAAACCACATCACACCGCCAGTTGAGTAGGTTGGGTTAGTTAATTGACTTGCCAGCATGAACAGGCTGAACAACACACAGAAGTTTCTCCAGTGACTTGCCAGAGTATAACATGGGCAACCCTGAAAGATATTTCAGTTGATCCAAAAGCTTTTGTTGATAATTTCTCACCAAGGACAGAGATTCCATGGGGAAGATGCAGAGTTAGTCCCTCTCTAATAGGAATCAAATCATATTTATATCAAGATTTATCCTGGGGTCACCTTTTCCAGCAGGGCTTTTCTCCTCCTCCTTGTACCATTTCCAAATTTATTTATTTTTATTTTTTCTACAGTAGACCCTTGTTGTTTATCTATTTTAAATATAAACAGTGTGTACATGTCAAACCCAAACTCCCAGTCTATCCCTCCTTCCCAGCCTCCCCCGGTAACCATAAATTCATTCACTAAATCTATGAGTTCCAAATTTAGATGAAGTACACCTTCTTTCCCCTTCAGTGACAACATGTGCCTGTCTCTAGCTTCATTCTTCACCTTTTTTGGCATTCTCTCCAATCTATAGATTTCCAGAGCAAAGGAGCTTAATTTTTCCCACAAAACCAAGTAAGATTCAGAGGGACTCAATATAAGAGCTAGAAAAAACAAACAAACAAACAAAAATCCCTACCAGTGTTCTGTGATCTTTTTAAAATTATTTATTTATTTATTTATTATTGGCTGAGCTAAGTCATCATTGCCACACATGGGCTTTCTCTAGTTGCAGCGAGTGGGGGTTACTGTTCATTGACATGCTCAGGCTTCTCATTGCAGTGGCTTCTTTTGCTGCCGAGCACTGGTTCTGGGGTACCTGGGCTTCAGTAATTGCAGCTCCTGGGCTTTAGAGCACAGGTTCAGTAGTTGTGATGCAAGAGCTTAGTTTCTTCGAAGCTTTTGGTATCTTCCTAGATCAAGGATTGAACCCATGTACCCCGTATTGGCAAGCAGATTCTTATCCACTGTACCACCAGAGAAGTTCTATAACCTGATTATGTGCCTGTCTCCCATACCAGTCTTTGAGCACTAGAAGGCAAAATGTGGGTCCTCTGATATCTATTATCATGCCTGGGGCATAGTAGTTACCTAATACCTGTTTAATGAATTAATGAATTTCATTGTATCCTGACAATCATGGTAAAATCAAAGTAAAGTTTAACATTTATCTTTACTTCACCTGCTTCACAAGTTGGGTAGAAGAAAGTCATTTTGGAAGATAAGCATCTTAGTAAAGAATGTGTGCTTTGAAACAGCACAGTAGCCAACTCTTTGCACACATTCTGCCTAAACAAACATTAAGTATTTAAATTAGCAAATAATATGTCCCCTTTAGTCCTGACAGAGTTCATGACAACCTGAAGAGTACATCTCAACTGTGACATAACATTGGGAAAAACCTAGGACTAAAGCCAAAAGTCACATTTAAGGTGATTCTGGGCTGACAATTCCTCAGCCAATCACAATAGCCTCTTAGGTTTTGCTTATAACATTCAAGGGTTTTGGAACACCCTTAGAGTGAAAACAAAAGGAAAGATGAGGCTCCCTTTGATTGATAGGTACTTCTAAGGCCTGATGTCTCTCCACATAGTTAATCTTGTTGATATGACCTTTCTTCACATTTCTTTATTTTAAGTCACCAAGGCATTTCTCTGAAAAATCATCTGTTGCAAAAGGCCCCAAAGCAAGTATAAAGGAGAGAATAAAATCATTTATCAAAATTGTATGAATTTGTAATTTATAATAGGCAAGAAGCAATTTAAGAAGATAGTTTTCTACCACTGCCATGGCTACCAAAATAAATATGGGGAAGATAGTCATAGTAATTAACAGAAGAGTTAATTTTACTTTGTCATGAGATAAGTTTCAGTTTGATTTCTGATTAAGAGAAAATCAATACAAAAAATACTTTTTCTTCATAGTTTCAATTATTACAAATTTAGAGTGGGATACCAAGAGTTTCTTAGCTTTTGCCTTTCACTGGGAAAATACTCCATCAACATTTGAAAATGCCTCAACCACAGCCCTTAGCTCTTTCTTCCCATCTCCAATCCATGCTTCCTGCACCTACTCAGCAAAGAAGGTTGATATTATATTCTACTAAGCCAAACACCAAAATGTTAGGCCCCAGAATATATTTTTCAGATTGAAGCTGTTAGCTTTCTTGCCAGAAAATAATGTTCTTTGAAGAGCCCCTGAGCCTGTTTGATTATGGTCATCCAAGAATCACAGAATCCAGCAGCGACTGAAATTCCTCTAGCAAACAAACTTCAGGAGTGATCATATCCTCCAAGTCAGAGTTTAACAGTAATCATGTGGTCAGTTGAGAAATTGGTGTTTTGTAAGACTAATAAGCTTCAAGCTAAAGGGGCAAGCAAGAACACACATCTGTCTGTTGGAGAACTCTTGGCATAGATTTAGCCTGCAGTGAGTGTTCAAAAACATTATAAATGGGGCAGAAGAAAATACACATACTACACTTCTTTAGTAATTTAAGCAATTTGATAACCTCGTTCTTGGATGTGTACAAGCATTCCTCATAAAGTTTGACTACGTTTATGAACATCTGTGCCAACTCTACCTTTAAAAAAAAGAAGATAAATGAAAGACTGGTTATCAAAGCTTGCCTGGGAGCTAAGAGATGTGCCACAAATGTAGAGGCCCACAGTTCTCTTCTGGTACCATACAAGAGGAGACTGTTCTTCTCTTGGGAAGAGATTAGGTGACCTTAAGGAAGTTATACCACCTCTCTTGGCTCAGTTTCCTTGTCGAGAATTGGTGGGGGGGCGGGGGTGGGGGCAGGCGGTAAAGATGATCACTAGGTCAGTTTCCAGCTCTAACATTTAGTGAGCTAGTTACCAGGCCAAGATTGGCAATAGCTAGATTTAGAAAGCTAAAGAACTGACTGTTCCTCCCCAAACAAAATGCTAAGCTTTCTAGATAAGAGCATACACAGCCTTTGTTTTTGTTGTTTGGGTAGAAAGAGAAGAAAATTAAAAGAAAAAAATGTCACCGTATCAGTTAGCAATTGCTTTATAACAAATCACATCAAAACTGAGTGGCTTCAAGCTAAGTATTTATTATTTTTCATGAGTTTATGGATCAGTTGAAAGTTGGCTGATCTGGGCCAGGATCAGCTCACCGTAGCAGGGCATATTCATCTGTTTGTGTTCAGCTAGGGAGTTGGCTGAGGGTTGCTGGTGTAGGTTAGGCTTCCTCACATACATGGTGTTTGGCTGGGTGTTAGCGAGGGAGACAAAGGAGTGATTGAGCCAAGAGTTTCTCGTCATCCAGCAGGCTAGATCTGTATTGTTCTTTCTTGAGATATAGTCTCAGAACTGGGCTACTATCACTTCTGCCATGTTCTATTGGCTAGAGCACATTCCAGGAAATAAGATCTGTCTCGTAATGAGAGACACTGCAAGGTCATATGGCAAAGCTGTGGATGCAGAAAAGGGTGAAGAATCACAGTCACTCTTGCAGTCAATCTACAATCTCACAAATAATGTTTTGATGGCTATGAGAATACAGTGGTGATCAAGATACAATCATCCCCTTCAATAAAGTCATAATTTAGAGGGGGGTAAAAAACCTGACCCAGCTAATTAGAATGTAGTATAATATCCTAACCATGGAGATAGTATAGGATCTACATGTGGGCAACTCCTGCTCAAGAAACTCAGGGAAAGCTTCTCAGATGTGGTGACCTTTGAGTCAGGTCCTTTTGGGGACTGGATCCCAGTGCCTGAGATGGTTCCTGGTTTAACAGTAAACACTCAGTAAATATTTGATGTATAAATAAATGGAGAATGAGGAGCTGGCACAAAGAGAATGAATGAAAATCATTCCAAGAACCAGCATGAGGTAGGAAAAAAGGACTCACCATTTCATTTCAAGAATATTTATTTTTTCAGCATATGTTTGCTAACTGTCCATTAAGAATAAGGAACCTGAACCTCCAAGGAGCGGGAGGAAGACCAAATCCTTGTTTATACTCCCCTCGATGTGAGAGAGCATGCCGCCCTCCTCCCGCTCCTGTGCCCTGCTCACATAGACATCGCCACTACTACTCTCCATGTGATGAAATCAACACTGGTGAACTCAATGAGAACAGGAGCTGACGGCATTCACTGGGATGCTCAAAACTCAAGATGCACCCATACCATAGCAGCCAGATCCCTGGTGAGCATCTCATCAGAAGACCTCATTTTTATTTCTTTTTAAAAAAGTGTTCAAGAAGGATGCAGTCCATAAGTAACATTACTAGTTGGAACCCCAGACTATCTTAGAATACTTTCTAGGTTTTTGGAAAGCATATTTTGGTACTGGGACATATATGTACCTGGTATAGTTTTGCAGATCATGTAAATATGTCGGTGTTCTTCTAAACGGTGTGGGCTGGGTTAAGCTTCATTCTTTTCGACTATCCCATATATTTTAAGGATAGTTGTCAAAGGTACTTTACTGTAAGAGGTTTGCAGGGTGTTTGGGTGATTCAAGGACCTTTGTCAGTAGCTGCCCAAGTAGTATGACTTGTGCTTTATCCACGTATATAACACTCATCTTAAGTGGAAAGCTTAAGAATCTTTATCGAACATATCCAAAATAGAAGCATAAATAGAACACAGATTAAAAGTATGAAAGGTCCCTAAGTTTACCTATTAGGCTTATCTTGACTTCTTTTAAGGTCTATACACATTTCTATGGGCTGAAATATAGCCCTCACGTCTTTCTACTTGACTTTGTAATACTAAATAGCCATCTATGCTATTCAAATACTTAACAATCAGGAGGATTTAGGTACTGACCAATCAGAATGGGTATATGGAGATTTCAGGTGTGCCAATCAGTAACCTTTTTTGGGTGGCAGGGAATTCTAGAGGAGGTGTAGTGGGGAGTGGTGCTCAGGTGGCCAGAATGGTGTGGGTAGGGGTACTTTGGGAGCTCCTGGATGCTGTTCTTGACTAATGATAACAGTTGGCCCTGAGATGTGCAGTACATACCTGATCCACTTTGATGAACACATCTCTCTGGCTATGTTCAATCATGATCAATCACATTATAACATACTGAAGCTGAAGCTCCAGTACTTTGCCCACCTGATGCAAAGAGCCAACTCATTGGAAAAGACCCTGATGCTGGGAAAGACTGAGGGGAGAAGGAGAAGGTGGCAACAGAGAATGAGATGGTTGGATGGAACACTGACTGAATGGACATGAGTTTGAGCAAACTCTGGGAGATAGTGAAGGACAGGGAAGCCTGGAGTGCTGCAGTCCATGGGTTTGCAAAGAGTTGGACATGACTTAGCGACTGAACAATAAGATTGCTAAATCAACTATACTTCAATTTTTAAATTACTGATTTCTAAAATCTAAGGATAAGGCTGCTATTGGCCATGTACAAACTGACAGATTTTCTTTGCCTTTATTTCTTTTTTTTAAAGTCTTTATTGAATTTGTTACAATATTGCTTCTGCTTTATGTTTTTTTTGTTTGTTTGTTTTTTTGGCTGCAAAGCATGTGGGATCTTGGCTCCCTAACCAGGGATCAAACCTGCACCCTCTGCATTGGTAGGCAAAGTCTTAACCACTAGACCACCAGGGAAGTCCCGCCTTTATTTCAATTAACAGGAAAACCTGTCTTTTTTATTGTAGGGAAGAAATTATACATACAAGAAAAACATGGTGAGTAACAAACAGTAATGTGAATTCAGCTTGCTAAATGTGTCCTTAAAGTAAAACAACTGCCAAAGTCATGTTAAACCAGACCTTGCTATGGGTTAGCAATATCAAGATCTCCTTTCTCCTCCTCCTCCATCTCTCCCCTGCAGCCTTGGAAGCTCTCAACCAACATGTCCTTAGCTTATGTGACTGGAGGTCTGAGTTCTAGCAGTGTAGGCTTGTCGTAAAGAACTCGTGGAAAAACAATCCAAAGATCCAGTCTTTGGTGCAGGCACTGGGCTTCATTTCCATGTTGTTTTCCTGGTCTTTAAAGGCAAATTCTTTACTGATGCAGTAAGACTGGAACTTGATCAACAGAACAAATGTTACTTTAAACACCATAATGGCAATAATGTAATCAAATGTGATTAGCTTTTAATAACTTTATTGGCCCTTTCATTTGCCCCCAAAGCAGCCACATGAATGGTTTGCTTATGCATTTTTAACAAGAGAGGAAATAAATGCTTTTGCTTATAGGAACAGAAGACTAATGATGCTTTTTTCCCACACTCTTTGTTTCAGAGAACTAAGTCAGACGACCCTGCCATTAAAAGTGATCAGTCTGAAACTCCAATCTTGATAAAGCCAATGGCGGCACTGGGCCTGGTCCTTTCTCTGGACCTTGAGGGCATCCACCAACTAGATCAATACTAACTAATATTTTCCCTGTGCCTAATTGTTTACAAAGCACTTTCACTAACATGCACTCTCTGAAACCATATGACTTTCATTTCACAGAAGAGACACTCGGAGTAAAATGCACTTGATCAATGGCACACCGTAAGTAGTGGTGGCACTGGGACTTGAGCCCTTCACGCTCCCACCTCTGCACTATGGTGGGTGGTGTGTTAATGTAACGAGCTTAGGTGGTCCATGCTGTAATTGTGAAAAGAACTGAATCCTATTTATTCCTAAACCAAACCTTCTCATACCACAGACTGTCTGAAAAAAAAAATAAAAATAAACAAACAAGTCATCATTAAACCCACACACTCCTGGGTGAATAGACTTTGCCAGGATACTGAGTTGGAATGATTCACATTTGAAAAGTTCATCCACTCACACCTAAGGGCCTTGCTCATTTAAGGGGTTTAAAACAAAGGCGATATTGTTTTTGAACAATCAATGAATGCAGGACTGGGCCATCATTAAAGCAGTTGTGGATTGTTAAAGAACTTTCATTCTGCTAGAATCCAAAGTTCATCGAATGGATTGCCCATATTTTACACTTAACCCTTATTTGTAAAACTTACTTTACCAAAAATACACTTTCTAAATTAACTTGAAGTTGTGAATTTCAGATAGTCATGCCATAAACCAAATCAAAGACCAGTTGGTGAAATTTGGTGATAATGCCAGAACACAGTTCTGATTCCTTAATACTGATTATTAAACAAAGAACAGGGGCAGGAAAGGGAGTGGGGTAGAGGTTGGAAATAAAAGGGAACATAAGTTACAATGGATTCCCCCAAGAGTCCCCTAAAAATGGCTTTGAGAAAGAAAAAGGTGACTAGGAAGTTTATTTATGCTTTTTAAAAAGCACTGCCAATCCCAATTTATCAGTTACTGTCTTGTGACAATTTATTCATTGTTCACTGTTAGAAGCCAGAAGTTACATAGAAATGCATGATTGGTGATAGCTTCTCTATTTCAATATGGTATAATAGAGATAACACAGTGCCCAAAAGCTCTGCAGCTGACTTTTTGTCTGCTTTGTCTCTTTTCATTACTCTATCAGAATCTTCATTTAATATAATCCAAAAAAGCAAGGTAATTGCTTCACTTATCGGTTATCATCGCTCTCGCATACTTATCATGTCAAAATTATTTATGTGGATAGGCTAGGTTGATCTTGCTGCATTCAGAAGCTTGAAATTTGAATAACTGTTCTGCCAGTTAGGTTATCAAAATTGCAGTATAAGCAATGAGCTTCTGTTCTGGATGTTGGAGTGGGGAAAAGGAATAACCTCTTAGGTGTGCAGGTGTGAAGGGAGCCCTGGGCTAGGGTGGCCCTTGGAACCAGCTCTTTTGGTGAAAAGAGGGAGGAAATGGCCACAGGATAAACAGGGTAACTTGAAGATTCATTGTGTAGCTCTATGACCAGGTAAAAGAGAAGTGAAGGCAATTGAACACTGTCTTTTGATGTTTTTCCTCAACAATCATTCCCTGCGTAACTAATACAATTATTCTATAAGGCAAGATGCCTTTCAACCTGGGTACTGTATGCCTACCTCTCCCTTTGTACTTGACCCTCCCATGAGTAAGTGTTGCATTTTTCTACGTGTTACTCATTTTTTTGTCAAGCATTTTGTTGCTTTAAAGTTATAGTAGGTTAATGTGGAAGTTGGCAGATTTTTAGTCTAGAAGTAAAACATTTTTTTCTACAAAAATAAGTGTAGTTAGACAAGCTTTGTTTTGAGGCTTTTAGGAGTCTTTTTCTTTGGCAAATGTTAGTAGTAAAAAGAAGTTACCTTAGAGTGTTCCTTCTCAGTTAAATATCAGGGACTGTGGTTATATTAGCAGAGAATGGTTAAGTCCACATAAATTTTGATTCTTGCCAAACCTTGGATGCTCTCTTCAGGGACAATCTCAGAACCAATGGGGATGCTGTATGCTAATTCTTCCTGCGCCACTAACACCTTCTTACAGTGTCTGTGGAGCCTGAGTCATCCTGGTGCAGTAGGACCTTCTCACATTCAACCAGCCATTCTCATATCCAGTCAGGGAATGACTAGAACTGATAGCTGATATTCTCATGACTGTCTTAAGATCATCTCTGGCTATGTAAGGGGTACCTTTTAATATCTCTCAAATTCTCTTAATGTGACAGATAATATTTTTAAACTTATTTACCCAGATCCTGCCACGCTATTAGCTAGGATTTAAAAATCAATCAGAAAGTTTTACTTAGGCTAATTGCAGCTTATTTCAATGAAGCTGATCTTTCATTGCAGCTTTAATTCTTCACTTACAGTGGTTAGCCTTGGAGCTGGCAACATGTAAAAGAGAGCACCGGGACATATTTGTGGTTTTTTCACTGCTGTTTTGATAAATTTTTTGAAAATGGGGTGAAGAAAACATGCTTAAAATTCAGTGTTTATATTGATTCCCTAAGTAAGTAAGTGATAAGTCACTCGGTCATGTCCGACTCTTTGTGATCCTATAGCATGTAGCTCACCAGGCTCCTCAGCATAAGGCAGGGTATAAGAGATGTGTATTCATCATGACAATACAAGGTGGTGTGTGTATTAGTACTACAGGAATACTAGTGCTAGTATTAGTGCCATAGGAGTCAGCAGATACTGTGCCAAGTGATCAGGAAATGCCCAGAAAGAGTTGGTATACGAGCCTGGACTCAGATAGGCCTGTTTTGTGGTGGTAATGGTAGTGGCGGTGGACTTTAGTCCCTAAGTTATGTCTGACTCTTGTGACCCCACTAGGCTCCTCTGTCCATGGAATTCTCCAGGCAAGAACACTGGAATGAGTTGCTATTCCCTTCTCCAGGGGATCTTCCTGACCCATGGATTGAGCCCCTGTCTCCTGCATTGCAAGCAGATTCTTTACCATCTGAGCCACCAGGGAAGCCCGCTAATTCCTTAGTAGCTGCTTTTACCTTAGAAGTTAGAACAAAAGACTAGGTGGATATCATGATCTTTAAAGAGCCTTGCCAACCCTAGAATTCCATTCTTATTTAAGAATCTAGCACAGTGAGAATGTATTTGAAGAAGGGTCCACACCAAGAAAAATAACCAATGTTCCAGTGCCTAGAAGAGTCTGGTATCTAGTTTGCAGTCAAATATGTGTTGGATGAATGAATAAGTGAATGAGTGAATAGTTTTTCCTCCTAAACTTTAATCTTCAAAATGCCAGTCAACTAAACAAACATTGAACACCTTTACCACCTAACAGACCTATCTAAGGCCTGGTTCATACACCAACCCTTTCCAGACATTTCCTGATCACTTGGCACATTATCTTCTGACTCCTATAGAACTGACACATACAATGAATACACATCTTTTACACACTGTCTCATGCTGAAGTCAGGAACTTGGAGTCAAGGACTGTGTCTGTATACTTTATTTCCCCCTTAATGACTGATGAAATACCTTTATATAGAATAAGCATAAGTAAATACCTTATAAAAGAATGAATTGGCCTCAGATTCTTCAATTGGTTAAATGCCGATAATCATAATGAGGTGTGATAATCACACTGAGGCATACTAACACAGCTATTATTTCATGATGCAGTGCCTGGTAGGCAGGAGACACTCAACAGATGCTGGCTATATCTGAATGTACAAAAGAGAATAGAACAAAGCGAACTGACTCAAAATGCAAGGCAAGAAATGCTCCACAGGGTTCAGATTGGAAAGATGAGTAGAGAAATTCTAAGGGAAAGAAAGAAAAGTAGATTGCAGCAGAGGAAGCATTATAGACAAAGATCAGAGGTGAGAAAGATCTCATCAAATTACAGAATCAGTGGATAACGCTACCTGGGAACTCTGAGGGACCTCTGATCTTTTTCTCCCACTCAATTATTACCTAAACACGTATATGTGCTTAGTCACTCAGTCGTGTCCAACTCTTTGCAACCCCATGGACTGTAGCCTGCCAGGTTTCTCTGTCCATGGGGATTCTTCAGGCAAGAATATTGGAGTTGGTTGCCATTCCCTCCTCCAGATCTTCCCAGCCCAGGGATCAAATCCAGGTCTCCCACTTTGCAGGTGCATTCTTTACAGCTGAGCTACCATAGTACTCCTCAATTAAAAAGGGGGGGATTTTATTTGCCTTCTTAATTAAGACACCCTATACCAGCACATGTTTCATTTTATTTGGTTTGATTTTAGGATGAAGACCTAGTTTATTGGAATCATTTTGAATTTAATTTTAAATTCTAGAGTGAGGCGGCCACCATCAGTTTCAGTCATATGTGCAAAACGTTACTATATCTTACATACATATTAAGGAAAGATTTGGCATCCGAATTATGACTCTAAATAATTTCAACTCAGAATCCTATGTTTGTATAGCTAGGAACATCTAAAAAAAAAAAAACAATGTATACCTGGGCAAAAATGGAGAAATGTGGCCAAAATCCAGATGTTTTGCATTATCTAGATGTTTGACATGATATGGATTTAAACCTTAACAAAATGATGGTAATAAATAAAATAAATAAAAAATCCAGCATTTTTACATTAAAAAATTTATCTAGTTTTGGATACTTAATTTTATGTTGATATAAAAAACAAATACGCTTCTATTCATTACTGCCATTACCATTTAAGACTGTCTAAAACTTATTTGGGTCAAGGTAATTGGTATGCACTGCTTTTTTACTCTGTAAAAGGTCATTAAATCTCAAACAATTTTTTATGGCCTTTTAAAAATAGGTACTCCATTGGCTTTTTCCCAGTAATCTGGGGTTTTGCCAATCCTCCACAGATCTTCACATGTTATCATTCTTGGCTCTTGATTACATCAATTATTTTCTTGGCAAATCCAAGGCAGAATTGGTCAAGTTCAACTAACATAAAAATATGCAACACCTCAAAGTAAACTGTAGGCCAGTTCAAATTCTGCTTTAACCTTCATTTTTATCTTAGCCCTCTTACTTTAGGCACATCTCTATAGCTACTTTGCTTTATGATCATTGTCTTCTGTATACACATGAAACTGCCAAGAGGCTCAGGGAACAATTTAGAATCATCCAAAGCCCTTAACACTATTAAATCCTACTTGATCCATGAAGAATAATTAGCAAGGTCTAGGGAGCTTGTACCAGAATTTACCTATTTACAGTTAGGTCTGTCTGTTTGTGAACAGCCAAGTGAGTTTCAGCCAGGTTCAAATAAGCATTTAGAGTAATTCTGAGACAGCTTGGTGTCTTGGGTCAAGATGATGGACAGGCCCTACACTGCCTTCTCTCCATTCCAGATTCCTATTGAAATGACAATACAAAAAAAAAAAAAAAAGAAAGAAAGAAAGAAATGACAATACACACAGAAAAATAAATAAATCGTTAGCAGCACTTGAAACAAACCAGAAAAAGGGAGGAGAAAGGGGGATGACATTAGCAGACCAGAAAGTTTGATGAAGTCTTGGAAGATAGAAAGCAGATTGGATTATATTGTTAGATAAACTCTTGTAGAGTAAATCATAACCCAAAATGCACACTAAAAGAGATGTAGTAGAGGTAGGGATAATTTTCCTTAAAATGTCTCTGGAGAGGCCTCAAGCAGGTACAGATTGAAGAAATTGCTAACGGGCAGCAATAATGGTTTGTAAGTGGAAGACCATCTTCAGAGCACCTGAACTGGATCTTGTATATGGAATAGTTGGCCTCTTTGGCAGTTTGGTGCCCTAAACCTGTTAACGTACTTGAAAGAAGAAAGCCATTTGTCTATAGGATTCACCTTTTGACACAGAACCTGAAGGCAGCCCTTCCATTCAGGAAAGTGGCCTTTTGGGTAAAACAGTGTATATGACTTAAAATGATATTCATAACAGCTAAGCAAATTAAGAAAATATAGTCCTTTATGCCAAATATTAGTGATTAACCAAGGATTACCATAAATTTAACATAGACTAAGTAGAAGAAAAAGAAAACCAAAGTTGAATTTTAAAAACTGATCACAGAGCATAGTAATAATGGAATAGAGAACAAAAAATTTCTAATCAGTATCCTCAAAATCTTAAGAATATGCTATTTTTGTTATATTAGAAAGGCTGATGTGGGTTCTTGGAAATGAAAATATAAATCATCTAAAAATAAACTATGGATTGAACAATGGCAGACAGAAGTAAATATTCAACTTAATTTTGAAAGTAGAATTGATAGAACTTTCCAAAATGGAAAAAAAAAAAAGAGAAAAATATGAGATGTCATTTCAAGAAATACAAAGCTTCTCTATTCAAAATGTGGTCCATTCAGCAGCAGGACTGACAACATCTGTCTCATTAGAAATGCTAAGTCAAAGGTTTCATCCAGACCTATTGAATCAGAATCTTCATTTTAATAAGATCCCCAGGTGATTTTTATGCATTAAAATTTGAAAAGTACTGATATAGAACATAAATTTTAGAAAGACCAAAAGTGTATGTAAAAGATGATTTAGAAGAAGATAATATATACAATAAAGGAGTTGAAACAACAAAAGAAAACCCATAAAGAAAATTTCCTGGAAAAAATATCAGTCCCACAATTGACGTATCCAAATACAAGCCAAGTGGAAAAAATGCACTACATATATATTTGTATATATAGAAAGCACTAAGCATGAAAAGAAAAGTCCTAGAAACTTTCAAATAGGGGAAAAAAGTGATTACTCAAAAAGAAGTAATCACCAGATTGGCATCAACATCTTACCAACAATATAAGGTATCAAAGACTAAAAGAATCTTTAAATTTAGAATTCTATATCAATGACAGTTATAAATAAAGTTTAAGTGAGAAATAAAGGCATTTTTAAATATGAAATAACTCAGAAAATTTACCTCTCATCTATCTTTTCTAAAGAAGATATTATGAGGACGTACTCTAGTAATATGAAAAAATAATCAAAGAAAGAGGAAGAAAAGGAATCTAAGAACATCTTAATCTAATCCAGAGGTACAATAAAAGAAATCTCAGAGTGAACTATAGGTCAAAAAAATAATTAGTAGAAATCAGAAGGAAATCAGAGGACTTTATGAAAAAAAAACTATATTAGTTGGAGGTGGGTTGAGATAGCAGTGTGCATGGGAAAACAAGTTAAAAAAAAAGTCACGGTGAAATAGAAAACAAGCTAAAATATAATATTTGAACAATATTGATATATATAATATGTACAACATATATGTACTTTATTATAATAATTTTAAAGTAAGATATAATATCTGCTATATAAATTGATCTTTTTGGTGTTTGGAACTATGTGGGATCACATCACCAGCTCTGTGTGCTGAATCATACATGTTCTATAATGAAAGTAATATTTAAATATTGTTTTCTTTCCAGATATTTATGTTTCTAAATCAAATTATAGACAAACCATGAAAGATACTGGGTACAGAACCAATATGTGAATGGTATAAATGTAATGATACCAGTGTGTAGGTTAGGTTGTTAAAATAATAATTTTTATCTATAAATTGTATTAAACTCTAAAAATGTAAAATATAATGATTTAGCAAGGAGAAAGGAACGAAGGAAGTGTAGGTGCACTGATTTCTTCATCTCATCTACTATGGGGAAGATAGAGTACTCTAGAGCTGGTGACTGGAAAAAATAAGTTAAGTATATTAAGAAATAAAGGTAACCAATAGAAGAACTAAATCAAAATGACAAAACAATAACAACGACAAAAACCCTGAACTTAGGGGAAAATAGTGATAAAGGAAAAAGAAAAATATGAATGCATAAAATTTCTCATCTTTCATCTGGAAATCAATAGATACTCTTGGAAGTCTTAAGAAAATCAAGAATAGATTGTGTTGTTTAGAAATATGATGGTAAATATCTGAATAGTTAAAAAGAGAAACAGTCATTTTCTTTAGAAATCTTTAGAGTTCAGGAGAGGACAGTGAGGATATATTTTATTTTTGATCCATTCCCCATGTACACAAGTTTTAATATTTTAACCACTACGTATAGAGTGGTTTAAGCAACATGTAATAGATACCTTATTGCAACTAAGCAGAGTAAGCACAGAAAATTTACTAGTAAGCATTAATATCTGTTGATTTAGTAAATTTCTTGAGCATCTATTCTGTACATTCTGTGCTAAACACTGACTTGTGGCACTGAGTCAGACAGCTCTGGACCCTGTCACACTGGAGTTCACTCTCCATCAGTAAAGACAGACATTGAACAAATAATTACACAAATAAATTGTTCAGTACTCTTGTGTTACATGCTGTGAAGGATAAGTGCATAATGAGAAAACATAACAGGGGTATTTAAGCCTGGGAGACCAGGTTGCTTTGGATGAAGTTGTGTAACAAGCAAAGTTTAATAAATTTGATCTCTTGATACTAACATATAAAGACTATTGGACACACAGGAAAAAACCATTAAGAGACAATTGTTTAACTAAAGATAGCTGAACTACTTCCCATTAAGCACAGTTCTGTCCCTTACTCTATGTAACTCAAGTCAAAAATAAAAGCATTTACAGATGTTCATCATTTTGAATTTTCTGAACTGAGGAAATTTCCCCCAAAGGTGAATCAAATCACTAAATTTTTTTTTCAAAAAATGAAAAAGATATATTGAAAGCTGACAATTTGGCAATCAGCTGAAGCTAGGTGAAGATCAACCCACTTTCACATTTGAAAAAAGCCTAGTATTTCCAGAGATGTCAAGAACTTCAACTTGTGAAGGAAGTAATTTGATCTACTGCACTTAAAAACTATTTACTTACCCATTTCCATCAGCATTCACTCACATAAACCAAGTGTGACGACCAGAAAGCATATTTTTATTCATCCTGCATCCAGCTGAGACATGGGATAGAGTGTGAGAGAGGAGAGGTTCTTCTGATAAGACCAGAGGGCTGGCCAGACAGGGACGCCTGTCCTGAGAGAAAGAGAGGTTTCAGTGTCGGGGGTGGGGGGGTGGGGCATGGAGGGACAAAAGGAGAATACATTAAATAATCAGGAGGCCATTTTATAATCCATAAAAATTTCATTCTTGGGCCTTAAAACAAGTTTGAGCTTTCGCATGTGCTATGTTGAAATTGACATGATAAGGCCAATTGTAACTACAGAGGCCCCATGATCGGTCACCTCATCTGCAATGAAACTGCACCTTTCCACATTCACCTGACTCTTGAGTCCCACTGCCATACCATCTACACCCACATACACACCCAAAATCATACCCATTTTTGGTGCTTCTGGTCTGGCAACTTGATAAACTTAACCATTTGACCAGACCAGAAGAATAGATTGGGACACTTTGTTACTGGTTATTCCTTTAGAAAGTATCAATGTCCATTTCAAGGCCAAACCTCTGTATGTACAGATGCACTGGATAGAATATATGGGAAGAGCTCATTTTTGTGCAAACCAAGCCAAGGCAACTAAACAAGAAGCTGTCTTTCTCAGAAATAAGAAATCACATTTCAACTATGTACTATTGTTCTTAAAACAACAAATGTAATAATGGGCGAATCAAATTCCTTTAACAGAAAAATCAGTAGACATTAGGTTGCTGATTGTCTCTACGTGCTTCACAATTTTTAGGAACTTTTCCAAACCTCTAGAAAACTAAAGATGGGACAATAATTTCAAAGAAGGTTAAATTTTATATTGACTTCCTTTGGGAAACCCGAAAAGAATTCTTTTCTCAATGCTTCTTTATTTTTTTCTTTTAGAGAGTGCAGAGTATTTTGTTCTTGTTAAATAATTTCCAGCATTGTGATTATACACACAATGTGTATCCCTGCTTTGTGATTATACACACAATAATCCCTGCTTTGGGAAATGTCTGATATTTTATAACAGTTTTGTTGCAGAATCATTTTAGAAATATGTATACAGCACCTATTATGAGTCAGGACACTGAGTGCTTTATATATTATTAACCCATGCAATATTCATATAGTCCTGCTCATGCTGCTGCTGCTGTCTCTTCAGTGGTGTCTGACTCTGTGTGACCCCATAGACGGCAGCCCACCAGGCTCCGCCATCTCTGGGATTCTCCAGGCAAGAACATTGGAGTGGGTTGCCATTTCCTTCTCCAATGCATGAAAGTGAAGTCGCTCAGTCGCGTCCAACTCTTCGCGACCCCATGGACCGCAGCTTACCAGGCTGCTCCCTCCATAGGATTTTCCAGGCAAGAGTACTGGAGTGGGGTGCCATTGCCTTCTCCATCATATAGTCCTAGAAAGTTGGTATTCAGAGATGTTGTGGAACTTCCCCAGTGGCACACAGATAAATGCATGGTGGAGATGGCATTTGAAACCAAGCAGTCTGCCTCCGAGAGGTCTAGTTTATAAAGCATATCTTGTAAATACATGTCATATTTTCACTTCGACTTCCATTATTGTTTCATCAGCATTTATCTTGAGACTTGGTAAGCCTCTGAGTGTCACTGATTCCTCTCTCTCTTGAACATTCTCTCCCTTCCCCTCAGCTCTCTCCACCTGCATTTCCGGCCTGCCTGTCAAATAGTTAATGATCTGCACACAAACACTTACATGAACTAGTGGAGCTCAGCCTTTAAAAGAATCCTAGGGGAATCCTTTAAAGACTCTTTTACAATATGAATAATCACCCCCTAATTTATTCATCTGTAAATTTTTGTTTTTCATATAATAGATTTTTCTTCAGTTAGGGCCAACATGAATCAGGCTCTTTTTTAGTTCTCAGACGCATCATCTTTGATGTGCCATTTTGTAATCCAAGAAACCAATTATTTTAACGTTCACAACAGCCATTCTCCTTTTAGAGTTTATAAAAGTGAAAGATACATAGCACAAAAACTCTTTGTTAGGGACTATTTCTCATGAAATGGAAATTTTAGTGCCTTGTACTTACTTGGAACGCTTATTGTTCAGACACAGGGCAGTGAAAATAAAATTTATGTCCAGAATATTATTTTTATTCATTTTAATTTTGTCAGGCCAGATTCAGTTTCCATAGCAGATGAAATAAACTTTTGTATCAGCTCACTTCTCATTTAATGTGAGGAAATTTGCCTTTCTGTATAATTTGACTTTCGAGTAAATATCAGCTGACCCTGATTGTTCTAATGACCTCTTTCACGGATCTACTTCTTTGACTCATCTACCTTCTGGCACGTTTAGTTTTCTGAGACCAGCAACAAAAACCAGACTAAACCCTATCTTTAAGTACTTTGAACAAAAAATAAAGCAACCCAATAACGGCAAACATTTCAAATTTACCACCAAGTCAATCAGTGATACGGATGTATAACTTCATCATGGAAGCATATAGTGGTTTTTGTCTCAGTTGCTGAATCCCACCTTTGGGTTTGGAGTACTCCAGGTTCAAGGTTGAAATTGTGCTATACTGTTGTAACATGATGGCTTTCACAATTAATGGCAAGCAGTGGAGATCAACATTAATAGGGAGATCCTATTCACTTTTTCTAGAGGTCTCTGAAACACATTTTCCAAATTCATCCATGTGATCCAGATCATGTTATGGATTTGTTAACTTTGCAATACATTCGATTGAAACATCATAATTCTTTCCATGACAACAGTGTCTGATGTTACAGATGCCTAACCAGCAAGGTCAATAGTTGACAGATGGAAGTTGGAGCCATGCAATTACATTTCCCAGTATAAAGAATGTAACCGAAGAGAGGTGGGACCCATCTAAAACACACCAAACATTAAAAAGCACAAAAATAATTGCTTCAGATTGAATGAATCTTTCTTTGATACAACAACCAATCCAAGAATCTCTGAATTCCTTTTCTCTGGTAAAAGTCAAAACATTTTGAGGCAGTGGCAGTTTATCTAAATTATTGTTTTTCCTCCATCAGTCTTTAGGCTTAATTTCATTTGCTTTTATGGATATGGTAACCCTTTTGAATAGCTTTTAACCTTTTAAAAGTCGCCTTGACCTGAAGAACCTAAAAAAAATTTTAATACAATATTGAATAATAAAAATTGAACAATTGAGTGCTTTTCTTACCAGCAGTCTACATGCAGGGCTCTGGGTCCTAGAGCAGAGTTTCTGAATAAAATGAAATTAAAATACCTGTATATAGCTTGCTTCCAGCAGAAACCTTCAGCTCTGACCTCTGTTTCATTGGCTCCATTGTTCCTTCTGCCGTCACAATATATTGGCTTTCTCTCCTCCAAAGGAAGAGTGTGCTTTATCCTGCGAGCACGTCAGTTTCAAAGGGCTCTTACTTTAAGTGTCCAGAGCATCATTATGGTAAATTTAAGAAATCTTCAGCTTTAGATTGTCTCTTTCAATAGCATATAATGTAGATAACTTCATGACTACATGTTATAAACCAAGCCTTTTGTTTGCTTGTTTTTTTGTGTGTGTTTTTTTTCCCTCACCATAGTCTCCTGGGCATTTTCTATTTTCTGTTTGGAAAGTTGCAGGACAAGAAGATGATCCACAAACACAACTCTTTCTTCATCTTTGTGATGTGGAATTTAATTATCAGACTAAAAGAAAAAAAAAAAAAAAAAAAAACCAGGAAGGCATTCCTGCCAGCCTATGAGAGGGGTAAGGACCCTCCAGTGGAAGGCTGCCCCGAGTAGGCTGGTGGTGAGAGCTGGGAGAGAGGGTCGCCTTCCCTGGGAAGAGCTACCGACCGCCTACCCGGCAGACCCAGCTGGGGCCCACGCTCCTGCATCCCGAGCCGAGGAGCACCTGTTGTTGGGAATGGCAGTCCGCTATTCTGGTTCTCTCCCTCGCTATCGGAGAAGGGGATCTGCATTTTCTAAGCCAGTTGGCAGCATGCACCTCAAACAGCAATGCACTGCAGGCCCGCGGTATAGACTGTCGCCCTGTGATAAGTGCGCCAGCTCAGCGGTGCAAAGGTTTTCAGATACCCTCCCTTGGGCTATCATTCTCTTCCTCCTCCTCCCCTCTCCCTCGCACACAGCGAGCATCCGGCTCCCAAGCTCACTTCTCAACACGGTTAAAATAACCCATCCCAGCCAGTGATGCTTAAAATTGAACCATGGTTCAGGGGAGCAGTAGGTTCTCCCTGCAAGCTCCCTAATGTGTTAAATGGCCATGCCAGGTAGCTCTCTGCCTTCTCAGAATCAACGACTTATGGAGACCATCTGTCAGTGGAAGTTAGTTTTTATGCAAGTCCTCTAACCTAGCGTTTGAAGGATAAACAAACTTGTACTCATATAGTTTCTTTAAGAACAGTATCTCCCTAAACGTCTGCTCTAGCTGCCTGCTTCAACTGTGGGCCTAGAAACAGGAAAGCAGTGTAGGTTTCCAGCCCCTCTGGTGACTGAGCCTGGACCTCCGACATGACTACGTTTGTACAGCTGAGGCTCGGCATGTAGGGCTCTTTAGACGGTTGGAATTATTTCATTTGGCACCGTGATTGCCTCAAATGATACATGTTTTCAGAGAGAGAAACACTGCAAAAGTAAACTCGAACCAATAGGGACATTTATTCTCCAGGTTTAAAATTAATTTCCTGTATTTCTCTGGCTTTAAAAAAAAATTCTATTGGAACTGCAACCTTATGAGAAGAAAAATCAGAAACTATTTCTTTTACACTGAGCCCAGTATCAGATGAAATGGAAATGTAAGGATTTCCTTAGAGTTAACCCACTGGAATTCTCCAGCTGAGAACTGAGGTCTGCAGGCTGTTTTAGGTTAAGACCTTGCTCCACTCCATGTTAGGTAATCAGATGTCATTTAGGCAAAATAAATGGGAAGTACTCAAGGAATCAGAAGAGGTGAAAGAGCAGAATCTGGTTTGGATAAAAGTTTAATTCTTCAGTTCCAAGAGGCATGGCCCTTCGAAGATGCTGAGCGAAGGCAGACAGGAGTGGCCGAGTAATGAAGATGGATGCAGCTTGTTATCAGCAAGCCGTTTACTAGGGCTTGACGTAACCTTAAACATTGCAGATAGCTCAATGGCACTTGCCACTAAAACCCTAATTAATGAATAGCAGGGCCTAAATTAACAATGTACATTTACAGATGAATTCTGGGCACTCATTAAATGATGTTCAAATACCAAGCAGCGACTGTTAGCTTATTCCTGCTGGAATGCTCCATCCACTGGGTGTTTGAGAGGTGCTTCCACCCAGGTTTTCCTGTCTCTGAGGCCTGGATACCAGCAGCGGAGCAGAAAGGGACACCGTTCTCAGGAGGTAGGGAGCGGAGGGATGCAAGCTGAGTGGTGACACCTGTACTGCCATTAATAGGGAATCAGAAACAATCTCATGTTTAGCTGGTGCTGCCAATAAAAGTAAAAAAAAGCAAAAGTTTCAATTCTAATCAACTCTGCCAAGGACGGAATAAGACTTTTCAGAGAGCGGCCCCACAGTGCACTTTCGTGGGCGGGCTGGAATGTACTCTGGAGGCGGAGGGTTTAGACAATGTGTAGATTTGTTTGGCAAAAGCTTCATTAATAAACAATTAAGGGCTTGTGGTGAGAGAGCCGGGGTCTGGCTGCTGCAGGCCAGGGTCCTGCCTGCCCCCTCCATTTAAGCGGAGGCCCAGGCTGAAAGCTGAGGCTCTGTGCCCAGAGCCAACAAGAAATGTTTTCTGCAGCAACAGTAGCCAAGCTCATTATCTTGCCCTGGTCTGTTGGGGTGTTTCCTCTTGATTTCGAGGAATAAAATGGGGAGCTGAGGACTTGTAATGTAACAAGGATGTAGCCCCCATGAGGAAGGTGTATATATGACTATTAAATAATATTACCTTCAATTGGCACAGGCGTCAAGACAGAAGCCAAGTGTGAGTAAGAAATTGGAAAGTAAATTAAGTGAAAAAGAAATATTTTTTAAACATTTGTGGGAGGTGGCAGTGAAAGAGTTTCTTGCAAAGCTCTGGTGAGGACTACAACAAAAAATTTGAAGGGAAGGGATGTTCAGGAAGCATCTTCCTTTGAGATTTTGGCTTCAGCTAAAATCCTGGGGCAGGGCCCTTCTGTTGTGAAGGGAAAGCCTTAGAGTTTTCTGAGTGGCCACTCTGCGGAAGCGTCCATACTAAAGAAAGCACAGCTGCCTGCTCGCCGGGGGCACAGGGCAGAGGCTATGGAATAGCCCCGGCAAATTCCCCGCACGGCGGTGCCAAGACCCATGTATGGTCAAAAGCAAAGGCATTCTCTTGTTTCTCTGGGTCATTCCCACATCAGGCTTTTCAAACTTGTGTTTGTGTATGTTCAGGGACAGGGTATTCCTATGGTCCCATAGAGACAGTAAAAAGCAAACCAGCTTGCCAAAGGAGAAGAAAAAATAACTCTTAATTTTTAAAATGCCAAAGGGACTTGTGTTGGGGCAGGGGCGGGGGGATGGGGGAAGGGGGCTGTACCCTTCCTGTCTGCCCGCTAAATGTTCCTGAGTAATTAATGGGTAGGCATTGAACGGAGTGGGGGGAAAACAGGTGTTTCCTTTTCCCAGGGGCATTTCTCATTTATTATATATCTAGTCAAAAGTTTCCTTCTGAGCAGACTTTGTCACATACAGCTAAACAGAGGCTGTGTGAAAAAGCACCCTGAGCAATCGTTTTAAGAGCTGCTCTCATTCCACATTGTGCGACTGAATACAAATCCTTTATTCTCTCTGGTTTGATGATGAGATGGAGATTTAACCTCTGCTTGCCATCATTATCAGTTCACTGAGTTTCTGAGTAGAAACCACAAAGCTCCTGAAAATATAAGTTACTGGATGTTTGCCCTTGCCCCATTCCCCCCATGCCCAAAGCAATCCAAATACAGAGCTTACTGGGAGGGGAGAAGATCAATAGGAAACAGTTTCTTATTACAACATTCCACTGGATTTCTCAGAACTGTGTCCATCGGATCTCTAGTCCCAGTGGTCACACAATTAGGAAAAAAAAAAAAAGGAGACTTCAGACAATAAAAAAGAATGAGCAAAAGACAGACACAAATCACAGCATCTTTTTCTGCCTCCATTATAAGCTGCATAACCCAGCTCATCACAGTATATGTGTGTGTGCCTCATTTCCTCAGGTTTCAAAATGGTTCAATCAGAAATGTATGTCACGATAAAGCAACAAAAGAACTGTGCTTTACATAACCCTCACTGGCAAAGTCTCCAGATTCCCTAGCCCCTTTTGATTCAAGGAATCGCTGGGGAGTCTCATATGTGTCCCAAATCACTGCAAGCATCCTCCACTACCACCTATGGCATTTTCTCAAATTTCTCTGCTATTCCTGACTTCCAGAATGACTCTCCAGGTGTTAAAATTGACATTAATCTTCTAGCTAGGTATTTCCACCCTTGACATAGTCTCTTTTAAGATTCTGACCTTGGCCTAGAGAAGCTTTCTCGTACCTACATAAAAGGAACCCATTCTTTCTCAGTCTAACATATTATCTAGGAAGTTAAAGGCTAGTCATTTATTCCTGGGAGGGTCTTCTCCTTGGGGAGCAAGTCATTCACCCCAGTCTGACAGCTATTAATTCCCTCCTCTGTCCAAAGGGAGTTTCACCAGTTCATTAACCCAGTGCAGAGAGTAATGTCTAGGTACACCACGTTGGTTGCTTATACAGTATAGATCCTCACTCTGAGACCCTCAAATGTACATGATTAAGTGAAATAAATTAGCCAAAACTGTGGCTACTACATAGAGGAAAATGTATGGATGCAGATATTAGCCTTATGCTGTGACATTGCTTTCATAGGACTTCTTCTTGTCTTAAGGTAATTCTATCTGTTGTAACAAAAGAACCCAAAAATGAGGCAATAGATCAAACAAAACAGTTTATTTCTCACTCACAAAAGAAATTGAATGGGTGATTTTTCAGGTAATTATCCAGGGTCCCAGACTCATTTAATCTTTAGCTCTGCTACCTTTAACATATGACCTCCAAATCCACCATACTCTTTTGCATTAAACTGAGAGAAAGGGAAAGAGAGGAATACTATTTCTTAATGCCTTTAACTCAGCTTCAACACACTGCATAAAATCCATTGGTGAAAGTCAATTGCATGATCCTTCTTAGATATAAGGGGTGGTAAGTGAAAATATAGTCCATGGCCAGGAAATGATTTCCAAAGGACACCTCTACACCCTAGAAAAGGAAGCACAAATGTTGAGGAGAATCAGGCATCTCTGCCAGAGGACTATACAGGAATATATATCTTAACAAAAGAAAAATAACACAATGACAATAATACAATTGAAATTGTGTATTCAATCTCAACTTGTCCTTATTTTGAACTCTTTGTGTTCTAGGTGTATTATCCCATTTAGTTTTTGCCATAAATCTAAAATAAGTCTGGTTAGGTATTATTAGACCCTTTTGCAAAAAAAGGAAAGTATGGAAACTTAAGAAATTTGTTAAAGAATAAGCATGATTTAGAGATGATGAAGTCAATGGGAATGGCAGAGTAAGAACTTCCAAAAATCTGCCTCTTCATAAAGCAAAAAGAACACTGACAAAATTGCCAAAATTGAATTTTTAAAAACTCTGGAAATTAGCCAAAAGTTTGAAAAGAGATGTGTTAACTCAAGAAAAACAGCTGAATATCCATAAGAAAATCAAACTTTATGGTTTGCCCTCTTCCCATCCCCCTCTTCTCAATGCTGATGTAAACTTGAAGACCAACAGCCCCACAGTGACAATAAAAATCACTGGTCTAGCAGTCACTGGAGAGCTCCCAGAGAACTCTCATTATTTGACCAGTCTGCCAGTTTCCTGGAAATTTCACTTGAAGTACTATCTTCATTTGATCTGACTAACTGTGAACAGCCTTTTCCCTGAAAATGTTTACCAAAAACAACAGGCAATTGGGACTTCCCTGGTGGTCCAGTGGTTAGGACTCCATGCTTTCACTGCAGAGGGCCCTGGTTTGATCCCTAGTTGGGGGACTAAGATCTTACGTATCACCTGACAGCTAAAATAAGAAAATCACCAGCAGTTGTATAACCTTACGGTTGACTGAGAAAGGGATAACATTTGGGGCAAACAAGAAGCTAACCAAAAAACTTAAAACTCTTGGGGTAATATTTATTGAGACTTGAAAAACCTTTGACATATTTCTGAAAATTTAGAAATCCATGTGCATGTATAGGGCTGCATACATCTCTAGGTAAGACCTGACAAGACCCTACATTCCCATTTCTGGCTAACCCCGAGGCTCTATGGAAGCAAAAAGTGGAGGCTTATGCAGAGTTGTAAACTACTAATCTGTGAGTCAAAGATGTACCTCAATACACAAAGCCCTTAGGCAAAGACTGAGAGACATACTGGTTCCAAGCATTTAGGAAAATATCTTTCCATTTATTAGCTTACCACCAAGCTAACTTTGCAGTGATGTTAATGGCAAAACATGACAAAGAAAATGGATATTACTTAATCAGTTCAAGAGGGCCCCTAAACAAACAAACAACCAACAATAAATTCTGGGTTTGATTTCCAGAGCTGTTATATTGTATTATTTTAAATGTCTGTTTTTCAATGAAAAATTTCTGAAACATGCAAAGAAGCATAGAATTATGGTCCTTGCATAGGGAAAAAAAAAATCAATCAGGAGAAACTGTCCATTACAAAGTCCAGATGTTAGATGTACTAGTTGGAGGCTTCAAATCAGATATTAAAATATATTCAAAAGCTTTAGGGCACCACATCCTAAAGAACTAATGAGAAATAGAGAATAATGTCTCACTAAATAGGAAATATTAATAGGTTGACATTTAAAAATTTTTAAAAAAGCTCAAACAGACACTTTAGCATTAAAAGGTGCAATAATAGAAACAAAAAGTCATCTTTTGTGGGTCTCAATATCAGATTTGAGCTGGCAGAAGAAAAAATCAGAGGATTTTGCAATAGGTCCACCAAAATTATCCAGGCTAGAGAACATAAAATAAAAAAGAATAAAGGAAAATGAACAGTCTCAGATACTTATGGCACATCAAAAGGGTGCCAACATATTTGTAAGAGGAGTCCCAGTAGAAGAATAGTGAAAAGTGACAGAAAGAATATCTGAAGAAATGATGACCAGAAACACCCTATATATGATTTAGAAAACATTCATTTCCACATCCAAGAAGTTCAATGAACTGTAAATAGGATAAACTCACAGAAATCTATACCTAGACACACTGTAGCAAAATTATTGAAAAGAAAAGATCTTGAAAACATCAAGAGGAGGTGATTCATCAGGTAGAAGAAATCAAGAAGATTAATATCCAATATTTGTCAGAAACCATGGAGGTCAGAAGGCAGTGGAATAACATCTTCAAAGTACTGAAAGAAAAAGAAAGAGACTTATCAAGCAAGAATTCTATATCTAGCACAACTATCTTTCAAAACTGAAGGCAAAATTAAAGTATTCCCAGATAAACACAAACTGAGAGAGTTTGTTACTAGCCGAACTGCTCTATAAGAAACACTTAAGGGGGTCTGACATGATGAAATAAAAGGATACTAGACAATAAATCAAATCCACATTTAAAAAAAAAAAAAAACAGAAAACACTGGTAAAGGTAACTACATAGGTAAATATAAAAAAACAGTATAACTCTATTTTCTGTTTATAATTCTTTTCTTCCCCTTTAAGAGTAAAGACAACTGCATTAAGCAGTAATTATAACTGTTGATAAGCAAATAATGCACAAAGATGTCATTTGTATGACAAAAATGTGGCAAAGGAGAAGAGAGGGAATGCAGCTAAGAACAGAGTGTCTGTATAATATTGAAATTGTCTCTATTTATGCAAAGTCAATTGTGATAAATTATAATGTTAATTGTAATCAGCATGTTAACTATTAAGGAATTAACTCACAAAATATCATCAAAAAAAAAAAAAAAAACAGTGAAGGGATTCAAATGACACAGTAGAAAATATCTATGTAATAACAGTTCAGTTCAGTTGCTCAGTTCTGTCTGACTCTGCGACCCCATGGACTGTAGCACGCCAGGCCTTCCTGTCCATCACCAACTCCAGGAGTTTACTCAAACTCATGTCCATTGAGTCAGTGATGCCATCCAACCATCTCATCCTTTGTCATCACCTTCTCCTCCCACCTTCAATCTTTCCCAGCATCAGGATCTTTTCCAATAAGTTGGTTCTTCACATAAGGTAGCCAAAGTATTGGAGTTTCAGCTTCAACATCAGTCCTTTCAATGAATATGCAGGACTGATTTCTTTTAGGATTGACAGGTTGGATCTCCCTGAGTCCAAGAGACTCTCAAGAGTCTTCTCCAACCCCACAGTTCAAAAGCATCAGTTCTTCAGTGCTCAGCTTTCTTTCTAGTCCAACTCTCACATCTACACACGACTACTAGAAAAACTATAGCTTTGACTAGACTGACATTTGTTGGCAAAGTAATGTCTCTGCCATTTAATATGCTATCTAGGTTGGTCATAATTTTCCTTCCAAGGAGTAAATGTCTTTTAATTTCATAGCTGCAGTCACCATCTGCAGTGATTTTGGAGCCAAAAAAAATAAAGTCTGTCACTGTTTCCATTGTTTCCCCATCTATTTGTCATGAGGCGATGGGACCAGATGCCGTGATCTTAGTTTTCTGAATGTTGAGCTTTAAGCCAGCTTTTCCACTCTTCTCTTTCACTTGCATCAAGAGGCTCTTTAGTTCTTCTTCATTTCTTGCCATAAGTATGATGTCATCTGCGTATCTGAGGTTATTGATATTTCTCCCAGCAATCTTGATTCCAGCTTGTGCTTCATCCAGCTTGGCATTTCACATGATGTACTCTGCATAGAAGTTAAATAAGCAGGGTGACAATATACAGCCTTGATGAACTCCTTTCCTAATTTGGAACCAGTCTGTTGTTCCATGTCCAATTCTAACTGTTGCTTCTTGACCTGCATACAGATTTCTCAGGAGGCAGGTCAGCTGGCCTGGTATTCCCATCTCTTGAAGAATATTCCACAGTTTGTTTTGATCCACACAGTCAAAGGCTTTGGCATAGTCAATAAAAGAGAAGTAGGTGTTTTTCTGGAACTCTCTTGCTTTTTCAATGATCCAGCAGATTTGGCAATTTGATCTCTGGTTCCTCTGCCTTTTCTAAGTTCAGCTTGAAAATCTGAAAGTTCACAGTTCATGTACTGTTGAAGCCTGGCTTGGAGAATTTTGAGCATTGCTTTGCTAGCATGTGAGGTGAGTATAATTTTGCAGTAGTTTGAGCACTCTTTGGGATTGGAATGAAAACTGACTTTTCCAGTCCTGTGGCCACTGCTGAGTTTTCCAAATTAGCTGACATATTGAGTGCCTTACTTTCACAGTGTCATCTTTCAGGATTTGAAATCGCTCAACTGGAATTTCATCACCTCCACTAGCTTTGTTCATAGTGATGCTTCCTAAGGCTCACTTGACTTTGCATATTCCAGGATGTCTGGCTCTAGGTGAGTAACCACACCATTGTGATTATCTGGGTCATGAAGATATTTTTGTACATTCTTTTGTGTATTCTTGTCACCTCTTCTTAGTATCTTCTGCTTCTGTTAGGTCCATACACTTCTGCCCTTTATTGGGCCCATCTTTGCATGAAATGTTCCCTTGGTATGTCTAGTTTTCTTGAGGAGATCTGTAGTCTTTCCCATTCTATTGTTTTCCTCTATTTCTTTGCACTGATCACTGAGGAAGGCTTTTTTATCTCTCCTTTCTATTCTTTGGAACTCTGCACTCAAATGGGTATATCTTTCCTTTTCTCCTTTGCCTTTCACTTCTCTTCTTTTCACAGCTATTTGTAAGGCCTCCTCTGACAACCATTTTGTCTTTTTGCATTTCTTTATCTTAGGGATGGTCTTGATCATTGCCTCCTGTACAATGTCTGTGTAATATAAAATTCACTATTAGAAAAAAGTAGAAACAAAAAGACATTGGTCATTCAGAAAACAAATGGAAAAATAATGGACATCAATCCTACCTTATCAGTAATTACATTAAGTGTAAATGGATTAAACACTTCAATAAAAAACAAAGATTGGTAGGATGGATTTTAAACAGCATAGTTTAACTCTGTGTTGTCTACAGGTGACACAGTTTAGAGTCAAAGGTGAAAATAGGTTGAAAGTAAAAATGCAGGAAAAGATATACAAACAGCAAATAGAAGAGAGCTTAAATAGCTGTACTAATGTCAGAAATAATAGACTTTAAAATATAACGTGTTACTACAGACAATACAGAATGCTATATAATGATAAAAATGTCAATCAATATGACATATATAAACCTAACAACAAAAGCAAATAAAATCCATAAAGCAAAAGTATATTTTATTTCTTTTATGGCTGAATAATATTCATTGCATGAACATAATACATTGTGTTTATTATATAATAGATAAATCTTGAAAACACTATGCTCAGTCAAAGCAGCTGGACATAAAAGGTCACATATTATATGATTTCACTTATATGACATGTCCAGAATAGGCAAATACAAAGAGACAGAAAACTGATTTATGATTGCAAGAGTTATAGAGAGGGAGAATGGGGTAGTGATTGCTACAGGGTTTCCTTTGGGGGGGTGATAAAAATAGCTGGAATTCAGTAGTGATGTTAGGTGCACAGTCTTGTGAATACAGTAAAAACCCCTGAATTATATACTTTAAAGTGGTGACTTCTGTGGTATGTGGATTATATCTCAATTTTAAAACTGCAATAAAATTTAACTTATCCATGTTTCTCTCTCTCTTTCTCTCTCTCTCACACACACACACACACACACACACAATTACAACAACCACAATAACATGGGTTGCATGTGAATGAAGCTTTGATTACAAATATGTTAGACACTGAAACTTTGCTTGTTTTGTCATTGTGTGGTTCCCCTTAACATAGAATAAATAAAAAAGAAAAACACTAAAATAGTTCAAAGACTTTTGCTGTTTATTAGCTATTATCCTAGGAAATTTTTATTTTACTTTATTGTTTATATAAATTTTTTATTGTTGCATAACCAATTACCACAGTTGTAAAGACTTAAAACAACACAAACTTATCTTGTTTTTCTCAGAGGTCAGGCATCTAACACTGGTGAATTGAGCCTTCTGCTTAGTGTATAATCAGTTTAAAATTAAGAAGTCAGCCAGGCCTGCAGAACTCATCCAGGCATCGGTGTCCTCTTCCAAGTTACCTGGCTGTTGGATGAATTCAGCTCCTTGAGATAGTAGGACTGAGACCTTCAGTTTGCAGGGGACTTCCACCCCTCCCTACCAAATGGCCCTCTGCATAACTGGGAGTTTGCTTCTTCACATGAATAGGAGATCACCTCAGCTGGTTTTTTTTTTATTATTATTATTCTGAATTCTAGACTCTCTTTTAAATTGTTTATCTAATTAAGTCAGAAAAGCTATGACATACCTAGACAGGTATTAAAAAGTAGAGACATCACTTTGCTGACAAAGGTCCACATAGTCAAAGCCATGGTTTTTCCAATAGTCATGTTATAGATGTAATAGCCGGACAATAAAGAAGGCTGAGTGCCAAAGAACTGATGCTTTTGAATTGTGGTGCTGAACAAGACTTTTGAGAGACCTTTGGACAGCTCAGAGATCAAAGCAGTCAATCCTAAAGGAAATCAACCCTGAATATTAATTGAAAAGACTGATGCTTAGGCTGAAGCTGTAATACTTAGGACACCTGATGCAAAGAGCCAGTTCACTGGAAGAAACCCTGATGCTAGAAAAGATTGAGGGCAGGAGGAGAAGGAGATGACAGAGGACAAGATGGTTGGAGGGCATCACTGACTCAATGGACATGAATTTGAGCAAGCTCCAGGAGATAGTGAAGGACAGGGAAGCCTGGTGTGCTGCAGCCCAAAGTCAAACAAGACTTAGCAACTGAACAATAATAATCCTCCTTTTGTTAGTTTAAAGTCAACTGATTGGGGACCTTAATCACATCTGTAAAATCCATTCACCTTTACAGTATCATGTAACCTAATCAAGGGAGTGAGGATCTCATCAGATTCACAGGTCTAGACCATATTCAAGGGGAGAGGAATATTTAGGACATGAGTCATTGGGTTATCTCAGAATTCTGCCTACCACAAGTAGGTTGTTTACTTTATGACTACCAAGGGTGGATCTTGATAAGTTATGAATATATATAAGCATGGTCACTATTTGGACACCATTTAGGGAGACTTGGTCAGTCACACTCCAACAGAGCCAGACTCACCTTAAGCAGGAGACTTAACAGTAGCTTCCAAACCTGGTTGCCTATCAGAATAATCTGATCAACCTTACATTCCACCTCCTAGAAATTCTGACTCAATATAAAAGGTGTAGCTGTCTCTGTGTCATCCCCTACATGCAGACACACATATATGATGTTTTCGAGTAGTTCCAGATGAGTAACAAGGTTAAGAACTATTATGCTTAGATTCTGCAAGCCACAATTAATTAAGAATAAAAATAGTACTATGAGTAAACTATATGCTGGCTTGCAAAATAATATAATTTACATATACAAATAGCTGCTTACAATATTTAATCACTGATTCCGCCTCACTTTTTATTCATAGGAGGAAACACTGTAGCATAAGAAAGGAAATCTAAGGTTTAAATGGCAGGTATATTTGAATTTAAATCTCCACTCCAATTATAACCCATTTTTAATCTCCATAAATGACTAAAGGTCTCAGTCTCTGGTTCCTCATCCATGAAGTGAGACTATCAATACCTATTCCTCTGTCTCTTAGGTGGATGGTGAGAATGAAAGAGATTGCTAAACTCTTCTAAACACACATTATTAGAGACAATCTGAGTCTTTGGCTTTCAGTCTCCTTGACTTTTGAACTACAGCAATTCCCTGGGTGTGTTCTAGGAGCATCCTGGGAGAACTGGTCCTCCTTCCACTCCTTCCTCCTTTTGGGAAAAGGGAGAAGAGCTTCCCAAAAGAGAACTTCTAGGAAGCCTGCCCCCTTTTGCCAAGGCTGCTTTCCATTCCCATTGTTCATTCTCCCTTTTATGGGACCTGTTTGACAGGGAAAGAACCATCTGTGAATGTTAAAGGTTGTCTATAGGTGGGTGGAGGGATGTTCTCTAGAAAATTTTAATATCATATAATACACCTCCTTCACATTGGTTACACATGAATTGGGCATGCATGGCCAATTATAGGACAAAATATCACTCCCACACCTACCACATCCACCTGGCTAACTGATTAGTAACCCCTCAGAGCCAGCCCACTGCCACTGGCTTACCCAGTGTCTGGCATTCAATACTTCACTCCTTCCAGTGGGAAAGGTTATGAAAAGCAGGATTTTTGGTTTGACATGAAATGGAAATATAAAATGCTGTATAAAAATAGGAGCATTAACATTTGAGCATTTATTTTCCTCAAACTTGCAAATAGTAATACTTGCTTTATCTAACTTGAAGGATTGTTCAGAGGGTGAAGAGATATAATGCTTGTCAAATGAAGTTTGTGCTTTGTTAGGCACTAAATAATCATATGGTTTCAGAGCAAGATCTCAAAGTGGGTCAAGTAAAATTAGGAGGGAGTAATATTGATTCCCTCAAACCTCTTCCCATGTGTCAAATTTTAGTGATCATTGTTTGCGAGTATCCAAATCACTCTATTGGACTATAAGCTCTTTCAGAGCAGGGACTGTCTTGTTTGTTCAAAATATTTGCTTTTACTAAGAGTGAGAATAAGGTACAGGAGGGTAGATGCTTATTTGACTGTGCCAGGCATCCCAGCTGCATATTTATAATAACCAGGTATATTCAGAGTGAAGTTTTCCCAGGTGAGGTTAGCAGTAAAGAACCCACCTGCCAATGCAGGAGACCTAAGACACGCGGGTTTGATGCCTGGGTGGGGAAGATCCCCTGGAGGAGGACATGGCAACCCACTTCAGCATTCTTGCCTGGACAGTCCCATGGACAGAGAAGCCCGGCGGGCTGTGGTCCATGGGGTCGCAAAGAGTCGGACGTGACTGAAGCAATTTAGCACAGTGCAGCACACACAGGCAGCCCCAGGAGGGTGAGGAATTCTGTCTGCTTGGTCTACGTATCCCCAGCACTTTAGAGCCATGCTTGGTACAGAGTAAGCACTCAAAAAATATTTATTGAGTAAATGAATGAAAAAATATTTGATGGCTTGAGTTAAAATCGGTAAATTTAATTTGACAGAGTGAAATGGCACCTCTTTTAATCTCTAAGAGGGGCTTCCCTGGTAGCTCAGCTGGTAAAGAATCCATCTGCAAGGCAGGAGACCCTGGCTCCATTCCTGGGTCGGGAAGATCCACTGGAGAAGGAATAAGCTACCCACTCCAGTATTCTTGGGCTTCCCTGGTGGCTCAGCTGGTAAAGAATCCGCCTGCAATGCAAGAGACCTGGGTTCAATCTCTGGGTTGGGAAGGCTACCCACCCCAGTATTCTGGCCTATACAGTCCATGGGGTCACAAAGAGTTGGACACGACTGAACAACTTTCACTTTCACTTTAAACTCTAAGAGAGGAGCAAGCAACAGATGCTGAAGGCAAAGTTCAGTCTTTGAGATGCTGTCTCTGTGCTCTTCTCTTACCCTCTCAGAATGGCTCTCTCACCCTCTTCTGCACCTCTGCTTCTCTCCAATTTTCCACAATCCAGCACATTTTATATTGTTCTGTGACTGCTCAAGACCCTTGCCTTGGAATCTGGCCCAGGTCTCTTCATTCCTGCTCCCAAATTGCCTTCGGCCTTAGGCTCTTTCCCTTCACTACTTCCTTGACAAAACTACCTGCACAACAAAGCTGAGAAATCACACTCATGCAATGTATGGAGAGTGTAATTGTTTCTGCATTTTTGTGTCCTATTTCTTGAGTATCCTCCCTGCCAGGATGCCAATCCCCTTCTCCAAACCTCCAACAGTGCACTCACCACAGCCGTGTCTGCCTTGCCCTTTGCTACTTGCCATCTATCTTACTGGAAGCATGTTAGTCAGGGCTCTCCAAAGAAATAGGACCAACAAGATATATTTGGAGAGAGATTGATTTTAAGAAATTGGCCCACATGATTATGACAACTGAGAAGTCCCATGAGCCACAGTTGGCAAGCTGGGGACTCAGGGGAGCTAATGGTGGTTAGTTCAGGCTGGAAGATTGGCAAACTTGAGACTCGGGAACTGATGTTTCACTTTGAATGTAAGGTGGACAAAAGCTGATGTCCTAGTACAAAGGTGGTCAAACAGGAGGGATTCTGTCTTATGCAGGGGACGGTCAGCATTTTTGCTCTATTCATACCTTCAACTGATTGAATAAGGCCCACCCACATTGGAGAGGGCAATCTCTTTTACCCAGTCTTATGATTAAGTGTTAATCTTATCCAGAAACATCCTCACAGACACAGCCACAGTAACGTTTGACCAAATATCCGAGCACACCATGATTCAATCAAGTTGACATAGAACTAACCACCACAGATGTAAACTTGTCACCTACTGAACCCTAAAATAATCTTCTCTGAGGCACTTGCTTTTTTTCTGTCTCCTGGAACTGAAAGGAGCCAGGCTTAAAGCAGGTGCCATGAAAGGGAAGAGATTCACCACCCCAGCTTCCACCCTGTTTCTCTTCCCAAGCCTGGGGAGGCAGAATTGGCTTCAAGCACCCTCCTGAAGATGAACCTGCAAGGAAGGACTGCTGGGAGGCACAGCCTTTTTATCTCTCCTTCTCCACTCACTCTCCAATCATTCCTACAATTGTTGACTTTTTGCCTAAAACACACTCACCCTTTTCACTTGAGTAACTTACCATGTCTGTCCAAGGGCCAGTCACCCATAGTCATGCTGTTAAATGTGTCAAATAAACATCATTGTAAGTTTTATTTACTAATGAGCACTGTGATCAAGTTGAAAAGACATGGGACAAATCACCAGAAAACTTGAGTTTGAACGCTGCTGCTACTGCTAGGTCACTTCAGTCATGTCCAACCCTGTGAGATCCCACAGACGGCAGCCCACCAGGCTCCCCCGTCCCTGGGATTCTCCAGGCAAGAACACTGGAGTGGGTTATCATTTCCTTCTCCAATGCATGAAAGTGAAAAGTGAAAGTGAAGTATCTCAGCCATGTCTGACTCTTAGTGACCCCAAGGACTGCAGCCTACCAGGCTCCTCCGTCCATGAGATTTTCCAGGCAAGAGGACTGGAGTGGGTTGCCATTGCCTTCTCTGTGAGTTTGAATATTTGCTAGAAATAAGAAAATGAACAAAATCTAAAATCTAAATTTATTAAGTCCCAGCTTTCTGATATTTTTCCTTATCTATCTTGCAGTACCAATGTGAGCATAAGTGAAGAAAGGCCAATCTTCATAATAGAAGTACTTCATAAAAGATGAAGTGTTATTTCAAATATAATATTTTGTTACATTATTTTCAGTCTTCACAATTTGTTGTTTACAGAAGCCACCACTCATTACTCTAAAAACAAACTTTAAAAGGTCTCTGAAAGACAGGAACTTCAAACAAACTCTCCTGTAAAGCCCCAGAAATCAAACAGAAAAAGAGTAAAAGAAATATACGCAAACTTTAGGAAATGCAAAAAACCAAAGGGCAGGAATGGCTGTGCAATAGCTGTGACTAATAGGAAGTACCTTGTCCTTGGAGGAGGCATTCTGCTCACCATCACAGGACAGAGATACTGTACTTTAAGAGAGGCCTTCATTTATCATCAAAATGATATCGGGTATCATGCAGACCAGCTGTGAGGCTCTCCAAGGGTGAAAGAGACAGGACAAATTGTGTCCAAGTGTCGAAGGAGGGGGATCACAACTCTTCCAGTGCAACCATGTAGCTCGTGGGGCAGCCCCGACTAGAATGCCGGCAAAGCAAAGGTGGGATCATGTCAGAGGTATATACAGGGAGAATTCATATCTCTGCTTTATAATGGATGTTCTCTTGTGCTCAGAAAGCTTTGGTGAATTATGAAAGACATTTATCAGACATTAGAAAAATTCCAACATTGGAAAAAATTTACCATCATTTATCAAAGGCTTGAAGCTACAATGTATTTTTCATTATGTGATATGGAAACACATGTGCATGAGTGGGTGGGTTTCTGGTTCAACACCAAACCCACACTGTCCTACTAGTAATTGGATTCAGCCAAATACCGGACAGAGCACTCCAGGTCATTGAGCATCTTAAAATAAGAAACAAAAATCATTCCAAATGATACTTAAACCCAACCATGATAACTGGAATGCCTGTACCAGAAAAGTTAATCTTTGGTGTCACATTATGATAAAGGTAATAAATAGGCTTGAACATCACCTGTTGCATATTCAAGTTGAATGCATCTAATGTTCAACTGCAGGCATGATAAAACTCCATCTTAGACTGTTCTCTCAATCTAAAATTGCTGAGGCTTTTCACTTTTGATCACATCTGCTTCATCATGGCCTGATCAGCACTTAATTGTAGCTAATTGATCGCAATTTGTACCTTTGAACTGGTACATCACAACCTAATTTAGAAACACAATAGTGTTTCACATGTCACTGCCTCCTTTGATCCTCCCTATCATCTTGTGGGGGTGTCAAGAGGTGTCTGAAGAAATACTTTTCCGTCTCTTACATAGGAAAAATTAAACCAAAGAATGGCTACTTCAAGATCTTGTTCAGTCGCTCAATCATGTCCGACTCTTTGGGACCCCAAGGACTGCAGGACACCAGGCTTCCCTGTCCATCACTATCTCCTGGAGCTTGCTCAAATTCATGTCCACGGTCTAGCCACTGCTAAATATCAGAGTTAATAGGAGAGCCCAGATTTTGTGACTCCTTACTCCAATGCTCCTTAAATATGGAAAAGATCTTCTCAGAGCTTAAGGCTGTGAGACCTTCACAATGTGCTCCTCCGGGACATCTCGTAATTTCCTCTTCAGGAGCTCCTTAAGAATAGCATAAAGGCATATCCAGCTGGAACCATTTACACAAACTGTACAGCCTGGAGGCAGGGGATGGACTTAATGACCCTAGGCTAATCAATTCCTGCTTCCTAACACAAGGAGTGATTGCAAAGTAATGATCCACCAGGCCCAGACAAACATCACAGTTATACATTAAATGAAGTTTCTGATTCCTCATTCCATGATAAATGTATGGTTAATCCTGATTCCTGATCCATCATAAATTGCTCTTCTCTTCAGGGTCACTAAGTGACATTTGACTGTGAGTTGTAGAGGAAGCTGAGCGGGAGAGCTTCAGCTGGAGTGGGTGCAATATTGTAGGTATTGTAAGTGTTCGCATTAATCTGTTGCCATCTGTCTTTATTTTGCTAACCCACTCAATCGGACACCATAAATGTTAACAGACATAAAAATGCTTTTCTTCAACATTAGGCACACATATCTTCTTGCTTCACCTCCTGAATCTCAGACAGCCCTTGATTATCGTAAGCAATGCCACGATGATCCCCTAGCTCCCTGAAGTGGCTCCGAACAGTCATGCCATATAAGGCATTGTTCCAAATCCACAATCAGTTTTTGGATTCAGTCTCAAGGCTCCAATGCTCCTGTACTTGGCAGCAGATTTCTCCCTCTCTTACACAAAAGATCCAGAATTCAATCTTTAGCTCATCCTCTAAGAATGTGGACTCAAGCTGGGGTGGTGAAGGTTAAGCCAACCGTTTTTATTCTTCCAAGCAGATTGTGATAAAGGCAGCTACACTCCTACCCCAGTCCCCCAACCACCCTACGTATCAAAAACCAGAAAAGCCCCTGTCTTTCTGCTACTATATATTAAATAGAAAAGCTATTTATTTGATGACTTGTAAAAAAGTTTCTAAAAATGTGACTGCCATAAATTTCTAAGAGATCTGCCATCTCTGGGCCATTGAAGTTCCTCTTTGAAATCTGTATAGCTCTGGTACACTCTGGCAAATTTTGAAAGAATTGAATACCTTTAGAAGTCTAATTTGTATTGCAATTGATGATGTCGGAGAACGCCCAAATCCATCCTCTGAGACTGAGACACCCATTCCCTCAGCTCTCAGCTGAGTCCTTCTTTAGGACTCGCCCTAGAGACCCACCTCACCTAGGGTCACAGGGCCACCCACATCCCATGACTGGTCACTGCAGGGGTATGAAGGCCCACTCTTCTACCCCATTTCAGGGCAACTCTGCAAAGCTAGCCCAGTTTCAGAGATCCCCAAAGGGCCTTTGACAAGGCTCACAGGAGCCCGAGGCTTTTGATGGGACTGCATCACAGCTTTACTCCTTCCTCCCCCAATCCTATTCCCTTCCCTTCCACCAAAGGCAGGGTACTACCCAACGCATGCTCCGGAGTCTATTTGCCGACAACATGGATATTTGAAACATAGTGAATTGATCAACTGAAAATCAAATGCATAGCAGTTTGTTAACTTGATTTTTTTTCTCTTCAGTATGACTAATAACTTTGAGCTTTGGGCTAGAGGGAGACTTTATTCCAGAAAAATGATTTTCACAGGGGATAAGAGAATATTGCTGAATTAGGTAAAAAATATACAAATGTTACTCTTCCAAACACAACTAATTTTACAGTGTTAACGCTGTAACATTCCGAGTAAGCTGCCAATTCTGTATCAGTTGAAATGTAGCTGATGTGCTGTGCTGTGCTAGGTCACTTCAGTCCTGTCCAATTCTTTGTGACCCTATGGACTGTAGCCCTCCAGGATCATGGGATTCTCCAGGCAAGAATACTGGAGTTGGTTGCCATGTCCTCCTCCAGGGCATCTTCCCAACCCAGAGACTGAACCCCATCTCCTGTGGCTCCTGCATTGCGGGCAGATTCTTTACTGCTGAGCCACCAGAGAAGGCCAAAGAGACCTAATTTGTTGTTGTTCAGTTGCTAAGTCATGTCTGACTCTTTGCAACCCCATGGACTGCAGCACACCAGGCTTCCCTGTCCTTCACCGTCTCCCAGAGTTTGCGCAAACTCATGTCCATTAAGTCAGTGATGCTATCCAATGATCTCATCTTCTATCATCCTCTTGTCCTCCGGCCTTCAATCTTACCCAGCATCAGAGTCTTACTGCAGGCAGATTCTTTACTGCTGCGCCACCAGGGAAGCCCAAAGAAACAGCTAATACTCCCCAACTATTCTTACTCACCCTTTATCTGAACTATCTATCTCCTCTAAAGGTCAAACACTGGGGGGAGTCTTGCTCTTACCTTTCTCTTCATTTCTTTGGGGACCAAATCTTAACTTGTCAGTAAAGTCTTATGATTGTTTTTGTAGTAATAGAGCCAGAAGGAAGTGTAAACATATCATGTTTGAAAAGCTCAAGAAGTAGCTCCTTGCTCCCTAGTCCAATGACTGACAGTATGTCTCGTCCTCCACCCCCATATTCTCTTCCCTACGTTCCTTTATCCTATGTAGCTCCTCATGCCTCTAGACCTCTTAACTCTTGTAGCTGTCTTCTTTATCTCCAGGGATGTTATGAAAACCAAAAATTATTGAAGTAGGGAAGGTTTTAATTTATTAACTAGAAAGTGTATATTTCCTATATTACCATTAAGGACAGTGAAAGTGATATGAAATCAAGATAACATCCCTAAGTTTCATAGCTCTCAAGCTATTATGCATCATTTTATCACTCTGACCCACAATTACTGCTGGTGTCTATCTGGTTCCATTGAAGAGCCCAGTGAGAAGATGAGAATAAAGGCTAATTCCAAATTGTATGCTTTTGAAATCATTAACTCTATCAGTTCCTTTTCCTAGATAAAGGGCCCTACTGTGCTGTGCTTAGTCACTCAGTCATGTCCAACTCTTTGCAACCCCGTGAACTGCAGCCCCCAGGCTCCTCTGTCCATGAGGATTCTCCAGGCAAGAATACTAAGGGTGGATTGCCAGGCCCTCCTCCAGGGGATCTTCCCAACCCAGGGATCGAACTCAGGTTTCCCACATTGCAGGCAGATTCTTTATAGTCTGAGCCACCAGGGAAGCCCTAGATAAAGTGGGAAATACTCAAATAAAATTGTCACCATTCAGCCAAAGTAATTTACATCTCTTTGTTGACCATGGTATGTTACTTCAGTTTTTGAAAAGAGCTGTTTAGTTATAAGCCTGTAAATTTAATGTCTAACTATAAAAACAAGGTAAACCAATAATCTGACATAAATGTTGACCAAAAAGAAAACAGTATGATTATATAAGAAAAGGAACTTGCCTTATTAGTCATCTATATAACAATATTATTTCTATAAAAATTCCAATGGCATTTTTCACAGGGATAGAACAAATGATCCTAAAATTTGTATGGAACCACAAAAGACTCCCAAACAGACAAATAAATCTTGAGGAAGAAGAACAAATCTGGAGGCATCACATTCCCTGATTGCAAACTGTATTATAAAGTTGTAGTAATCAAAAAAAGTATGTTTCTGGCATCAAAACAGACACATAGATCAATGGGACAGAATCAAGAGTCCAGAAATAAACCCAAACATATATGGTCAACTAATATTTGGCAAGGAAACCAATAATATTGAATAGGGAAAAGAGAATCTCCTCAATAAATGGTGCTGGGAAGACTGGTTATTCACACGCAAAAGAATATAATTGGACCCTGTCCTAACACCACACAAAAATTAACTTGAAATAGATTAATGATTGAGATGTAAGAACAGATATCATTTAAATATATTTTATCTTTTAGATAAAATACCTGAAAGAAAACTTGGGAAGAGTCTTCTTGACAGTGTTTTGGGGAATGATTTCTTGGATATTATACCAAAAACACAAACAACAAAAGGAAAAACAAATAAGTGGGACTACATCAAATGAAAAAGTTTCTACACAGTAAAAGAAACATCAACAAAATGAAAAGGCAACCTATAGAATAAAGGAAAATATTTTCAGACCATATATCTGATAAGGGGTTAATATCCAAAATATATAATGAGCTCATATGACTCAATAGCAAAACAAGACAAAGCTTTAAAAACCCAGGTAATCTAATTTAAAAATGGGTGGAAGATTTGACATTTTTCCAAAATAGACGTACAAATGGCCAACAGGTACTTTTTTGAAAAGATGTAGAACATCACTTAAAATCAGGGAAATTCAAATCAAAGTCACAAGGAGATATAACGCACATGGTTAAAATCACTATTATCAAAAAGACAAGAGACAACAGGTGTTGGCAAGGATGTGGCAAAAAGGGATCCCTTACACACTATTGGTGAGAATGTAAGTTGATATAGCCACTATGAAAAACAGTATGAAGGGATTCCTCAAAAGATTAAAAATAAAGCTACCATATGATCCAGCAATCTCATTTCTGGGTATATATCTGGAAGAAATGAAATTATTATCTTGAAGAGATGTCTGCACTGTCCTGTACAATGCAGCATTATTCACAATAGCCAGGATATAGAAACAACCTGTCTGTTAAAGGATGAATGGATAAAGAAAATGTAGTATTTGCATACAAGGGAATATTACTCAACTATGAAAAAGAAGGAAATCCTGCCATTTGCAACAACACAGATGAACCTTGAGGGTAATATGCTAAACAAAATAAGTTGGGCAGAGAAAGATAAAAAGTGTATGATCTCACATCTGTGGAAGCTAAAAAGGCAAACTCATAGATAAGTGGAGTAGAAAAATTGTGGTTTTCTGGTGCTATGGGCAGAGGAAATGAGACTCTGGTCAAAGAGTACAAACTTCCAGTTATAAGATAAGTGAATTCTGGGATTCTAACGTACAGCATGGTGACCATAGTTAACAATATTGTGTTGTACACTTGAAAGTTGCTGAGAGAATAGATCTTAAATGTTTTTACCACACACACACACACACACACACACACACACACATAACTATGTGAGGAGGTGGATGTGCTAAATAACTATATTGTTGTAATCATTTTGCAGTATATATTTGTATCAAATCTTCATGTTGGACATCTTAAACATACACAATATGTTATATGTCAATGATATTTCAGTAAAATTAGGATAAAAAATAAAAGGAGACTGAGACAGGGAAAGTAATCATCCAATGACTTGTTCTCTAGTTTTCAAAAGCTTTAATTGAAGCATTTCTGTTAGTAATGCTGCTTTCACAACTGTAAACGTTAGGGTTACAATTAGGAACGCAGTAAAGCATTTGAAGTAACTTTTGACACGCTAAGCATAAAAACTTACACTGAGGTGAGGGGTTTATAGAAAGCAACTCCTTCAATTACTCTCTGCTCCACTGCTAACTGCTGTTGGAAACAACATAAAAAGTGTATTCCTAAAGTTAAATGAGCAAAGTCTCAGCTGAGAAAGGGTTAAATAAAGAGAACCAGATTCCAGCCAGTCAGAGTCTGAACACCAATAAGGATTTCTTTAAATGATGTCATGCTTGAATCCTGATATCCTTTTGAAAAGAGCTTGTGGTTGAAGTTTCTATAAACCAGACTGAACTGGAATTTCCTCCCATTCCTCTCTCCCTCCTACACAATTTTCTTAGGTAAGCTTGTTCAAATGTAGTCATGCCCCTTCCTAATGTTTGACAAAAAGCACTTTTTGTAATTGTGGTTTGCATTTGGAGATTTTCAATGATCCTAGTCCACTGATGTCCATGGGCCCCTTTCATCCTTACTTGGCAATGACACAGGAATAAGTGCTTAATACAAAATTCAGAAAGACACCATCTCCTCTCGTTCATCCTAAATAAACTCTCCGTTTATGTTCTTCACACAGATGTTGAGGTGGGGAGGCCTGTGTCAAATGAAAACAGAGACCATCACTTTCAGCTACGTAGCAAGACAGAAAGTTGTGGTCTGCATGGCATTATCCTCTTTTCCAGTAGCCTATTGTTGACAACCCAATAAGCGGGACATTTCCAGGTGACAGCAGGTCTGGTGAACTCAGGAAACCTGCTCAAAGAAACAGTGAAACTGTTCACTCTCTGAAAGCCTTCACAACTGATCTAGAGACAAACAGTATACATGAAGAGGCAAGGGTCATGTGCTCTGAATTTTGTTTTAGGCATTCTTCTAACTTAAATTGTAGAGCTATCAAGAGAGTTAGGTTCATAAAATGACTAGAAGATTGGTAAGGATTCTTCAGTTCAGTTCAGTTCAGTCGCTCAGTCATGTCTGACTCTTTGCGACCCCATGAATCGCAGCATGCCATCCCTGTCCATCACAAGCTCCTGGAGTTTACAAAACACATGTCCATTGAGTCGGTGATGCCATCCAGCCATCTCATCCTCTGTTGTCCCCTTCTCCTCCTGCCCCCAATCCCTCCCAGCATCACGGTCTTTTCCAATGAGTCAACTCTTCGCATGAGGTAGCCAAAATATTGGCGTTTCAGCTTCAGCATCAGTCCTTCCAATGAACACCCAGGACTGATCTGCTTTAGGATGGACTGATTGGATCTCCTTGCTGTCCAAGGGACGCTCAAAAGTCTTCTCCAACACCACAGTTCAAAAGCATCAATTCTTCGGTGCTCAGCTTTCTTCACAGTCCAACTCTCACATCCATACATGACCACTGAAAAAACCATAGCCTTGACCAGACGGACCTTTGTTAGCAAAGTAACGTCTCTACTTTTTAATATGCTATCTAGGTTGGTCATAATTTTCCTTCCAAGGAGCAAGCGTCTTTTAATTTCATGGCTGCAGTCACCATCTGCAGTGATTTTGGAGTCCAAAAAAATAAAGTCTGACATTGTTTCCACTGTTTCCCCATCTATTTCCCATGAAGTGATGGGACCAGATGCCTTGATCTTAGTTTTCTGAATGTTGAGCTTTAAGCCAGCTTTTTCACTCTCCTCTTTCACTTTCATCAAGAGGCTTTTTAGTTCCTCTTCACTTTCTGCCATAAGGGTGGTGTCATCTGCATATCTGAGATTATTGATATTTCTCCCAGCAATCTTGATTCCAGCTTGTGCTACATCTAGCCCAGGATTTCTCATGATGTACTCTGCATAGAAGTTAAATAAGCAGGGTGACAATATACAGACTTGATGTACACCTTTTCCTATTTGGAAACATTCTGTTGTTCCATGTCCAGTTCTAACTGTTGCTTCCTGACCTGCATATAGGTTTCTCAAGAGGCAGGTCAGATAGTCTGGTGTGCCCATCTCTTTCAGAATTTTCTGCAGTTTATTGTGATCCACACAGTCAAAGGCTTTGGCATAGTCAATAAAGCAGAAATAGATGTTTTTCTGGAACTCTCTTGCTTTTTTGATGATTCAGCGAATGTTGGCAATTTGATCTCTGGTTCCTCTGACTTTTCTAAAACCAGCTTGAACATCTGGAAGTTCACAGTTCATGTATTGCTGAAGCCTGGCTCGGAGAATTTTGAGCATTACTTTGGTAGCGTGTGAGATGAGTGCAATTGTGCGGTAGTTTGAGCATTCTTTGGGATTGCCTTTCTTAGGGATTGGAATGAAAACTGACCTTTTCCAGTCCTGTGGCCACTGCTGAGTTTTCCAAATTTGCTGGCATATTGTGTGCAGCACTTTCACAGCATCATCCTTTAGGATTTGAAATAGCTCAACTGGTATTCCATCACCTCCACTAGCTTTGTTCATAGTGATGCTTTCTAAGGCCCACTTGACTACACATTCCAGGATGTCTGGGTCTAGGTGAGTGCTCACACCATCATGATTACCTGGGTGGTGAAGATCTTTTTTGTACAGTTCTTCTGTGTATTCTTGCCACCTCTTCTTAATATCTTCTGCTTCTGCTAGGTCCATACAATTTCTGTCCTTTATTGAACCCATCTTTGCATGAAATGTTCCCTTGGTATCTCTAATTTTCTTGATGAGATCTCTAGTCTTTCCCATTCTGTTGCTTTTCTCTATTTCTTTGCATTGATCACTGAGGAAGACTTTCTTATCTCTCCTTGCTATTCTTTGGAACTCTGCATTCAAATGGGAATATAAGGCCAGACAAAAATTAGCATGATTGGCTGAGAAACAATGTCCTTTATACAAACCATTTTTTAGATTTAGAGGAACCTTTTTCTGAAAGAATTAATTCATCATTTTTTTTGCTGTTTAGTCACTAAGTTGTGGCCGACTCTTTTGCGACCCCATGGACCATAGCCCGTCAGGGTCCTCTGTCCATGATGTTTCCCAGGCAAGAATACTGGAGTGGGTTGCCATTTCCTTCTCCAGGGTATCTTTCCAACCCAAGGATCAAACCCATGCCTCCTGCATTGGAAGGTGGATTTTTTACCACTGAGCCACGAGGGAAGCCCAATTCATCATTTACCACCCCATTAAATCAAACCTTAAAACCATGGTTAACCAATAATCTCTTCTAACTTATTACATCTGGAATATACTAAAAAATAGCCATTAGAAGGAAATATATGTCAAAAGTCATGGCATTAAATGAGGTAATATATACATGAAGTGAAGAGTCTTTGGAAAAAAAAACTATAAAAATAGAAGGCACTGTTATTTTTAAGATTATTGGCTCTTATCATCATTATTGTCTATCTGTATTGTAGTCTCCAAGGGAATAGGAACCACATTTCTTATCATCTCCATTGTATCCCTGTTGCTTAATACAGTGCCTGCAACATCATAAATATTTCCTACACTGAATTTAAATCTGAATCCACAAATATTCATTAATTACCTGGTATAGAAGGTGCTGTGCAGATAGGTAATTGCAAAACTGAGTATAGAAAGAAGTTTCTAGCTTTTTCAGGAGAGGATTCAGTTTAATCCATCTCCAAGAGCTCTATCACCCCATATTGCAAGGCGATGACTGCAAACGCAAATGCCTTCAGAACCAAACAGAAAACACTGCGTGAAAGTAGGCTGCTGATTTTAAGACAATAGAATATCATGAGCGTAGTGAAAACTGGAGAGTACAATACTTGCTTAAAATTACAGCTATTGAACTTCAAATATTTTGTAATCACTCTACTAACAAAAATATCAATAGTTTTGTCAACTTTCTATCAGATTATTCATCCATGGAAAGAAATTAATTTCTGAAATACATTAGAATACAGATGAAACTTGAAAATATGCTGCTAAGTGAAATAAGCACAAAATAAAATAAGAACAAAAGATAGATATTATATGATTTCACCTACATAAAATGCCAGGAATAAAAAAATTCATAGACACAGGAAGAAGGATATGGAAAGTTTTTGCTTAATGGTTACACTTTCCATTTGTGATGATGTAAAACTCTTGGAAATCAGTGGTGATGGTTGTGCAGCATTGTGAATGGAATTAATGTCACTGAATCATACATTTAAAAATAGTTAAAATGGAAAATTTTGCATTATTTATATTTTACCACAATAATTTTTTATTATAATTTATTTGTTTTTAATTGGAGTTTAATTGCATTACAATGTTGTGTTAGCTTCTGCTATACAATAAAGTGATTCTCCCATATGTATACATATATCCCCTCCCTCTTAAGTCTCCCTCCTACCCCAACTCCCATCCCTCCCCACTAGGTCATCATAGAGCCCTGAGATGAGCTTCCTATGCCATACAGAAGCTTCCCACTAGCCATCTCTTTTAAACACAATAGTGTATAAATATATGTCATTCTTACTTTCCCAATTCATCCCACCCTCCCCTTTCCCACCCCACACCCCATGTCACCTGGAAATGTCCCCCTTATTGGGGTGTCATCAGCAGGCTACTGGGAAAGAGGATAATGCCACGCAGACCACAACAACCTTCTGTCTTGCTATGCAGCTGAAAGTGATGGTCTCTGTTTTCATTTGTCGCAGGCCTCCCCACCTCAAGATCTATGTGAAGAACGTAAATGGAAAGAGTCACGATTTAGAATGAACGAGAGGAGATGGTGTCCAGATGTCCCTTCTCTGTCTGTGTCTCTACAATTTTTTTTTTTTAATTCAGGCACAATCTACTCAATCTGGCTAGCCAGTTGAGACTCATGAGTCCCGGCACAAGGCTTTGTTCAATATTTATTTGCCAAATAAAGACATAGTTTCCCCCATGATATTTCAGAGTATAGTGGAAAGAACGGAGTATTTCAGTACAAGTGTTTATTGATCTTGCTATTTCTTAACAGGTAAATTAATCTCCCCATACCTCAGCTTCCCTTTCCCACTAATAATTCAGATATAATCATGGAACCCACCTCCTAGGATTTTAGTGAAGATTGTACGAGATAATTTTTGTAAAGCTCTTCTCAAAATGTCTGACTCATTATCATTATTAGCTATTATTAACATTAGATAAACTAATAAGAATTAGCCATTATAATTATTAGAAAGACTAGATAAATAATGATTTGCATCTTTGTTCCTAATCTAATGATTTATTTATTTACCTGACTTTGATTTTCCTCTTAGGAACTGCATATACATCAACATAGAGTTCATAATCTGTGTTTAAACATCTCAGTTTTATCTAATGATGTTACTGACTGGCTGAAAATCATTTAATGATGCCCTGTGGTTTTAAGAATCCCCAAATCCTTTAGCACAGGCCTATCTTCACCTCTTCAGCCTTGTAGTAGACTCTTCATCACCATTCTGTGCTTCCCAGCAGTCCCACTTTCTGTCATAATAATCTCTGTGTTTCCAGAGAAGCTGACTCTTACATTGGCTCCAGAGAACAAACACCTGGCCCAGGCCAAGCTAAGCAGGCTTTTCCTGTCTCCTCAACCCCGTGCATGGTCCAAAGTAGAGTATGTGGCTTCCACTGCTCCAGTTGGAGGACATCTTAGGCATCTTACTAGGACTTCTGTAACAATTTTTTCTCTCTTCTGGGTGGTATAGAAGGCAGATGTGAGGGCTGGAGCTGCTGCAGTCATTTCACTACCTTAGGATACTCAAGTCAACACACAGGGGAGGGTAGAGCCAAGGAAACCCAGGAGGAATAAAGAACTCCAATAATGTTTTGACTGCAGTCATCTACCTCTGGATTTTTCTGTTTACTGAACCAATAAATTTCCTTTATTATTGCAACCAAAATGTCTTAGCTGGTTTAAAAAAAAGGCTCATGTTGCTCCACAGCTCCCCACTTCTTTCCAGTCAAACAGATCTGGCTTTTTTTTCAGAACATAAATGAGCTTTTTTTTATATCAAACAGTTCTCAGCAATACACTCTCTCCCTGGATTGTTTCTTCATCATTCTCCTTCCTATCAATTCCCTACTCTGCTTGCTCTGGTTAATTCTCAGTCACCCTGAATAGTTCAGCTCAAACATTATTTCTCCAAGAAAGCCTTCACAGATCCTTCAGTCTAGATAAAGTTATCCAATTATGGTCACCCATAACATTTTATACTTTTCCTTTGTAAGTCTTGCCACCATGATAATGAAATAATTGTCTAATTTATTGATTGATGAATGCCTGTCTCCAACATTTTACTATTTTGTTCACTGCTGCTATATCTCTAGTGTTTAACATAAAGCCTTGTCCATAAAAATAACAGTAAATAAACATTAGTCAGACAAATGACTAGCTTTTAGTTGTCAAGGCTAATTGTTAAGGCATTGATGTAGACTGCTTGATTTAAAAAAAAATAATAGTTGAGAAAAGAAGGGTTAAAATATGGACAAAATTCTCATTTCTGACTATAGATGAACAACCATATTCAACAAATATTAGTTGGGCACAAAACAGGGATTGAGGTGCAGAAGACATTAGCCCTCCCCATCAAAAGCTCTTTGCTGGATTTTAATTAGCTGGACATACAGAACACTGCTGCTGTGAAAGATTCCAAGTCACATCTATTACTCATTGCTTTGGTGCATAGTTCAAACAGGGTCAAGCCTACATTTAGCCTTTTAAAAAGTCTAGCTATGCTAGTGTCCTAAATAGCAGAAAAAGCATAGCTCTTAAGCTCTCTTTTCTTGCAGTTTCCTTTGATTTTACCTTTATTCTCTAAAGCTTGGTGACAAAGAGAAGCATGTTGGTTGCCTCCAAGTCTATCCTCCCCAGGTATATGAAAACATTTTGGAAATCACAACCCACTGTCCACATTTAAGTTCTACTCTATCATCATCCAGCAGTCAGAGATAGCAAGAGCCTCAGAATGAGATTGGATTCTAGTGGGAAGTTGAGACAAGCCAGAAGCCAGAATCAGCTTTAGTTCCAAACATTCAGGACAGTGATGGCTCTGGTGTCTGAGTAAAGCCAGGCATTGATCCTTCCAAACTCGAGTTTTGTCCCTTAACTAGCTATGTGATCTTATGAATGTGACTTATGATTTTCGAGCCTCAGTTTTCTCATCTATAAATCAGGGATAAAAATACCTAGTTTCATAGGATGGAATGCAACAAGAGGCATGAAATACTTTGCACAAGGTCTGGCACATAGAAAACCTCCTTTTTACCTCTCTCTCTCTTTTTTTTATTCCACCAGGAGAAAGGTAACAGATCAGAGTGTAAACTTTCCCCCTGCTTTTGTTTTGAGCTCAGGCTGCTTTATTCAGTGATGACCTGTATTGATTCCATAAGCAGATACTTCCTTGGAGATTTTAACTATATTTTTCCCCTGGGGCCATTTTACCCTGAAACAGCAACACGAAAGGTGAGACAGTTCAATGCCATTGCTTTACATCATGATAACAGTGTTGTTGACATGTCAGCCCCCTGTGTCAAAATATTATGACAACCATAATAAGTAAAATAAATTTAAAACATTTATTGGTTTTAAGTGTTATCATTTCCCTCTACTATCAGTGACATACGATGTCAAATGTGATCTATTTGAAGTATATTTTAAGCAAGATAATTAATGAATTGAATTTAGGAGCTGAATATTTAACATATTTTTATGATGCAGTTTGATGAAAAACCCCCATATGTAGAGACAGTTCAATAAAAACTCCTGGCCATAAGTCTAGATTACAATCCAAAGACATCCTTCCTACTCAGGTCCCATGCCCAAACACACAGCGGGAGGAGAACATCAAAGTATGCTATTTAAATGGCTCACGCCATCCTGGTAGACGTGTGTGCATGCACACTAAGTCGCTTCAGTTGTGTCCAACTCTTTGTGACCCTGTGAACCGTAGCCCATCAGGTTCCTCTGTCCATGGGATTCTCTAGGCAGGAATACTGGAGTGGGTTCCCATGCCCTCCTCCAGGGGATCTTTCCTCCCCAGGGATCGGACCTGAGTTTCATATTTCCTGCATTGGCAGGCAGGTTCTTTACCACTAGAGTGCCCTGGGAAGCCCCATCCTGGTAGACATCAATAACCAATTCAGACCTGGTTAAAAAAAAAACCTTAGGAGAATTGGATTAATGGTCTTTTACTCTTCATTTGACCCCAAGCCCATCATCATGACTTATTCTCTCTCAGCTGATGGTTTCTTGGGCAAGGATAGGGCTAAGCTGGGCCTCAAGAGAGGGACATCACGATGTCATGAGCAAAGGCTCTAACAGTGACAAAACCCAGGCGCTCTGGAAGATGAAAGGCCCAAGCGATTCTGCACCAAAGAGTGGCCTTTGGTTCAACAGTGGAGAAAAGAAGCAGGCAGGAAAAAGAGAACCAAAGTGTCGATGACAATTAGAGATTTCCCGACAGGGCCTGTACTCAACGAGTTATAGAGGCAATTACCCTAAAAATTGTGAAGCGGCCATTTCCTCAGTAACCTAGCCCGACCTGACACCCCAGCGGAGATTGCCATAAGCAGGGAATTTATGGTATTGGAATGCCAGTTTAGCATAAATTACCTCTGGGAACAGATTTAAACCACTTGTGTTTTTAAAAAGTATGCAGCAAAAAAAAAACAAAAACAAAATGAGTTTATGCAAACAGTACCATTTGCAGGACGGAGCCCTCTAAGTCTTTATCTCCAAAGACGAGGCCCTCCTCCTCGCCTGTTTGTTTCCCCTCGTTGGATGAAGATTCACAGCACTAATTCCTAATAACTGTATCTCACTCCATTACAGGTAGTTCAAGGCTGCTCTGCATAAATGATATGCATGGCTTTGTGTCTTCATCTTTAAAACCACCAGATATCTTAGTTGCAGACGTATGTGTGGTTTAATACATCCCCTGCCATAAAAGTGTTGCTTAAGACTAATGAACAAACGAATGTTTGTTTAAACCTCTTTGTGAAAATCAAACAAGCTTTCAACAGCTATTCATATATTTATTGTCAGATGTGAATCATCACTTAGGTGCTTTGCCCTGAACTATTACCAGCTAATGCTTGTAGTTTCATAACATTAATTCACTTGCTGTGGTGTGTGTGTGTGTCTGTGTGTCTGTCTGTGTGTGTGTGTGTGTGTGTCTGTGTGTTTCCTCTCTCTTCTCCTTTTCTGTCAATGCCATCTCCAGAAAGGCTGTGGATGAGGAGTCCCATAAGGTCCCTGACAGAACTAACACTTGTGCTTCGCATAACCATGGTGTTCCCTTCTCAAGGGCCACAGCCTCCAGGGACATCCAGCCAGCACCATACTTCACCCAGCACCTGCCTGCCTGGGAAGGTGCCCTGAGACACCCCCCACCCCAAGCACAAAGACACAAGCAGGGCCTGTGTCCTGCCTCCGCCCCCACCCCTCCTGCCAAAGTAGCTGTTTTTTTCAGACTCAGCAGCACCTGAAAAGCTCCCACAAGATTTCCCCATTATATTAAATAACAGGTTTTAGAAGCTGGGAACTGTTATTCTAGTGTGGCTGGGTGTCATTAAGGTTGCACGTCTATGCTTGTTTAATTTTTCTTCTGCCATTAAGCAAACTAAATGCTAGGAGATTTTTTTTCTGTCTCAGTGGGGTCCACCCAGAATAGAAAAGAGAATAAGTGTTCCAGGGTTGTGTAACTGGGTTTTTTTGTTGCTTTCATTATGAGGAAGGAATTAAAAATCCCTCCTAGTCAGTACTTAAAATATCAAAGTCATTGTTTAATGCCTTTGAGTCACTGTACAACTAATTCAATTGCACAGTGCAGTGCCGTTTCACGGTGTGTGAAACACAGATAGTACATAGAAGTGATTGCAAAGTTGAATAAACACCAGTTTAGTTTTAAAAAGTCTGTAACTTCCCGGCGGAGCCTTTCAAACTGAACTGCGCTATTGTCTGACAAAGTCGATGGTCGCCAAAATGTTGCATTACCTTCCACTAGTGTTCACGTGAGAGGGTATCTGACACTGGCGAGAGGAGGAGGTGGTGGTCCTCCGGGGGCTGTGTGTGCTGACAACTCAATATCACCTGCCCGCCTGTCACCTGGGGAGACATCCCAACACAGCCCTGTGTGGGAAAGTAAGGGACAAGAGGGCAGTGACAGAAAGACCATGGCCAAAGGAGAGACCTTAGGATAATTTTTAAAGCAATGTGATGTCGATGCATATTGTGACTTGAGAGTTAAAAAACTAGAGTGAAGGTCCCACTCTGCTGCTTCTTGGCCACAAGACCATGGTCAAGCCACTTCACATTTCCCAGCCTCTGTCTCCTTACCTGAGCCCACAGTCAGTAAGTCAGTTATCGACTAACTCCTGTGTGTGTTCTCATATCAAACAAAACACGCAAGCCCACATCCTCAGTGATGTTTATTAGCTGTTATAAACAATTACAGAAATCAAAGAAAACCCAATGCTTATTGATGGCTTAGGCTGTGTCAAACACTGAACTAAAGACCAGAGATGAAACTGCATGCAAACCACAGCTGTCATTTGCAATCATTCATTCATTCACCCCACAAAGATTTTTGAGGACCTGATAAGCACCAGGCACAGGGATTATAACTGATAAAAAAAATGAAGTTTCTTGCTTTATAAAGCTTTTATTCTGATTGGGGAAGATGAGCAAACAGCCAATAATCAGCTCACCTCTTTCAAGTCTTTGCTCATATATTCCTTTGTCAATAAACCCTGTTTAAAATTTCAACCACCATCCAGTATCCATTCTCTTTTCCCTGCTGTGATGGTTCATTTTATGTGCCATCTTGACTGGGCCTGAGGTGGCCAGATATTTGTTCAAACATTATTCTGGGTGTGATGGTGTCTGGGATGAGATTAACATTGAGTCAGTTGACAAGTAAAGTAGTAATGTGAGTGGGCCTTTTCCAATCAGTTGAAGACCTGAATGGAACAAAAAGGTTGCCCTTCCCTAGCGTAAGAGGGACCTCTTCTGCCTGGCCACCTTCAAACTGGGATGTGAGCTTTTGCCAGTCTTCAGACTTGAATGGAAACATTGGTTCTTCATGGCTCTTGAGCCTATCAGCTTTCAGAGTGGAACTTATGCCATCAGCTGTTCTGGTTCTCAGACTTCAGACTTGAATTGGAACAACACCATTCTGGGTCTCCCTGTTGCCAACTACAGATCTCCATAATCACATGAGCCAATTTCTTACAACAAGTATTTATATATATATTCTATTGGTTCTGTTTCTCCAGAGAACTCTGACTATTACATCTGTTCTTTGTCTTTTCTCCATTACACATCACTTTCCAACACACTAAATAATTCATCTAATATGTTTTTTAGTTTATTATTTATTTCCACCTGTAGAATGAAAATTTCACAAAGAGCTTATTCACTGGTACAAGGCTGGCACCAAGTAGGCACTCAATAAATAGTTGTAGAAAAATAAAACAGACAAATATATGTCAAGGGGAAATAAGTACTATGAAGAAAAATTAAACCAGGTGAAGAAAATAGAGGGAACCAATGGAAGTTCTTTTTAGAAATGGTGGTCATGTCCTGGTAGGATCATGGATCCTGTTTCTTGGATGAGCATACTATTACTTATCTTTCAAGCTCACTTGTTTTCTTCTTCTTCTTTTAGTATAACTTTTTATCTTAAAATCACTGTAAATTCACATGAAATTGTAAGTAATAATGCAGAAAGATCCTGTGTACTATCAAATTTTCCTCAGTCTTGCAAAACTGTAGTACAATATCACAAATAAGTTATAGACATTGGTGCCATCTACTAATCTTATTCAAATTTACCCAGTTTTACTTCCCTATCTCAGGCTACAACTGATCAGTCCTCCATTCCTATGGCTTTTCCCAGCTGGACACTTTTGAAAGCAAATGAGGACTGTTCGTTGCAAAATCTGACAGATGGCCACCTATTTATTACATTAGTAATATACAGTAATGGGTCTTCTCAGGTAGCTCTAGAGGTAAAGAACCCACATGCCAGTGAAGGAGATGTAAAAGACATGGGTTCAGTCCCTAGGTTGGGAAGATGCCCTGGAGGAGGGCATGGCAACATACTCCCACATTTTTGTCTGGAGGTTCCCATGGACAGAGGAGCCTGGCGAGCTATAGCCCAAGGGTTGCAAAGAGTTGGACATGACTGAAGTGACTTAGCATGTAGCATATAGTAACAACAATAGTAATAACAACTGCTAACAGTCATGGAATGGCACTGTATTAAGCCCTGTTCATATTATTACTTTTAAAACTCAGAATAGCTGTGTAAGGCCAACACCTTTATTGTTCACATTTTACAGATGAGGAAACTGAGGCAGGGAGGCATTAAAACATTTTCTCAGGATCCCAGGGCATATAACTTTCAGAACCAGAAATCATAACAAGGTCTGTCTGGTTCAGAATGTGTCTTTGAAACTCCCACATATTAAACAAATAATTACAATAACTAAGCTGTTAAATAATGACAAGTGAGCAAAATGTTTTGAAGGAGAAGTCGGAAGTGCTACTGCTTATAAAGTGGGAATTGGAGAAATGCTTACCTCACACAGAATTATCTTAAGTATTAAAAAATACTAGTTGAAATGTTTGTATACAAAATAGAAACTTTAAAAAATGTTCAGCATTGTCAACCTGTATGCCAGAAGAAACGGTCTTAAGTGGTCATTCATCATCTTGAATTTCCAACATTTTAAGAGCAATCTCCTTAAAAGCTCAGTAGCTTCCCATATATTCTCTGAGATGCTGACATCAAACATTGGGTTTTAAACTTTAAAAGATCTACAGTTTCCAACAGCAGCTTAAAGAAAGTTCCACTCAGTCTGATACCTTAAACTGTGCAGCAGAGTTCACCCCCCAAAGGAAATCATCTCCGAGTTCCCTCAACTCATAGGGAGAGGATCCATCACTGAGGGACTGTATCTCTGATTCAGAATCAAGTGGGATGTCCTGGAAGAAAAAAGTAAAGGATGTTCACTAGTCACAGAGAAACGGATCCAGGAGCAATTCTGTCAAATTTTATTGTGTGTTTTCTCAAAAAGGGGAGCATTGAGGATCAGCTATCCAAGCACACGCTTAAAAATACTTACTTGTAAATAAAAATCCTCAATGTCTTAACATAGCAGTGGGAAAGCACAATCAGGAGTACAGCACTAGAATGAAATAATACCATTTGCAGCAACATGGATGGACCTAGAGATCATCACACTAATCACAATAAGTCAGGCAAATGCCATATGATATCGCTTGTATGTGGAATCTAAAAAATTATACAAATGAACCTATTTACAAAGCAGAAACAGATTCACAGACATAGAAAATAAACATGATTGCCAAAGAGGATGGAGGGGAGATTAATTAGGAGTTTAGGATTAACATAGACAACACTGTACATACAATAGGTAAACAACAAGGTTGCTGTTTATACATTTGTAAATACATGCTTTTTCAGATTCTTTCCCATTGCAGGTTTTTTATAAGATATTGCACATAGTTCTCTGTGTTGTACTTGTTTTTTTATCTATTTTATGTACAGTGGAAACATGAGTTCAATCCCTGGGTTGGGAAGATCCCCTGGAGAAAGACGTGGCAACCCACTTCAGTATTCTCGTCTGGGAAATTCTTGTCAGAAATTCTTGACTCTGGGGTCACAAAGAGTCAGACACGGCTGAGCAACAAATGCTTTCACTTTTCGAAAGTAATACAACATTGTGAATTAACTGTACCTCAATTTAAAAAAGAAAGAGAGTACAGCATTGGGCTAAGTTAAAAGAGTGAAGACAGAATCTCTTCACAGAGTTGTCTCAGATGTTCCTGTTCTAAACTTCTGGATTTGCGTAGATCTGATCCTGCACCCACTGATGGAAAATCAGAATGATGGAATCCTCCAGAAAGAAAGACCATGAGCCTATGCAAGTCAACTGTCATGCTTAGGGGTCAGCGTGGGGTGAGGGACAGGGGCGAAATTGGTTAAGAGGACCATTTCAGCACTGAAACAAATATTGGCTTGGAGCCACAAGACTGAGTTTGAGTTCCAAACTCTAATACCACTGGGTGGTCCCAAGCAAGATCCCCAAATCCCAGTTTCCTCATCTATAAAATAATGATGAAAGTATTTAATGGACAAAGTTGCATGGGAATTAAGTGAGAAAAGTATGCTCTGTATACACTCTAAAATTTTATATAAATAAAAGCATTCTTTCTGTTGATATTTGAGAAATTGAAGAGAAGGACACAATGAATAGGAGAAATAGGAGGGAAGATAAAAGGGTGAAGGAGCCCCACAGAAATTCTTAAAGGAGGGGTTTACACAGGAGCTGAGGTCCTTTCAAGGACTCTGCTGGGAAAATTGCACCCTGACAAATCTCTGCACCCTATTTTTTTTCTTACCAGCAGGATTTTGATCACTCCTCAGGCTAGAAAGCTTTCTGTTATCTTTTTCTGCTTCTACTCCTGAAGACAATAGACTATAAAGAAAAGGTGGGTCATTTTCCCTTTAGCAAGGTCTCTGTTCAAATATTACCTTACCAGATGGGCCTCGGTTCATTTTAAATGGATCACACCCTAATATAGCAGGCTCTCTGGCACATGGTTGAACTCTTACCCTGCCTTTTTTGTCTCCAAAGTTCATATCACTCCCTGACATGATTTTGCATGTTGATTTGTTGTTTATTGCATGTTCCATCACTGGAGTGTAAGGGCCATGGGAGCATAAAGACCTTGTCTGTTTTGGTCACCAGTGCCTGAGAGTATGTGGGACACACTCTATGTTCCGTGGGTAAGTTTTGAGTAAAAGATGGAATGAATTCCATTCTTGGCTTTTTTCTATTGACATTGTCAGCTGCCTTGGGCAAATCTGAAGGCTCTTTTGCTACTTTGCACAGTGTCTAGTTTATTGTCTTTCTGTGTCATTTGAATCATTTCCTTACTGAGTTTTTGTTGTTCAGTACCTAAGTCATGCCCGACTCTTTGCAACCCCATGGACTGTAGCACGCCAGGCTTCCCTGTCCTTCACCAGCTCCCGGAGTTTTCTCAGACTCACACTTGGTTTCAGTTCAGTTCAGCTCAGTTCAGTCGCTCAGTCGTGTCCGACTCTTTGCGACCCCATGAATCGCAGCACGCCAGGCCTCCCTGTCCATCACCAGCTCCCGGAGTTTACTCAAACTCATGTCCATCAAGTCGGTGATGCCATCCAGCCATCTCATCCTCTGTCGTCCCCTTCTCCTCCTGCCCCCAATCCCTCCCAGCATCACGGTCTTTTCCAATGAGTCAACTCTTCGCATGAGGTGGCCAAAGTATTGGAGTTTCAGCTTCAGCATCAGTCCTTCCAATGAACACCCAGGACTGATCTCCTTTGGGATGGACTGGTTGGATCTCCTTACTGTCCAAGGGACTCTCAAGAGTCTTCTCCAACACCACAGTTCAAAAGCATCAATTTTTTGGCACTCAGCTTTCTTCACAGTCCAACTCTCACATCCATACATGACCACTGGAAAAACCATAGCCTTGACCAGATGGACCTTTGTTAGCAAAGTAATGTCTCTGCTTTTTAGTACGCTATCTAGGTTGGTCATAACTTTCCTTCCGAGGAGTAAGCGTCTTTTAATTTCATGGCTGCAGTCACCATCTGCAGTGATTTTGGAGTCCAAAAAAATAAAGTCTGACACTGTTTCCACTGTCTCCCCATCTATTTCCCATGAAGTGATGGGACCAGATGCCATGATCTTAGTTTTCTGAATGTTAAGCTTTAAGCCAATTGGTTTAGGTTCCCCCAAAAGTAGAGCCTGAGTCAATGGCTTTGGTGCCAGCAGTCAATTTGGAAAGTGATCCCAGGAGTTGAGGGAAAGTTGGGGGTGGTGGGGTTGGTAGAGGGGCAGGCAGAGGAATAAGAAAGAGCCATTTCTAAGTCCTGGTATGGGCAGTGGTCACTCAGTTCTGCCTGGATTTCCTAAGAGATGCACAGCACACCTTCCAAAATGCAGAGGATGAAACATGGATCCACAAAAACTAAAGAATTTGAAAAAAAAATTTAGTCCTTGCCCTTGAGAAAACTTTGCTCTGAGTGAAAATGAAATACTTATGACCTATTTATTGTACTGAAGGGAATTAAATTTTATTGAGTGCCAAACATGAACTAGGCACTGTGCTAGGTGATTTATATAGATTATCTTATTTCATTTCAGCAACAAGAGCTGCTGTATATTGGCTTCTACCATTTAGTTAGGTTCTTCGCATACATGATCCCACCAGTTCTCACAATAAGGGTTTTCATCTTCATTTAAGAGAGAAAAAAAGGGAGACCTAGATAAAAAGAAATCATTTGCCCTAAGCCACATCACCAATAAATGGCAGGTCTCTCTGACTCTATTGCTTATCCTATAGAGAAACAATTGTAGAGAAAGTCCAGGGGAGCATACTCTTGAGTGAGTGACTGTGCTGGGCTTAGTGGCTCGGTCGTGTCTGACTCTTTGTGACTCCATGGGCTGTAGCCCACCAGGCTCCTTGATCCATGGGGATTCTCCAGGCAAGAATACTGGGGTGGGTTGCCATGCCCTCCTCCAGGGGATTTTCCCAACCCAAGGATCGAACCCAGGTCTCCCAGATTGTAGGAAGGATCTTTACCGTCTGAGCCACCAGGGAAGCCTGAGTGACTGTGACACAGACATAAAAAACTATCAGGATGCAGGAATGGGAAAAAATGTTAAGAACTAGACTTCATCTTAGCGAGATTTCATTAAGAAGGTGGATCTTGGTTAAGTTTTTTAAAAGATAATTAGAAGAGAGGAGAGAAATGGAGAGGACAAACGGTTGACTCTAGCCCAAGAAGACAGCTGGAGAGAAAGGCATGAAAACAGGGTAACAGGCTTCATGAAGCCAGAATCCTTGGTCAACAAAGAGTTCACCCTACATTGTCTTTCATAAATAAGTAGCGTGTCATGGAATTATGGAACATGAAATGTGGATTTAAAACATGATCTTGGTCAAACGAGAAAGAAGAAAAAAACTACAACAAAGAACAAAATCCAGATTTCAGTGATGATTCTGGGGCCCTTGAACCTTAGGAACTCTTAATTTTCCCAAGCTTATTTGAAAAGACATATATTCTGTTTTTGTAGCCTGACAACAGTGGAATGCTAATAACGTTTAATTTCCTTGACTTCTAACCTTCTTAACCTGCTGTGCTGTGGAAATGGCACGGTAAATCAAAATACACTGAATTGTATGGGGAACATGTGTATTGAGCCATTCCAAACTGCCTGGTGATTTTTAAAAACACCACTCACAATGGCATTTATGCTGTTTTTATTTTTCATACATCTTTCTTCTCACTCCTGCCACAACTGGTTAGTATAGGCATCAACAACAACACAGAATAAAGAAGAAAGCAGAAAAGAAAATCGGAAAATGTTGAGGGAAGCCAAAATGTCCATGACATCCCTCCCCACCTCAATGGTTCTAAATATTCCTCCATTTTCAATAAAAAAAAAAAAAAATTGGAGTATCGCCTTGGGCCTACTAAATCATTAGCAAATTAAGAACCTTTTTTTAATAACATTTAACTTGTAAATAATGCATTAATTGACTAGCCTGAATGTTAGCTTGAGCATTTGAAACTCTGCTACTAAATTTGTAATGAAAGAAATGTGCTATAACAGTAGACTATATGGTGAATATAACAGATTAAATATGACAGTTGATATTTGTGAAAATGGGGTTATAATTAGAGGACACCTGCAGCTGTTTTCCAACCAAAACAACAGAAATTAAACATGCATAAAGTGTGTGTGTGTGTGTGTGTGTGTGTGTGTGTGTGTGTGTGTGACGTTTTCTGCTGGTGCCTTTCTTTTGTTCTGTTTTGTCCTGTGTTGGGTTTTTTCCCCTGTCTTTTTGTCAGGTCATACGTCTAAGCAAGCAACAAGTGGCTGTTTGTGGACACACTTTATTGGATCTCTAAATGATACATCCTGGGGAGTAAAGAAAAAGGGCATAAACCTTTTTTTCCTAAGAGTTAGGAGTTACTAAAAAACATGACCGATGATCCAGCATATTTATAATGCTCAGAATTAGAGGAAACCATATGAAAAGGAACCAGCAGCTTCCTCAGTCTAGTCTGCCTTGCCCACAACTATCTAGTAGAATTTCTGAGACGGGAACATGAAGAAGGTGGCACCCTGCAACTTATATGTGATTAAAAATGTATGTGGCAGGGGGTGGGGTAAAGAAGTTGCTGGAAGTGAGGATTAAATTGATTATTGGCGGTGACTAATAATTAACAAACTGTTGCAATTACATCAATTCATTCTTTCATTCACTCAACAAACATAGATAAGTACTTTCTGATGCCTACACTATGCTGTGTCCTGAGACACAATGAAGAGAAAAAGAAACCATGAAATTCAGGGAAAGAGATGAAATACAAAGAAGCAAATCTTGGCCCATCCTGTCACATGCAACAGGGAAGTTAAGTAAGATAAAGATTAAAAAGCTTCTATTGAATTTGTCAATCAAAGGTTATTAGAGACCTTGGCAAAAATAGTTTTAGTGGAGTGTTGGGGACAGAAACCAGATTACAGTGTGTTACACAATGAGTAAGAGACAGAACATGAAGAAAGTGGGTGTAGACTGCTTTTTTCAGTCTGACTATGAAAGATTAGGGAGGGAGGATAAGAGGAAAAGAGAAAGACAGAGAGAAAATGTATTAATGTAAAGAACCAGTTTTCTAGTTGCACACGCCAAGTAGTGGTCACGGTCATTGCAGAGAATCTCAACATATTAACATGCATGTGTGCAGCTCAGTTACACTTTTCTCTCTCTCTCTCTTTTTTTTTTTTTTTTTTTTTTTTTGCTATAGTGAGTTGAAATTCTCTTCCAAATTAAAATTTTCACTTAATGCACTATTTGATCTTCATTTTGAAAAGGATCATATTAAAACTTGGATACACATTCAACTGGATGAATCACAAACTGGAATCAAGGTTGCTGGGAGAAATACCAACAATCTCAGATAAGCAGATCATAACACTCTAATGGCAGAAAGCCAAGAGGAACTAAAGAGCCTCTTGAGGAGGGCGAAAGAGGAGAGTGACAAAGCTGGCTTAAAACTTAACATTGGAAAAACTAAGATCAGGACATCCCATCCCATCACTTCATGGCAAATAGATGGGGAAAAAATGGAAACAGTGGGAGATTTTATTTTCTTGGGCTCCCTCCAGTGACTGTAGCCATGAAATCAAAAGACTCTTGCTCCTTGGAAGAAAAGCCATGACAAACCCAGACTGTGTATTAAAAAACAGAGACATCACAGACAAAGGTCTGTGTAGTCAAAGCTATGGTTTTTCCAGTAATCATGTATGGATGTGAGAAGTGGACCATAAAGAAGGCTGAGTGTCGAAAAACTGATGCTGGAGAATAGTCTTGAGAGTCCCTTAGCAAGATCAAACCAGTCAGTCCTAAAGGAAATCAACCCTGAATATTCGCTGGAAGGACTGATGCTAAAGCTGAAACTGAAGCTGAAACGGAAGCTCCAATACTTTGGCCACCTGATGCAAAGAGTTGACTCATTGGAAAATACCCTGATGCTGGGAAAGGTTGAGGGCAGGAGGAGAAGGGAGTGACAGAGGATGAGATGGTTGGATGGCATCATCGACTCAGTGTACATGAGACTGAGCAAACTCCAAGAGATAGTGAAGGACAGGGAAGGCTGGCATGCTGCAGTCCATGGGGCCAAAAAGAATCGGACACAACTTACTGACTGAACAACAACAATGCATTCACCTCTACTACATATTATCAATGAGTTGCCATTAACTCGATCAATAATCTGCATTTTTTTCTGCATGAGAATTTTCATAATTCACTGTCTAATTCTGAGTGATTTAGAGCAAACCATATGAAATTACCACAAATTAACCACACTTGTAGGTCGAAACTAGCTGACCCACCAGCAGTTTCGTATGGTTCATCCTAATAGTAGATAGGGGACTGTAGAGATCATAGCATCTCAATTTTGAATGAGACGTAAAATGAGAAAGGAAGGAACAAACAGGAAAGCTGGGACCAAGAGTATTGAGTGAATAAAAAAAACTATAGCAATCTTTTTGTCTAGGTTAGGTGTGTGTTCCCAAGGGAAATAATTTTTGAGCATGTAGCTTGATAGTAATAATAACACTTTTAAGGAGTATGGATGGCTCAAGGGATCAATTGGGATTTAGGGAGTGGGGTTTTTACCTGCAAGCTGTCCAATTTAGTCAGACTAACTTGCAATTTTACACAGTTAAACATCTTATGGATCTGAGACCAACAGACCAAAGAAAAACACTCTTGCAATTGGATGTCTGAGTAACTCTTGGCAAGTCTTTCATCCTCATTGTAATGTGATTGCCCCATCTTAAAGATGAAGGTGTGAGTTACCTGCTCAGTCTCAATCCCATGTGAGAAGTCCAGAATTCTAAGTCAGAGTTAAGACAGTCCCCATACATTCAGCAAGGAAAAATAATTTGTCTAAACTGCCTGCACTAAAAATAAACCTAAGATGGTCTCCAGGGACAGTTACCCAGCCCCCTTCATGGACAGTACAGTCACTGTGGTGGGAGACTGGGATGGACTAGGGAAAAAAACTAAAACCTAAAGAAAGAAAAACACCCTAATGACGGCACCAGTGGTGAGTTGATGGGAGGTGATCTACCACTGGGAACGTTATTACCCGAATGTTTTCTCCAGAGCAGAGTCATTGACAAACCTTAGAAAAGAAACTCCCAAAGCAATGTGCTATTTGGGCTCTAGCTAAGTTCTTGGAATGTCCTTTGTCAACTGTCAGAATCACATATTCATAAACAAAGAGGAAAAGGCTCACTAACATAAAACCAGAGAACAAAGAGTGGCAGATCCTGGTCCCTTCTGTGTTAAGAAAGAAAACATGGAATTGTTTAAACCAACATACCAGGCATCCATGTCAAGCTTGATACCTTCATGGATGGTCTCAAGTTTCTCATCTCTGTGAGTCCAGGGCTAGGCAATCCCTCAGAACAACTCACTGCTCTGTGCAGGACAGTATCCTTGACACAGGAAGTCCTCAGTCCTAGACCTTGGTTATACAGCATCTTAAAGAGATATCCCAGTTCTCATTAAGCTATAAAATTCCTCCTTCTACACAAGGAAGGAATATGAAATTGTCTACCACATATGGATTTTTATTTTACTTGAGTTATAGGCAGAGCTCTTTCCTCTATTATATTCAGTTCAGTTCAGTCGCTCAGTCGTGTCTGACCCTTTGCGACCACACGGACTGCAGCCGCCAGGCTTCTCTGTCCATCACCAACTCCCAGAACCTACTCAAACTCATGTCCATTGCATCAGTGATGCCATCCAACCATCTCATTCTCTTTCATCCCCTTCTCCTCCCGCCTTCAACCTTTCCCAGCATCAGGGTCTTTTCCAATGAGTCGGTTCTTCACATCAGGTGGCCAAAGTATCGGAGTTTCAGCTTCAGCATCAATCCTTCCAATGAATATTCAGGACTGATTTCCTTTAGAATGGGTTGGTTGGATCTCCTTGCAGTCCAAGAGACTCTCAAGAGTCTTTTCCAACACCACAGTTCAAAAGCATCTGTTCTTTGGCACTCAGTTTTCTTTCTAGTCCAGCTCTCACATCCATACATGACCACTGGAAAAACCATAGCTTTGACTAGAAGGACCTTTGTTGGTAAAGTAATGTCTCTGGTTTTTAATATGCTATCTAGTTTGGTCACAGCTTTTCTTCCGAGGAGCAAGCATCTTTTAATTTCACGGCTGCAGTCACCATCTGCAGTGATTTTGGAGCCCCCAAAAATAAAGTCTCTCCCTGTTTCCATTGTTTCCCCATCTATTTGCCATGAAGTGATGGGACTGGATGCCATAATCTTAGTTTTCCAAAAGTTGAGTTTTAAGCCAACTTTTTCACTCTCCTCTTTCACTTTCATCAAGATGCTCTTTAGTTCCTCTTCACTTTCTGCCATAAGGGTGGTGTCATCTGCATATCTGAGGTTATTGATATTTCTCCTGGCAATCTTGATTCCAGCTTGTGCTTCATCCAGCCTGGCATTTCGCATGATGTACTCTGCATAGAAGTTAAATAAGCAGGGCGACAATATATAGCCTTGACGTACTCCTTTCCTAATTTGTAAGCAGTCTGTTGTTCCATGTCCAGTTCTAACTATTGCTTCCTAACCTGCATACAGATTTCTCAGAAGGCAGGTCAGGTGGTCTGGTATTCCCATCTCTTTAAGAATTTCCCACAGTCTGTCTATTATATTTATATTATTATAAAATTGGTCATGGAACTTAAGAAGGTCTCAAAAGATGGGTCTGGATAGGATTCCTTCCATTTAAAAAGTGTATTTTGTAACATTTAGCATATTTGCTTTTAATATTATAATACCTTTAATGTATATGCTGAAATATCTAACTGCCTCCAGAAAGGTATTTCCTAAATTCTAAAGTTAAATAGTATAACCCACAGGGCCAGACATGAAATTACAACCAGAAATTCATACCAAGTGTCCAACCACCCTGAGGTTACTCCTGGGGGCTAAATGTCAATTGTGTTTGAATAGACGTAATATGACCCATTGTGTTGCTTGAGAAGGAGTTCTGCCACACATGGAAAATGTTGTGGCTAATTATATGATTGTTTCAAATTATTCATTCCTCCCTAAAAGAAGCTTAACTTTCCTTTTCCCACTGATATCAAGCTTGGATATGTGACTTGCTTTGGCCAATGACATATGAGCAAATATGACAATTACCACTTCCATGCGGAAGCTGTGAGAGCCATCATGTGGTTCCACCTTGCTCTTCTTCCTCTGCCTGCAGAACAGCATGACCTAAAATACGGACTTTTTTTCAGCTTCAATTCCAGAATAAAGATGGGATACACATCTGTAACTGGACACATCTGTAACTGGCCTACAGCCAACACATAACAAGAGAGATAAATAAACCCCAATTGTCCCAAGCCACTGAGAACTGGGCATTATTTGTTACCAGAAAATAACATAGGAAAAACCGACCAATACAAAAGTGAAACAAATCCATCAGGTACAGGAAGTGGTTCTGTTCCCTGAAATCCTCGTATGACCATTCTAGCTGTATCTCAGTGCAAATAAGGATGGGGATCATGTGGGAGGGGCATGCAAAAGAAAGTTAAGGAAAGAAATCCCAGAGAAGTATTGATGGTGTTCTAGAAGAAGCGGTTATGTTCTGTCAGCTGCATCTTAGGACATTTATTTGCTTCCAGGTTTTATCTCCTCTTCTCTCAGTTAGCACTCCCTGGAATATATTACTATGAGAACATCACTTTGCCAAGGACCAACCATATATGACTCCAGGAAACCAAAGGATTCTATATTCACCTCAAATGTGCTCTTAATATCCTCCAGTGATTATACTGTACTATGTTTTCATAGTCTAATAATTCTCCCTCTATAGACAACTGTTTTACACCTACTCCTCTTTCTTCAAACCTCTAAATACTTTCGTCATCCTCTCCCTGTGCTGATGACTTTGCTTCCTAGTTCACTGAGAAAATGACAGACCTATTACTCAGCTTCGACCATCACATCAGCCTCCCTACCTACATCTGTGTCCATCTACTCCACCTTCCCTCCCGGCCATGGTGTTCTTGTTCAGTCACCAAGTTCTGTTTGATTCTTTGTGTCCCCATGGACTGCAGCATGCCAGGCTTCCCTGTCTCTCACCATCTCCCAGAATTTACCCGAGTTCATGCCATACTCCTAGTCAAGACCAAACCTTTACTGGCCACTATGTCCTATCCCATTCACTCAATAAAAGACATTGATCCAGCAATTTTCCCTTCTCTCTTCTGCATTACCAATTTTTTTCTATTTGATCACTCTCTTCAACATTGAAACATTGGAATGACTGTGTTATTTTCTCCTATCTTCCATAAAAACTATCTTTACTGCAATCCTCCTCCTTCTATTGCCCTTTTCATATTCTTTTTATAGCAAAACTTTGAAAGTTTCTGTATCCTCTTTCTCCAATTTCCCTCCTTCTATTTTCTCTTGAACCCACTCCAATCCAAGATTTTACCTACAACTCTCTGAAGACATGGCTCTTATCAAGGTGCTAAAGACCTCTGCTTTGCTAGGTCAGAGATCATTTCTCAGTTCTCATCTTGCTCAGCCAATCATTAGCATTGTACACAATCACTGTCTCCTCTTTGAGACAGTGTTTCTTCATTGGGCCTTCAAGACTCTTGGCTTGTTTGGTTTTATTCCTACTTCTCTGATGACTCCTTTTCATTTATCTTTTATGTTTTTCCTCATCTCTGCATTGGAGTCCCCAGGCTTGGTCCTTGGACCTTGTCTGTTTTCTGTCTATGCTTACTCTATTGAGAAACTGATCCAGTCTCAGGGATCTAAGCGCTTATACTTCCAACCTTTCTCTGCCCCTTGAAATCCACACTCATGTATCCATGACACATGATACAACTACTAGGCAACTAACAGTTGACATGTTTAAAAACCCTAGTAGCCCCACCACCACCATCTAAACTATTGTTCTCACGATTGTTCCCATCTCATCAACTGACAACAGTTCAAACCAAAACTCTGAACTTGACTTCTATTTCCTCATACCCCACATGCTAACCATCCAGCAAGCCCTGTTCATTCTACCTTCAAAATACATCCAGAATCCCATCATTTCCCAAAACTGCTGCCATTCTAGCCTGAGCCACCATCATCTCTTGCCTGGACTAGTGCAGCAACCATTTAACTATTCCCAATTTCTCTGTCTTGATCTTTTTTTAATCTGTTCTCAACTTGCCAGATAGCACTTTCTACTCAACATCTTCCCAGTCTTTCTTCTGATCTCCACTCCTACTTTCCTCATATTCATTTGTTCCATTCCAGCTATCTTACCTTCCTTGCTAATGTTTGAACACATCAGGCATGCTCCCACCTCAGCACCTCTGCACTTGCTCTTCCCCTGTCTTGAATGTTGTTTTTAGTTACTGTCATTATGTTCATGAAATAGGAAGTAAAGTCATCACAGCTCATTTCCTGACTTCCTTCAGATCTTTACTAGGTGAAGCCTCCTGGGCCACTCTCTCTGATGTTGCAAACCCCACTTAGCTTGATCAACCCTCCTTCTCTACTTTATTCTTCTAAGCACTTATGATTATCTAGCAGACCAAATATTTTACTTACTAATTTGTTTATTGCCCATATTCCCCAATAATGGACATAAGCTCCATGCTGCTGCTGCTAAGTCGCTTCAGTCTTGTCTGACTCTGTGCAACCTCATAGACGGCAGCCCACCAGGCTCCCCCTTCCCTGGGATTCTCCAGACAAGAACACTGGAGTGGGTTGCCATTTCCTTCTCCAATGCATGAAAGTGAAAAGTGAAAGTGAAGTCGCTCAGTCGTGTCCAACTCAGAGACCCCATCAGACCCCCTCAGAGACTGCAGCCTACCAGGCTCCTCAGTCCATGGGATTTTCCAGGCAAAATACTGGAGTGGGTTGCCATTGCCTTCTCTGTAAGCTCTATGAGGGCAAGGATTTTTTAACTACTGTACTTAAAATACTCAGGATAGGGGCCTGGCACATAGGAGGCTCAACAGACATTTGCTGAAAGAATAAATGAAACTTTTTTTTTAAATTACTTTCTTGATAGCTGGGCTGGTATTATTTTTTAGTCTTGCCTTCCCTCCTCATCTGCTGATTTGTTTTTCAGTATTTATGGCCATTCTACCACATGTAATTTTCCAGGTCAAAACTCCCTATATCCTCTTTTTTCCCCTGAGCCTATCTTCCAGTCTGCAACTTCACTTCCTTGATAGAGGAATGTATTTATTTGTATTTAGTATTTCAGCCCCTTTATTGGAGTGACAAAAAACAAATATCAAAGTTGAGGAGAATTTTAGAGTTCCCCTTATCCCACCCTCTCATTTGACACAAATGGAAACATGATCTAGAAAGAGAAGAAATCCTTCAAGATTGCACACCTAGTTCTTAGTTAATAGCATAGCAGGGTCACTTCCCTCCCACAGTGCCAACCACCCTATCTTCCTTCTGGCTTCTGTAAGTAAAACTAGCTTCTTTTAATTCTTCTGCCTCTTTTATTTTTTTTCCCTCCCCTTAGTTATATCATTTTGATATCTTCATAAATCTGCTTTTATCTCATTTGGCAAGAATATTTGTACAAAATGAAAAGGGAAGATTTTCATAGAATTTAAACAAAACCCCTACAGACTCTGCTAAACTTTTCATTAGATTCTTTTAAGATGTATTATGTATAAATATGCAAAAGATGTGTTAGAATTTAAACTCCAGAACAAAAATGTTTCAGAAAATGTGATTAAAATGTTAATATAACATCTACCTCAAAAGAGTGCTGCAAAGATTCAATGGGAAAATGTACACTGCCTGGCATACAGAGGAGACAGAAAAAAACATATGCCGTGGCATGGAATTAGGTGCTTAAAGTGTGAGTGTTGTGTATGAACCAGGGTTCCCATGTGGCTTTATTCCACATAATACCAAGACCCAATTTTCACTCAGGAGAAAAATTTGGTGAATTTGTTTTGGTCCAATTAGTTATAATAATTTATTATTCTACTTCCTGAGTAATTCCTTCTTTTAAACAGACACAACGTATCATTGAATTAGTGGATGCCAACAGTTATCATCATCTCCATTTACTTTGTGGTGGAAACTGAAATCCAAAGATGATTTATCTCAGCTCAAACATAGCTACATAGTAGGAAAAATGGAAGCAGAAGCTTGAACATCTAATTCCTAATCCTGAGTTCATCCATTGAGTCAGTCAGCACCATAAGTATGAGTAAATAATTCAAAATAAATAAACTAAACATTATCTCCTGTAGCACTAAATATTTGGACATTCCTCTCATGGAGAGATTGACTCTGTATCTCATGCCCTTGAATCTATGACTGTTTGGCCAATAGAATAGAGAAGTGAAGCTGGGCCAGATTCCAGGCCTAGGCTTTAAGAAACTGGCAAATCTCACTTCCTGTCTCTTAGAACATCTCTCTGGAAACCCAGGATCAGTATGTAAGAAGTGCTACTGCCTTGGACCCACCATGTTAGAAAGGCAATGCAATCAGCATTCCAGGCAACAGTCCACCTTTCAAGTAAAACTGCCATGGTGATGCTCCTGTGAATGAAGACATCCTGAACCCTCCAGACAGGCCCATTCACCTGCTCTTCAGCATGTTGTTCACTGAACAACCTTACCTAATTCAGCATGAAGCTGAAGTATCACTGAACTGAGCCATGCCTGAATTCCTATGCAATATAATCCTGATATATGAGAAATGGTTGTTACGTTTAGCTACTGAGTCTTGGAATAAAATATTATGCAGCAACATATAATGAACAGAATTTTCTATCTGGAAGTAGAGTGCTATCATAACAAAAAGTGAAACAATGTAGTAGTGGTTTGGGAAGCAGACAATGGGCAGAACTGAAAAGACTTTGAGGACTTTGTCAGTGAAAGCTGAGAGGACCTTCAGACTCTCTGAAGGAGACTGTTGGTGAATACTTAGAAGATAGTGCAGTGACTGTTATTGGAAACTGGAGAAAAGTTGATCCTGGTTATGAAGTAGCAGAAATGTTGGCAGTGTTTTTGCCTATGGTAATATACGCAATAGAAAATAGACATAATGAACTGGATTGAGCTGGATTTTGATTTCCAAAAGGAATGCCAAATGATTTATTTTTAGGCACATGATATGATATAGATAAATAAAGGTGAGGTGAAAAAATAGGAACTGCTTAATTATTATAATTAAATTATTATTTATATTATTTTATTATATTCTGCATAATTCCCAGGAAGCAGGACTGAAGGTTAATCGAAGAATGCCAATGTGTGGCCATTAAGATTTCAGAAATGCTGTAGAGACTTCTCTGTGCTTTCTAGTCTCTCCATTTTTGCATAGGAATACCTATTGCCTGTGTCTTACCTCCATGTCAACATTGTATGTCAGTGGAAATAACCTGTTTATTTAGTTCTCAGGTTTTCAGACCGAGAGGACCCATACTCCTAGAAACAGATGAAGTAGATCTAGGAACATTTTCTAGATCAAGTGTTTCATTCATCCCCGTACCTGATTTAGATGACAAGAACCTGGACCTTAAGCCTGCTTTTGGTGATGCCTGGGTCCTGATATTGTTAAATGAGAATTGGGGAGTACTTCAGAGAGAGTGAAGGTGTTTTTGCATAGGGATGGAATGTAAATAATCAATGATCAAAGAATATACTGTGACAGATTAAATATTGCCACAAATTCTCTGCTCTTCCATGAAGAAGTGGAGTATATATTCCCTCCCCTTGGATCTGGGTGAGCTCGGTGATTTGCTTTGGTCAACAGAATATGGCAGAAGTGAGAGTGGGCCAGTTGTTGGATCTAGGCTTAAGGTACTGACAACCTCACTTTACATTCTCTTGGAATGCCATTTCTGGGAGCCCTGAATCCTCGACTACATCATGCTATGTTGAAGAGATTCATTCTAGTTGACAAGAATTACTCCAGAAGCCTAGATCAGGCATCTAGCCTAGGAACTAAATTTGTAAATGAATCTTTTTCTACAGACCAGTTCATCTGCCAACTGAGAGTCCCCAGTGATCTCAATTGACTCCATATGAAACAATCATCCAGATGACCCCTATTCAAACCATTAACCAAAAATACATGAGATATAAAAACCTGGTGCTTTAAGCCCCCACGTTTGGGGGTAACTTGTTACATAGCAAGAAATAACCAGAACACTGACTATTCATATAATCAGTAAATACACAGAGACACATTTTTCACAATAGACTATACACCCTAAAGTTGTGATGAGTTGACTTTTTGTAAAGGTAACCACATTTCAAATTGCTAAGAATGATTTGTATTTTTCTCATCGATAAGGCATGCAGTCACTACCACACTTAGTTCACAGGAACACTGAGAGAAGCAAATGAGATAATATGTATCTCATCTGCAAATCCTTTCTCAATATGTAAATATATGACATTACTATTACTTCTTAAAGACAAATTTGAATAAAGTGAAGGGTTCCTTTGCCATTCAACTAATCATACAGTTTTTATCAATTTTGTAAGTGCAGCTCATCACAGGTCTGATTTTTCTATATACTCATTTATAGGCATGTAAAATTTCTTTCCTATCTATGTAGACTTTATTCAGTACTACATTAAAGCCATGGTTATTAATAAAACTATATTTAGTACAATGTTGACCTGTAGCAGACATACTTTAAATCAGATAAGTAAAGCCCAACTGGTATTATCTCATTCAGTCAAGAATACAACTCTTGGTAGAGGTAGAAGAAGCAGAAAACCAGTTGCTTGAGAAAGAAAGTCTACCCCAAGCTGTGGTTCTGCCTCATGTTGGCATTTGTGCTCAATTCATGCACAGCAAGCATGAAGGAGAGAGAGAAAGGAGCATTCAAATACTTCCTTTCATGACAAAGAATGAGGTGTTATGAAGGCAAAGTAGACCCATGAATTCCTTCTGTTAAGAGAGCTGAGACTATGAGAAATTTGTCAAACTTTGGGTTACTGAACTCAAATATAGTAAGTTATATTTCATGTTTTTAATGACAGTTTTTCCCCTTCAGAAAGATAAAATATATAAAAACGGTCTTTAAAAGGTCATTCCTTCGATTTAGTACCAAACAAAAGAGCTAAAAGCATTTAACACACAAGCACACACACACATGCACACAATTGTTCATTAGTTTCACTAGCATTATCTGCTTTTATACCTTAAAATGTTCCTTTCAAATAAACAATATACAATGATATACAATAGCTCAACAGCATACATTTCCTCAGCTATCCCATCACATGGCATTACATTATCAATGCCTTATTTGCACTAGGCTTTCTTCTTTAGAGCAGTTAGAACATCAGAAAACTAAGTGCCTCTCCAAAAGCATGCTAGTCAAGCATATCACAAGTGCCTGATAAGGTACTCTTCAGACACTGGCCCATCTTCTCTTCAACTTATGAAATTTCAGAGATCCTGGGAGCTGGAGAACTTGAGAGAGCCTACTTCCTGTTAAAGGAAAGACCAGCTTGGGCTGGAAGAACCTTGAAGGCATAAGCAAACTTTGTTTCCATTGCTCTTCACCTTTCCTGGGACAGCATTTTAGATTCAGGGAAAGTACTAAAAAAGAAAAAACTCTCATATAATCTTCTGCAACATGACCAAGATAAGACCTAGAAAAAACTCTCATATAATCTTCTACGACATGACCAAGATAAGACCTAGCATTCTCTCTAACTTGGTATGATAGACTGACTAGTGTGTAAAGTGCAAAAGTATTGAGGCTTACTTACCAAGTACCCTCACAACAACCCTATAGACTAGATCTTTATTTTACAAATGAGGAAACATTTGTAAATCTCTCTCAAATAGAGAGATTAAAGAATTCATCCAACATCACATAAGTTCAGTCACTCTGTCTTGTCCAGTTCTTTGCGACCCCATGGACTACAGCACGCCAGGCTTCCCTGTCCATCACTAACTCCTGGAGCTTGCTCATACTCATATCCATCAAGTTGGTGAGGCCATCCAACCATCTCATCCTCTGTCATCCCCTTCTCCTCCACCTTTAATCTTTCCCAGCATCAGGGTCTTTTCAAATGAGTCAGTTCTTTGCATCAGATGGCCAAAGTATCCTTCCAGTGAATATTCAGGACTGATTTCCTTTAGAACTGACTGGTTTGATTTCCTTGTTGTCCAAGCGACTCTCAAGAGTCTTCTCCAACACCACAGTTACATAGCTGCCATTTATTGGAAAGAAAGGAATTGGATTAAAACCTGAGTCTGGTTCCTTAACCCTGTGCTTAATCACTGATTATACTGGCTTCCAAGTGAAGATTGGGCAATAACGATAGTTATCATTTATTAAAAGGTGATAGAGTCAGGAAATCTGGGGCTTTTAAGACAGGCTGAATTCCAATCTCAACCTTGTAACACCTCCATGGCCCCAGAGAGATGAGTGAACATCTTCAGTATAGTGAAATTTGCTCAGTTGTATCCAACTCTTTGTGACCCCATGGACTGTAGCCTGACAGGTTCCTCTGTCCATGGAATTCTCCAGGCAAGAATACTGGAGTGGGTAGCTGTTCCCTTCTCCAGGGGATCTTCCCAAACTGGGAATTAAACCCTGGTCTCCTGGATTGAAGGCAGATTCTTTATCCTTTGAGCCACCAGCAAAGCCCAAGCTTCTTTAAGATAGATGTAATGTGAGAGTTGGACTATAAAGAAAGATGAGAGCCAAAGAATTGATGCTTTTGAACTGTGGTGTTGGAGAAGACTCTTGAGAGTCCCTTGGACTGCAAGGAGATCCAACCAGTCCATCCTAAAGGAGATGAGTCCTGGGTGTTCATTGGAAAGACTGATGTTGAAGCTAAAACTCCAATACTTTGGCCAGCTGATGCAAAGAGCTGACTCATTTGAGAAGACCCTGATGCTGGGAAAGATTGAGAGCAGGAGGAGAAGGGGATGACAGAGGATGAGATTATTGGATGGCATCACCAACTCAATGGACGTGGGTTTGGGTGGACACTGGCAGTTGGTGATGGATAGGGAGGCCTGGCGTGCTGCGGTTCATGGGGTCGCAAAGAGTTGGACACAACTGAGCAACTGAACTGAATTGAATTACAATACACTCATAAGGGTAATTGTGAGTTTTAATGATCTATTCAGTAGCTATAATTTAATAAGCACTCAAAAAATGAGAAACAAATTATTATTAGTTCCTATATGCCAAATACCATTTATATATTATGAACAACCTAACAACAGCCATGAAAGGAAAATATTTTATCCATTTTATAGACCCAGAAACTGAAGCCTAGAATTGCCCAGAATCACATAGTTGAGTCAAGATTTGATCCTAGGCCTATATGACTATAAAAGCTTTGCTGGTTGCATACTATTCCTCCACTTCTCTCAGCACACCAGCCCAGGCTGAGATCATCCTGGACCACAAATGACATTTTGAATAATCAATTAATGTTTGTCAGCAACTAAGGTGGTGAAGTTGCTTTGTTCACTGAACTCGTTGCTTCTCAAATTCTACTTTTACTCTAATGCTCAAGGGAGGAAGATATTTTACTTATCTCTCCCAGGGAAAATACTGAACTTATAAACAGTAGCACTTTATACAAAATATTCAAAGTTAGCTTAATTTAGAGAAAACAAGCCTGGACTAAGGATCAAGATATTTGGTTTTTGTTTTGCTTTACTTTTATCAACACTCTAACAACAAACTGTGTATACTTAGACATGTAACTTCAGAACCTCTACATTCTCCCTGTGAAATGAAAGATGAGTTCAACGGGTTCATTCTAATTCTAAGGTGCTACTATTTAGTACCTCTTACATACATACATGCATGGGCTTCCCCTGTGACTCAGCAGTAAATTAAATATGCCTGCAATGAAGGAGATGCAGAAGATGTGGGTTTGATTCCTGTGTCAGGAAAATCCCCTGGAGGAAGGCATGGCAACCCACTCCAACATTCTTACCTGGGAAATCCCATGGACAGAGGAGTCTGGCAGGCTACAGTCCATGGGGTTGAAAACAGTCAGACATGACTGTAGTGACTGAGCACACATATACATATATGTATACACATGTAGCAGTCAAAAGCCTCTAAACCGGTTCTTCTCAGTAGGAACCTAGCAACATTATTATTACTTAAAGAGATGTTTCAAAACTCAGATATTAGGACCCTTAAGATTATGATTCCATCGATCTGATTGAAGCTTGAGATCAAATCTGTATATTTTTTTTTAACACTGCTCAGCTTTTTCAGGTGAGCAATCAGGCTCCAGAAGCAGTGCTTTCGAATCCTTTGATAGGTGCAAAATCACTATGCCCTGAGAACACAAGGATGACCAAATCCTGCACCAAGGTCTCAGCCCAGTGGAGCAAACTTACTGTCGAGATAAAGTTCAGTTCAGTTCAGTCTCCCAGTCGTGTCCAACTCTTTGTGGTCCCATGGACTGTAGCATGCCAGGCCTCCCTGTCTATCACCAACCCCTGGACCTTACTCAAACTCATGTCCATGGAGTTGGTGATGCCGTCCAACCATCTCATCCTCTGTCATCCCCTTCTCCTCTCACCTTCAATCTTTCCCAGCATCAGGGTCTTTTCAAATGAGTCAGTTCTTCCCATCAGGTGGCTGAAGTATTAGAGTTTCAGCTTCAGCATCAGTCCTTCCAAAGAATATTCAGGACTGATTTCCTTTAGGATTGACTGGCTTGATCTTCTTGCAGTCCAAGAGACTCTCAAGAGTCTTTTCCAACACCACAGTTTAAAAGCAACAATTCTTTGTTGCTCAGCTTTCTTTGTAGTCCAGCTCTCATATCCAAACATGACTACTGCAAAAACCATAGCTTTGGCTAGATGGACCTTTGTCAGCAAGGTAATGTCTCTGCTTTTTAATATGCTGTCTAGGTTGGTCATAACTTTTCTTCCAAGGAGCAAGTGTCTTTTAATTTCATGGCTGCAGTCACCATCTGCAGTGATTTGGGGAGTCCCCCCAAAAATAAAGTCTCTCACTGTTTCATTTTTTTCCCATCTATTTGCCATGAAGTGGTGGGACCAGATGCCTTGATCTTAGTTTTCTGAATGTTGAGTTTTAAGCCAACTTTTCGCTCTCCTCTTTCACTTTCATCAAGAGGCTTTTTAGTTCTTCTAAATTTGATGGTATTGCCCATGTATTATCACATGGTAGATAGATGGAGGGAGAAACCTTTACAAATGATTTTCCTATTGAAAAAAAAGTCATATTGTCATTATAGCATCAATTTTAAATCCGAAGCAAAGATCTAGAAAGCAAAAGGATTGACTCATATAGTTGTCACATTCAACTTTAGAATCACCCAAAGTCAAGAGAAAGTGTGGTCAATAAAGCCCAATGATACAGTCAGTATATGAGCACAAAACCTGTTATCTAGCACCTGGGTTTGCTGAGCTAGGATTATGACATGATACCAAAACCATTAATAAAAATGAATATGATCAGGCAAAGTATATTGAAGAGAATCCAAAGACAAACACAGTGGCACCCAATATGAAGAAATGAGTCATAGCTGTTGACTGTTGTCAAGGCCAGCTGAAGTCATGCTGGAAAGGATGTCACCACCCAGAAAGAAATGGGTCTTTTTTTAAAGTATAAATATTAATACTACTCAGACCATCATAGTAAATAAAAATATTTACCCAAGGACCAGTGATACTCTACATAAAAGACTGAAGGTCATATTGGAACATATCCATTGTCACCATTTCTAAAACTCAAGGATCATGCGAGCCAGCAGGTATATACACATAGATCTATTGTCTATTTGGAGAGATATTTTGTGTGTGGCCTTAAGTACTTCTTGTTTGAGTGTTATCTTCAAAATAGAGTTAATAACACTGTCTTAGAGTGTTTGACAATTATTAATTACAACCTGCAAACCACACTAAACTCTTTGGCAGAAAGAGATATGTGAAGAAATGTGTGAAATGGATAAGAGCAAAATAGTCCTTAAAAACACCCTGACACCCTCCTCTATAAGCTACATGCTACACCTGTCTTCTAGATCTTCTAATCTCAATATTTCACCAGGTATTCATAAATGAAATCCTTCATTTATAATCAGTCAAGGAAATCCTTCATTGATAAACTGTGAGTCCTGTGTAGACAGCCTTTTTGCTCTGCCCAAGGGGGATATATGAAAAACATCAGAATGTGAGGCATAATTTGTTATTTAGTTACTAAGTCAGGTCTGACTCTTTTGTGACCTCATGGACTGCAGCCCTCCAGGCTCCTCTGTCCATAGGATTTCCCAGCAAGAATACTCAAGTGAGCTGTTATTTTCTTCTCCAGGAGATCTTCCGACCCAGGGATCAAACTCAAGTCTATCGAACTCGAGTCTATCAAACTCAAATCTACATGAACTCGAATCTACATTGGCAGGTGGATTCTTTACCACTGAGCCACCTGGCATAATACAAAAATATATTTGGTCTTTGCCCACAGTTCCTGGCACAGAGCTTCTAAAACCCTTGGCATTTCCTGAGTGATAGGAGTATCTTTTGTTATTCCAGAGTTTATGCTAGTCATATGACTTTGGGCAGGGCCCCGAGATAATCTCAGGATGGGGCTGGTCACCAGAGAGACCAAATGATTAGAGTGTCAGCCCCACCCACCAACCTCCAGGAAGGGGAGGGTGGGGCTGGACATTGAGCTCTATAGAAAAATCATGAACAGTGAAATTCAGAAAGCTCCCAGTTTGGTGAACAACTCTAAGTGCTGCAAGGGTGATGTGTCTGGGAAGGCATGGACATTCCATTCTCTGGCCCTCCTCTACTCCCCAATACCTTAACCTATGCCTCTCTTCCGTGTAGTAAGTAAAAGACTTTCCAGAGTTCTGAGAGCCATTCTAGCAAATTATCAAACTTGAGGAGACTGTCATAGAAATCCACCATTTAGAGTTAGCGAGTCAGAAGCGCGGGTAGCCTAGGACTTCAGATTGGCCTCTGAAGTGGGAACAGAATTGTGGGACTGAACCCTTTAACTTGTGGGATCTGAGGCTAACTCCAGGTAGGTAGTGTCAGAATTGAATTGAATTGAATTGTTGGATACACAGTTGTGTCTGACAAATCTGGAAGTGGTGTTGGAAAAGACATCAGGTATTTGGCATCAGGAGAAATAAAACAACCTATTTCTTCATATCAGAGCTTTTCTGGACTAATGTCCCAAAAGGTTGCATCTCAAAACTAAAAGAAAATTCGCCAGAAACTTCATGTCAACCAACAAATTTTAAAATAAGATGTTGTTTCATTATAGTTTCGTTAATACCGCTGTTATTTCTATAATTTTATTCACAGGAAATAAAGCCCTTTTTACGTGTTAAATATCAATCTAAGTCCGAAATATTTCACCAGATGGATTCTTATTAAAATGCAATAAAAGAATAAAAGGAAAATACAGAGCACAGGAGCAGCCAGTTAATCCACAGGTTAAGTCCTCTCCTAATGAGGCGACAGAAGCAGCTTCTATTTTTGTTTTATATTTCTTTTAAGTCATAGCAACATATTTTCTAATCAGACACTCTTATCCTCCTCCACCATTCCTTTCTCTAAACTTCAGAGCTCTCTTCCTCTACCCACTTCTTTCCAACTCTAAATAACTGCAACTCTAATAACTTGTCTCAACTGCTTATAGTAAAGGATATAATGTACTGTAAAGCATACAAGCTGTAGATCAAGAGACCTAGTTCAGTTCAGTTCAGTCACTCAGTCGTGTCCAACTCTTTGTGACCCCATGGACTGCAGCACGCCAGGCCTCCCAGTCTATCACCAACCCCTGGAGCTTACTCAAACACATGTCCATGGAGTCGGTGATGCCATCCAACCATCTCATCCTCTGTCATCCCCTTCTCCTCTCACCTTCAATCTTTCCCAGCATCAGCGTCTTTTCAAATGAGTCAGTTCTTCGCATCAGGTGGCCAAAGTATTAGAGTTTCAGCTTCAGCATCAGTCCTTCCAATGAATATTCAGGACTGATTTCCTTTAGGACTGACTGGTTGGATCTCCCTGCAGTGCAAGAGACTCTCAAGAGTCTTTTCCAACACTACAATTCAAAAGCATCAATTCTTTGGCCCTCAGCTTTCTTTGTAGTCCAACTCTTATATCCATACATGACTACTGCAAAAACCATAGCTTTGACTATATGGACCTTTGTCGGCAAAGTAATGTCTCTGCTTTTTAATATGCTAAGTTGGTCATATCTTTTCTTACAAAAAGCAAGAGACATAAGTCTTAGGTTCATAATTGCCTAATACTGCCATGGGCTTCCCTGATAGCTCGGTTAAAGAATCTGCCTGCAATGCAGAAGACCCCGGTTCAATCCCTGGGTTGGGAAGATCCACTGGATAAGGGATAGGCTACCCACTCCAGTATTCTTGGGCTTCCCTTGTGGCTCAGCTGGTAAAGAATCCACCCTCAATGCGGGAGACCTGGGTTTGATCCCTGGATTGGGAAGATCCCCTGAAAAAGAGAAAGGCTACCCACTCTAGTATTCTGGAGAATTCCATGGGGTGGCAAAGAGTTGGACATGACTAAGCAACTTTCACTTCACTTCACAATACTGCCATGAACTAGTTTGGGGACTTAAGAATTAACACTTAAACGCCCTGAGATTTTAGTGGTTTCACTATCGTAATAATACATTTGGACCAGACAATATTGAAGAGCTAAGACTCTCTAAGAACATTTTCTATTAAGAACATTATCTATAATGTTAGCAACATTGACTAGCTCCTGAAATTAAGCAAAGGTCTCAGAACTATCCCATAGTCAATACCTGAAAACAAAATTATTTTCTCACAATAGGAAAAAACTTAGCTTCATCATCTACAAAATAAGTGGTCAATACATTGTTTCATTCTTGGCATGACTGGAGAAATATAGGATTGCACACGTTAGCTAAAACTTCAGGGAAACATAGGAAAACATTTCTTCTAATCTCAATAGGAAAAAAGAGCAAAGAAAACCTAGCCTGTACACCAAATGAGAGGAAAAAAGGCAGGAAAAAAGTAGGGAGAGAAAAGCACAAAACCAAGATGAAAAAGATAAAGCAAAAATATCTTTATGAAAATGAATATAAATAAAGTTAAGACTGACTCTAAAATTGGGTTAAAAAGCAGAATCCAACTATATGCTTGACTAAAAAATATACATCTAAATTAAAAGTAAAAAGATCAGTAAAGATTTACCAGGTTTATATAAAACAAAAGATTAATGACACAAAAAGTACACAAAAGGCACTAGATAAAAAATGTTAATTCAGAATAAAAAAGACAGACTTGACAACAAAAGTATAACAGGTAGGAGCCATTATTTACCTACTAACTGGTATTAAGCTGTATAAAGCACACAGCTCTTAGCCAAAGTGAGAAAAATAGCCAGATACACAACTGAGACCTTGAAACCGTTTTCCTTCTTTGATAAATCAGTAGACCTAACATAAATTATATTTAACCAGTAATTTTTAAATAATATAATGTTTTAGTTTAAAGTTTATGAACTTCCCAGAATACATAGACTCTTAAAATATGTAGAATATTTTTAGAAGTTGATCATGTACCAAAAATAATTAAACTTTGATAAATTCTATAAAGGAAAAATATACAGTCTACATCCTGCAACTGAAATGAAATAAACTGGAAAATAGCAGCAAGAATGGTAAAAAAGGAAGCTTTATTTGTAAATTAGAAAAATACATAAGTGACTGTTGGATCAGAGAAAAAAATTTTGATTATAAACTATATACATATCAGAAAATTATATATTAGAATATTCCATATTAAAACTAAATAATATATTTAAAACTAGTCAGAAGAAATAGGAGCTCTCTATACTTGCTTTATTAGAGCAGATGTAATTCAAGTAAAAGACTTAAGCTTAATTGAATTTAAGAAGTTAGAAAGTAAAAATAACTTTTGAAAGCAGAAGGAAATAAATAACAAAAGTTAAAGCCGATAATAATGAAAGCAAACACAGAAGACATAATAGTCAAGCATATTCTGGAAAGTTCAGAAAAAATTAAAAATATATAAAATAACTTAGGACAATTACAAAAGATGAGAAATGAGGTAGAACTAGAGATATGAGAGACACTTTTAAAATTATACAATACAATACCATATACTGTGAAATTTTCAAAGTTCACTAATGTTCTGGGGAAATATAAATGGTTAAAATTAATTCAAAAAGAACTAGTAAATTGAATAATTCTTTGTCAGTGGAAAAAAATTAATTCCAATAAGATTTCTGAGTCAAAGCTATTTTACCAAAAAAAAAAAAGCTATTTTACCAGTCTTTGCATGTCTTTGAAGAAATCATCTGCTCATCACCTATACAGTTTAGCACAGAAAAAGATGGAAAATTTTCAGACTCCTTTCAAAGTGAGGATATTCACAAGAACCTAATGAAGATAACATGGGGAAAAATTACAAACCAATGCTATTTCTGAGTATAGATATAAACTCATAAGGAAAATTCTTGAAATTGGGATTTCTTAATTAAATAATGAAGACTGTGAGCTTTTACCCTATTTACAAGCTGGTACGTTAGCCTGCCATAGTTTCATGAGGCAGAAGAAACAAGACTTGGGGTCAGAGATGAAGGATTTTATTACTTACAGCACGGGAAGTAGCCTGAGCATCAGTATGTATGTCAGGGCCTCTTGCCCTCCATTCTCAGAGGGGTGAAGCTACATGGACCCGTATAGATGCCGGCACATTCAGTGAGTTGCATTACAGGAGAGGAACCCTGAGCTTAGGAAACTCGAATCTTTAAAAGTGGGCAGTAAGAATCCTCCTATTGCCCCAGAGGGAGACATTATCTTTTTATAGTGGACAGTAAGCATGAGTGCTATTTGCTCCAGAGGGAGACACTATATCTTCAAGGCTATAAGTAAACCTGCCCTTTGCTTTGGAGGGAAAGACTATCTCTGTCTTTGAAAAGATATTCTGAAACAAAGAGCAGTCAGTGCCTCTGCTTACACAATACACAGAAATATGAGAGATCAATGGAGAATCGCCTCCCAGCACATCATTAGTGGGTAGTTTTCTAAAAATGCAAGGATGGTTTAATATTTAAAAATAGAAACAAAATAAAGGAAAACAATATAATACAATTCAACATCTAGTCTTGGGGGTTAAAAAGAAAACTTTTTTATAAATAGAAATATTACTTCTTTAAATGTCTAATTTAAAATTATCTGTTAAAATCTATGCAAATATGTTAAATGTTTATACTAAAACAGCAAGCAACATCCTTACTGTGCAACCCTGCAGGCATTCACAATAAAATTGGAAACAAAATAAGGATGGCCATTATAACTGCTATTATCTAACATGATTCTGGAAGTTCCAGTCAAATAAATGAAAATAAAACATATATAAGAAGTATAAGTAACAAAAGTTATCATTATTTTAGGTGACACAGTTATATGTAGACAATGCAAGAAGATCAAAGGAAAAATTCTAAAAACACTGAGTTCAATAAAGAAGCCACAGCAAAATAAACATTTTAAAAATGTCCAATGAAAGCAATAATGAGTTATTTTAAACAATGTTAAACCATAATAACTTGTTACATAAGATTCCATTTCTGGTAGCCTCAACAATTTTTTAAAAATAGAAATAACCTGAAGAAGAAAGAATGCCATCTATACAAATATAAATTCAGCATTGTTGAGGCTTTCAACAGAAAGTAATAAAAAAATAAGTCACATGTTCCTACGTGGTAAAAGGAATTTTGAAAGTTATTAAATATTTCCAAGTTGAGCTGTAAAAATAGCTATATTCAAATTAAACTCCCAGTAAGAATTTAGGGATCAGATTTGATAAAAAAATAAATGTTAAATGTATATAGAAGAATATCTTATGATGATAACAAGCAAGTTTCTAAAAATAGAGTAATGAGAAGGAACTTACTCTTCTAAACATTAAAGCATATCATAAAATTATAGTAAAAATTTAAGCAAACAAAAAGACTGAATTATAGAAAAATAAGCCTATAGTGCAATGGAGGAAAACAGAGACCAGAAAAAGTGTATACATATAATAAATCATAGAGAAAGGATGGTACTGAGTCAACTGATTTTTCTCTTACCAAAAAATCTCTCTCTTTTTTTTTAATAGATTTTTTTTAATTTTTATTAATAATCATTTTTATTATTATTTTAAGTATAATCCTTTTTTTTTATTAGTTGGAGGCTAATTATGTGTAAATCTATGGCTGATTCATATCAATGTATGACAAAACCCACTGAAATGTTGTGAAGTAATTAGCCTCCAACTAATAAAAAAAAAAGGATTATACTTAAAATAATAATAAAAATGATTATTAATAAAAATTTTTTAAAAATCTATTTTAAAAAATCTCTCTTATATGAAATAATATCTGGATGCTCAAAGCTATATTTTTTAAATAAAACCATAGGAATCTAGAGTAACAGGTGAAATCTTTGGGGAGGGGGCAAGGACAAAATCCAAGATGGAATAAATCATGAAGAAAAATGAGAATAAATTTAACTGAATAGAAATTTTTTAAATAAAAAGTCACTATAATAAAGTATTAAAAGGCATTCTATAACAATAATAAAATATTACAAAAGTAATGATAGATCTATTGTATGATGGGAGATAGCATTGGGTAGTTTACAAGTTCAAGCTCCAATTTACATACAAAAAATGTTCATGTGTTATTTATGATATAAAATAAATGAAAGGTGATATAATGAAGTGATTAGGAGCATGGGAGTAAATCCCATTTCCAGCTATTTCTAGAGATATTACCATGCCTCAGTTTTATCATCCCTAAAATGTGAATAATAATACCAAACCTCATAGGGTTGTTGGGAGAGTTATGAGAAAATGCAGCTTGGGACAGAGTAAACATTGGATAAATGTTAACGATAGGAGTATTAGTTGCAGTATAAGATATAATCACTTACACTTTCACTCTTGACTCACTTGTATCTCCCCATCTGTGTCAGGAAATGAATGAGAGATAAACACAGGAATCTAACTGATGGGCATCTACACATAATCTAATTGTTGATTAAACCAGATTAGAGAGGTAGCTCAATCTGTGGCCCAAAGAAGTGAATCTTATTTGGAGAGTAAGAGAAAGAGAAGTTGGCTGTACTCTAGAAACCAGCAGCTCCAAGGAGATGAAGGGGCTGAACCACGAAGCCTGGGGATTTCACAGAATCATGGTGGTAATGACTGAGTCATTATGACTTCTCCATTGTCACCAACCAAGGAAATCATCTCACCTTGGCATCCAGAGAGCTGACAAGTCAGTGTTCCGCTTACATGTCTCTCTCAGTCAGCGGAAAGGACATCCTCCCCACCTTCAGCCATAGAAACATAAGGTGAGAGGAATAAGCATTTTCCATTTCACCCCACCTTATTATTTGGAAATAATTTTAAAGGAAGGAAATGGCAACCCACTCCAGTACTTTTGCCTGGCAAATTCCATGGATGGAGGAGCCTGGTAGGCTACAGCCCATGTGGTCTCAAAGAGTGGGACACGACTGAGCAACTTCTCTTTCTTCTTTCTTTCCCTTTAAATGAAGGAATTGCAATGGGATGCTTTACAACTGTTCAGAAGTATTTCGGACACTGGAAAACTGCCATAATACAATGTTGAGGGGCAGTGTGAAACAGAGTCCCATTATTTATTCATATTTGCAGAGGAAAATTCAGTAAGAAAAACAATAAAATGTTTTCAAAAATCGGTTATTTGATGGGTAGTGAACTTATAGGCAATTTTAATTTCTTATAGTTCACCGTATTTTTGAAACTTTCTACAGTTTTTATTACATTCTTATTCAGAAATAAAAGAGAGAAATATGACTGGTTACTGGCTTCTTCAGACAATTTCAATTTCTCAAACCAACAGTACTCTAATTTAAAAGGATTTAAAGTATATGGTTTACTTCTTGGCACTGAGATTTTAGAAATGGGCCAGAAAGAGAGACTTTCCCTTTGTGTCTATATGCACATCTGTATTTTCTTTATAAGCACACATTACTTTTGAAATTAAAATATAAGCCATTAAAATTTGCATTTTAAAAAGTGGGTTCTTTAAAATCTTCTACATCAAGAGACAGGAAAAACAAAGCCAAGCCAAATATATATGTGTAAACGTTAAAGTTTATGGTTGGGCTTGGGTAGCCTACCACCTAGAAGCTGGGTATTTATTTCAGGGCTCTGTTCCTGTGAGGTTCAAGGGCACCAAACGGGCATTATAAATATTAATAAAAACTTCAAAAGCTAAGCCACATTTTTATGGAGTTAGGAGCATAAACTGAAAGAATTAATTTGGGAAGGAAAAGGTGGTGGTTTTCTATGGATGTTTTGTTTTGCTTTTGCTGGGAAATCCAGCAGTTCCAATTCTGTCACAATAAGGAAAACCATGTAGTTTGTTATTTTGAAAATCGGCAATGCTTGAGTGTGTATCAGGCCACAGACAAACACAGAGAGGGTCGAGAATAGTGTTTTCAGAGTAGAATTTATATCTAGATGTCTAGTTACTGATCTAGCCCTCAAGCCCTCCAGGAGTTGGGTCATCTATTAGACGATGTGTGTATGTTTGTATATATGTGTTTTCTAAAAGCTGACCCCAAATCTGAAGAATGTGAAGGGCAAAAACATAACTGTGTAACTGGCCTCTTGAAAATAAAAGCCAAATTGAATGAGCAGAAAGGACGGGCACTTCTAAGATAGGGCTGCCGGATGGTGAATACATGTGAGCAATGATGAGAGGGGACAGCCCTGCAGTCCTAACTTCCAGCCAGACTGTGCTCACTTTATGGGCTGGAGAGGGGCTGCATTAAAGTTTAATCATACTAAGACCATTTACATGGCCATGCTCTATTTACATGGCCACTTTCATGCCAAGGATTCCAAGATTTGGTAGACTTCATGTTTATTTTCACATCCCCACCGAAAAGTAAGGTGGAGCAGGTGCTATCTTCCTTTCACAGGCTGGGGAACCAGGACAGGTAAACAGGTCTTCTGTGTCCCCTGGTGAGACAGGGAGTTAAAGACGGGAGGGCTGCACATTTTTTGTTGCTCAGAAGGAACCAGGCTAGCACACAGGAAGGACTGAATTTGCCTTCCTGTTCAAGAGGAATCTGGATTAGGTGGTGCATTTGGTATCGGTGAGCAGGGAACCAATGGGTAGATGAATAAAATAGGGAGTTCAGGAAAAGCTACATCTCAGGATGTGGAGGGGAGGTCTCCTTGACAGTCAATGCTGAAAATTTCACATGGAGTCCTTTCTTTACATGACTGCGTTGGAATCTCAAAAGCCCTCTGTAAAGTGTCAATAGCTCTAGAGGCATACTACATTTAGCCACTCTCAGACAATAGCATTGCAATATTAATTAATTTATGAAATTTGTCTCTAATTATATTGTTAGCTGAATCCTGAATCCCAGCGGAACTAGACGCAGGGCAAAATGGAAGGAAGGAGTATCAGTCATGTTCTGCAAACTCAAGTCATTCTTGCAAAGAAGCTGTATATTAATTAATGCAATTATTTAACTAGAAAAAAAATGGTCCAGACTATTTCTGATGGAAGCAGAATGAGGCAGTGAGAGAATAATAATAATTCTGGTCCAAGTCTTGCCTGGCTCTTCACCAGCTACACAGCAGCATGCAAGTCAACCTCGCTAAGCCTCCGTTTCTCCTTTGTTATGTGAGAATAATCGTGCATGTTCTCGGTTTGGATTCCCCCAAGGGCACATGTGGAGTTAAGGATGGGGAGCAAGTTTGGACGGTAATGCCAGGGATCACTGGAGAAGTGAGATGAGAGAAGGGGAAAATCATTCCAAGTGGCTCCAATGAGGGGTTTCCACTGTGGTTACTGCTCTCAAGCTCTGTGAGGACCTAGAAGGACACTGGGAAACTGCCTTGGAAGTGTCCCAGCAAAGTGAGAGGAAGGTGGGGGATTTATGCAGGAACTCCCATTCCTCAAACGTTGAGAGTTGTTCCTGGGTCAGGGATTCCTGGGTATTTCCAGTTTAGCCCCTCACTGGGCTGAGGAGCTTCCCTTGAGACCAGAGCACACCTCAGGGAGAGACACTGCTGTCACACAGGAAACCAGACTGCTGCCAGGAGGCCTCCAAGGGTAGACCAAGGAGTGGAGATGGGCATCAACTGAGTTACACACAGAGCCGCTTCACATAGCTGATGCGGAAAGTCACAGAGGATAGTGCGGATATGATGCTTAGCATAACACAAGGCATGTAATAAAGAGCCAGTAAATGGCGACTGTTGTTATTGTCATTATTGCTACATTTTTTAAAATTAAGGTGGGCTTCCCAGATGACATAGTAGTAAAGAATCCAGCTGCCAAAGCAGAAGATGAAGGAGACAAGGATTCAATCCCTGGCTCGGGTAGATTCCCTGGAGAAGGAAATTGGAACCAGCTTCAGTATTCTTGCCTGGAAAATTCCATGGATAGAGGAGCCTGGCGGGCTATAGTCCATGGAGTTGCAAAGAGCTGGACACAACTGAGCAACTAAGCATACATACATACAGGCTTACTGTCATAGCAAAGGGTTCAGGGAGCCAGGAGACAGCTAAAAGCTCCTGGATAGATCTGAGAAGCCCTAAGAATTGAGAAAAGTGAAAATAGTGTTAGGCTGTCAGAAGCAACCTCCATGTCCTTCCGAATTTTGCCTCCTTGATCCTGTGGGCTACTAGTGGATCAGCTTGGCCAAATCTCTAAAGAGAACCAGAGAAGGGAAAAAAAAAGGTTGTGGATCCTCAATACCAGCCTTCCAAGGTAGAAGCATACCTGGCAGTGGAAAATCCCAACCTCTGGCTAAGACAACAGCTATCTGACTGCAGAAGGAAGCTGCAATCAATATTTCTGGTTTAACCTGGTTTACAGGACAGAGGATAGCTTCTCTGAAGTTTTGCTTTGACTTTAGGCCCGATTCAACAGGCATAAAGCAAAAGGAAAGCGAAGTAGCTCAGTCGTGTCCAACTCTTTGTGACCCCATGGACTGTAGCCTACGAGGTTCCTCCATCCATGGAATTTTCCGGGCAAGAGTACTGGAATGGGTTGCCATTTCCTTCTCTGCAACAGGCATGAATCCCCACAAATTAACTCCCGGGGAAAACACAGCCATTTGAGGAGAGAACTGACATCTTTTGCAAAAAAGCACAGTTCTCAGTCCGTTGCGTGCAAGATGGCCGCCTCTCAGCTGAGGTGAGAGATAATGGAGCCGGGTGAGCCCCGCGGACAGCTGCAGTAACCACACTAGCTGAATCCATCACCATTCCCTTTGTGCAGTGTTGTGCATCTAACCCCCTCCTATTTGGAACATGGTTCACAAAAGGAAATTGCTTTGTTTGGCAGGTGGGAAATCATTTCAATGGTGCTATTTTTCTGTTTACTCAAATAAATATAAAGATGCTTTTCTTTTCCACAAAGAATTGTTATCGCTATTTGAATCTATGTTGCTTCCAAAACAAACACCTTACTTTTAGTATCAAAGCAGAGCATTCTGTTCCACAAAGAAGTGATATTCTGTAGAAGCCTGGTGGGAAACTTGGAGAATATTGAAAGGATAAAAGCAATTCCAGAACATACAACCTGGAAGCTGTTTTCTGAACTCTATTAACCAGGATTTGTCCTTCCCACAGCATGGACATTAAGTGACTGGAAGATGAAGGATTAGCCTATAGAGCATGGGGTGGTCCAGACTCTCCCTAAACCCACAACAGACCTTACTAGACTGTTCTCAAAACTGTTTCTCTTTCTCTCTGCCAACTCAGAGCCCCTTCTTCTCCTACAAGTCCACTTCTGCTTTCAGTTGTGTTTTGTGGAAACTTCACTGCCTCTCTGATGAGTGGGTGCTTACTGAGACCTGGACCAGATCTCAAATTATAATGAGTCTCAAGCAAAAATTGCTAGATTCACTGATGGATTCCTTCTACCATCACATGATTCAAGTTTCAATTCCTGCCACATTTACATCTGTGTCATTATTGCCTGGCCAAATTTCACTAGGATTCCTTCTAGTCCAATTTGTTTTTATCTTTCCAATCCATAAAATGGATACTAACTTAACAAAAGAAAAGCAGATAAGCAAATAAGTAAGTGAGTAAGTGTTAGTAGCTCAGTCGGGCCCAACTCTTTGCAACCCCATGGACTGCAGCCCACCAGGCTCCTCAGTCCATGAGATTTTCCAGGCAAAGATACTGGAGTGGGTCGCCATTTCCTTCTCTAGGGAATCTTCCCAACCCAGGGATCAAACCCGGGACTCCTGCACTGCAGGCAGATTCTTTCCCTACTGAGCTACAAGCAAATATGGTCTTGTTATTGGTCGACTTCTCTCTCGTCTATCTTTTTGTATGAGTCAACATCATTATTATCATTCCCCTCAAAACAAGTAACAATCAATGAGTGTTTATATGCATTATCCTGTGCCATTCTCCAAACACAATGAGGGAGACAGCATTATCCCCATTCTACATAGGAGGAATCTGGAACCTGGGAAGATTTAGTAACTATTGTACAGCTAGACAGGGCAGCACTGGCAGATATAACCCGAAAATATGCCTCCTCGGTTTGTGTTCTAAACCACCACATACTTCTGCCTTCCATTGCCTTATCAGGCTGTGGTCTCCTGGGGAACCATCTATAACAGCCATATACAGATCCTCTATCAATAAAGACTGCAGTCTTAATATCTTCTATGTGAGTTGCCCCATACATTGACACAGCCCCTTCCACATGCATCCTCTTGTTGAATTCAAATGGCAACAATTTCAGCAGGGATCTGTCAGGTACAAGTCTGCCTTCTCAGCTTAAAAAAGAAAACTAGAAATTCAACATTCCCCATCCACAAAAACAGCCAATAAACACATCTACTTAGCTTCATTCTTTTTTTCCTTTCCCTTCAGGGTGCAGGCTTCTCTCACACATTGTGTCCCCCTCTCTCTATTTTGCCTCTATAGAACAGAATGTTGTTTCCTGTAAGCAAAGTGTTCCCCTGATGGGAATGACACGCACATATCAATGAAAGAATAAAACTCCCTCAGTTGACACCTAGTTAGAACCTGCAGAATTTATAACTCAGCAGCAAGAATTTTCTTTTTGCTGAAAACTGGGGCATAATCAAGGCTTTCAATGAAGAGTAGGAAAGGGAAATCACCAAAAATCAATTCAGTATTTTTGAGGTGTGGAAGAGAAATAAAGGAAATGTTCTCTCAACTATTTTGTGGTCAGAGAGATACGATAATTGTTTTCCTTTTTGAGGCCAGGACTTCTCCTTGGTTCATGGTATGACCTTGCTGTGCCATTCCGTGGTCTGATCCTGCTTCCCTCAGCAATTGTAAGAATATAATCACACATCAGTAAAGCACTCAGTGCAAACCCTGAATGACTGGGATCAGTGTCACAATACTGCCTATCATTAATGGTTTGACCTAAACAAGTTCTTCACTAGACTTTCTAAGTCCATTTCCCCATCTGTAAAATGGGGATAATAAATCTACCTCAAAAGATTGTTATTGGATTAAATAAGAATCTAGAACACTTAATGTGCCTGATAGAAAGTCCTTAGCAAACTAGAGCTAATAATATACATGATACTCTTTTTTAAAAAATCATTTCAATAGTCCTGGTTTGCTCAGTTTATTTAAATATCCTGCAATCTAGTGATGATAAATATTAATATGGATAGTAAGTTTTAGAAGTTTAGATAAATGATCACTGTGACATAATAAAAGGACACCCAGATCTCAATGTTTTGTGGTGGTGGTGATTTAGTAACTAAGTAGCGTCTGATTCTTATGACCCCATGGACTGTAGGCCTCCAGGCTCCTCTGTCCATGGGATTTTCCAGGTAAGGATTCTAGAGTGGGTTGCCATTTCCTTCTCCAGAGGACTTCCTGATCTCCAGAGGATCGAACCCTCATCTCCTGTACTGCAGGAAGATTCTTTGCTGCTGAGCCACCAGGGAAGATCTCAGTGTCTCAGCATAATCATTTTGCTTCCCACCAATGGCAAGTCCAAAGTGGAGGTTCCTGGTCAGACACACTTCTGGGTTGTCCTTCTTCAGTTGGTGACTCAGGGAACAAGTCGTCTACTGCCAACAGACTTCTTCCATTTCCCTGTGTTTTCTAGTTCTTGGTTTTCAGTCACTTGAGGGAGGAGGGAGAGAAGCTAGAAGTCCATGTCCTTCGGTCACCCACATTCTGGTGTCTGGCCCTCAGTCACATGACTCCCATCTAGACACACGGGGCTGGGAGATGCTGTTAGCTGTATATCCAGAAAGGAGGGGAAGAGTAGATGTGGGTGAACATTGTTAGAAAGGATCAGGGAATTCATTTCACTTTTAATTTTCATACAGGAAGGACTTTTTTTTGGAGGCATGTACAAAGAAGAAAGTATATTGGTCACTTGTACATTAGAAACATTTCAGCAGAAAACAAAACTGCATGGATCAGAGGTCATACTGCAAAGGGGACAGAAGTTTGATTTTGATGTTCCCCTGACAGATCTCTCCTCTGTCCTCCCTACTTAATCAGTGTCTTTCTCTGTCTTCTAGCCTCCTAGACCCCCACCAAAGGGCCCCATATTATGTCTCATACTTAAGACAATGATGTCCTTTAAAATAGGCCTTATTTTCCCAGAGCCATATTATCTGGGAGGTGACAACTAATTAATCTGATAAGTAATTCACACAGCTAGAACAATGCTTTTTTGTGGGACTTGTGTTTCTAGGCCCAAATAACCTGTACTTTTAATAGGTTCCTTCCAAAGACAATGGTTTTAACCAAATAACATTGGTCTAATAGCACATGCTCGGTTGCTTCAGTCATGTCCAGCTCTTTGTGATGCTGTGAACTGCAGCCTGCCAGGCTCCTCTGTCCATGGGATTCTCCAGACAAGAATACTGGAGTGGGTTGCCATAACCTCCTGCAGGGGATCTTCCTAACCCAGGGTTGAGCCTCTATCTCCTGCATCTCCTGCATTGCAGGCAGATTCTTTACCCACCGAGCCACCTGGGAAGTCCCAGTTTAATGGTAAGAACTGCTCAAATGTGAGACTCTCAGTCATGATAGCAGCTCAGAGAGAACTCGTGTAGCAGGAGCTGCTCTGATAGCAACCTTGGACATCTTAAATTTATTCCTTTGTTTACTCAACAGTCATCTTAATTGGGCTGGTGAATTATGTATCCATAAAATATTTTTAATTAAATTTAAATTTTTATTTTATTTTATATTAGAGTATAATTGATTTACAATGTTGTATTAGTTTCAGGTATACAGAAAAGTGATTCAGTTACACATATACATGTATTCATCCTTTTTTAGACTCTTTTCCTATATAGGTTATTACAGTATATTGAGTAAAGCTTCCTGTGCAATACAGTAGGTCCTTGTTGTTTATCTATTTTATATATGGTTCAGTTCAGTTCAGTTCAGTCACTCAGTCGTGTCCGACTCTTTGCCACCCCATGAATCGCAGCATGCCAGGAGTGTGTATATATTAATCCAAAACTCCTAATTTATCCCTCCCCACCCCCATCTTTCCCCTTTGGTAACTATAAGTTTGTTTTCTATATCTGTAAGACTGTTTCTGTTTTGTAAATAAGTTCATTAGTATTTTTTTTAGATTCCACATATAAGTGATACCATATAATATCTGCTTTTGTCTGACTTACTTCACTTAGTATGATAATCTCTAGGTCTATCCATGTTGCTGAAAATGGCATTATTTCATTCTTTTTGTGGTTGAGTAATATTTCCTGGTGTATATGAACCACATCTTTTTTATCCATTTCTCTGTCAATGGGCATTTAAGTGGTTTTCATGTCTTGGCAATTATAAATAGTGCTGCAATGAACAATGCATGCGCAATGTATCTTTTCAAATTACAATTTTCTCTGGATATATGACTAGGAGTGGGATTGCTAGATCACATGGTAGAATGTTTTGCTATTAGGCTAAATCATTTAGTTGGAAAGGGTTTTTAGAAAAGCACTGCATATTTTGGAAAGAATTTTGTGTTTCTACATAAGATTCCTTGTATCATGCTATCCTCCCTAGATATGGAAATCCAGTTCCCTGGAAGAACAGCAAAATGCAATGACTCCATGGAGGTGCCAGTCATCATCATAATCGTGTTCAGGAATTAAAATTCCTCATCGATTCTTTTTTTCTGTTTCTTTTTTATTTTTTAAATTATGAAAGTGTTATAATACGTTTGCATGAGACTTGGAAAATACAGAACCAAGTTACATATAGCTTCACTATGAAAGTGAAAGTGAAAGTCGCTCAGTCATGTCTGACTCTTTGGGATCCCCATGGAATATACAGTCCATGGAATTCTCCAGGCCAGAATACTGGAGTGGGTAATCTTTCCCTTCTTCAGGGGATCTTCCCAAACCAGGGATCAAACCCAGGTCTCCTGCATTGCAAGTGGATTCTTTACCAGCTGAGTCACAAGGGAAGCCCAAGAATACTGGAGTGGGTAGCCTATCCCTTCTCCAGCGGATCTTCCCAACCCAGGAATCGAACCAGGGTCTCTTGCATTGCAAGCGGATTCTTTACCAACTGTGCTATCAGATATAAGCTTCACTATATATAAGCTTCACTATATATTACAATTATTTTTTAAGTAGCCACATCAAGATTTTTAGCTGAAGTTTCAATATCAAACTCCCCAAAATTAATAAAATGAATATACAGAAAAGCAGAAGGATATAGTAGCCCTGAAAAGCACTATCTCCACTGACTCTTGATTAGGAAGAATCACATTATGTCCACTTCTTCCTGAATCCAGGGCACTGTAGGGGGTTCATTTTGACTTGGTTTTGTTTTTTGGATATGAGCAAATGCAAAGGTTTTTGTGGTAAATGTCAACAAACTAATTCAAGCTCCTTCAGCAAGAATTGTTTCTCTGTGAGTAGGTTCATAAATGTGCAATTTCTGGCTTCCATGCCCTGAGTGTGAAGAATAAAGCTACTCTTTCTGATGTCATAAGGTAGGATGTGGACCTCTGCAGTCTCGTTCATGGTATGAAGACCACTATCCAAAAGATCTGCTGTCACTCCTTTAAGAAATCGGACACAATGAATGGGAAGAAAAGCAAGACTCTGCAGCTGGGAAGGCTGCACACAGAACCACCCTCCTCAGGAATGTCAAAGGATCCCAACTTCTGGTGACTGTCCCTGAGGTCAGCTCTCACAACCAGCTCCCTTTCCCTTCCTTGACACTTAGTGAGTGTTGAAGTTTTCAGTGACCCAGTGAATTAAACATAACTACCCCCATGCTAGAGAGGGAGACTCTGGGATACCGAAAAAGAAACAACTTTGTCAGGATCATATGTGTCACGACTGCTCACAGAGACCTGGTCTTGCCTCTCTCTAATATGCCTCCCAGAGCTCATATGTATTTGGTTTTCAGCAAACAGCAAGAGACAACCTCATTCCCACAACAGAATTAATGAAGAAGGGACGCACACTACAGACAAAGCTGAGTTCAGATCCAGCCTGGCCCCACACGAGCTATGTGACTTTGCAAAGTCCCCAGGCCTTGGTCTCTTCCTCTTAGATTGGAGATCCAAGGGTAATTGTAAGGACATGTAAAGTGTTGTGTGTGAATGCCTGACATCTGGAAAGCATTGGCATCCAGAACTATTAATAGCTGATGATGACACTTTAATTTTTTTAAGCTTATTAGACCCCACTTGGATATAGTGCCCTGGGCTGGGGCTGGCATATAAGAAATAGGATACATATGTGCTCCTGACAGGCTTAAAAATCTTGTTGGAAAGCTAGGTTATATGAAATAGCAAAAGAGTATATTTTCAGTGCTAAGTGAATGGAACACAAAATTAGTACAGAAGTAGGAAGCAACAGTAGTAAGTAGAAGTGTCAGGGAAATTAAGGTGGTTTTGGGAAAGAGTTTGAGACAGACACTAGAGGAGACATAGTTTGCCCACTCCAGAGTAAGTGGTTTGAGCAGCAATGGTGAGGCTTATATATTTAACAAGAAACTCTCCATTTACCCAACTGATTGGATCTTTGATGATAGATTCCAGACTCAATTCATGAGACAAGTGGATTGCATTTTGAGAGTCGCTTCCTGATGTCCTGCAAATTCTGCTTTGCAACAATCTACCTGCCTGTCTCAAAGTCTGGCTGTGCCACAAAAGACCAGTTAATGTCACAAAGAACACTTCAGGGTGTCAGTCAGTTCAATCACTCAGTTGTGTCTGACTCTTTGTGACCCCATGGACTGCAACACGGTAGCCTTCCCTGTCCATCACCAACTCCCAGAGCCTACTCAAACTCATGTCCATTGAGTCGGTGATGTCATCCAACCATCTCATCCTCTGTCGTCCCCTTCTCCTGCCTTCAATCTTTCCCAGCATCAGGGTCTTTACCAATGAGTCAGCTCTTCTCATCAGGTTGCCAAAGTATTGGAGTTTCAGCTTTAGCATAAGTTTTCCCAATGAATATTCAGGACTGACTTATTTCAGGATTGACTGGTTGGATCTCCTTGCATTTCAAGAGACTCTCAAGAGTCTTCTCCAACACCACAGTTCAAAAGCATCAATTTTTCAGCACTCAGCTTTATTTATAGTCCAAATCTCCCATCCATACATGACTGCTCAAAAACCATAGTTTTGACTAGACAGACCTTTGTTGTTAAGTAATGTCTCTGCTTTTTAATATGGTATCTAGGTTGGTCATAGCTTTTTTCCCAAGGAGCAAGCATCTTTTAATTTCATGGCTGCATTCACCATCTGCAGTGATTTTGGAGCCCCCAAAAATAAAGTCATTGTTTCCATTGCTTCCCCATCTATTTGCCATGAAGTGATGGGAATGGATGTCATGATCTTAGTTCTCTGAAAGTTGAGTTTTAAGCCAACTTTTTCACTCTCCTCTTTCACTTGCATCAAGAGGCTCTTTAGCTCTTCTTCACTTTCTGCCATAAGGGTGGTGTCATCTGCGTATCTGAGGTTATTGATATTTCTCCCAGCAATCTTGATTCCAGCTTGTGCTTCATCCAGCCTGGCATTTCACATGATGTACTCTGCATAGAAGTTAAATAAGCAGGGTGACAATATACAGCCTTGATGTACTCCTTTCCTAATTTGGAACCAGTCTGTTGTTCTATGTTCAGTTCTAACTGTTGCTTCTTGACCTGCATACAGATTTCTCAGGAGGCAGGTCAGGTGGTCTGGTATTCCCATCTCCTTCAGAATTTTCCAGTTTGTTGTGATCCACACAGTCAAAGGCTTTGCCATGGTCAATAAAGCAGAAGTAGATGTTTTTCTGGAATTCTCTTGCTTTATCAATGATCCAGTGGATATTGGCAATTTGATTTCTGGTTCCTCTGCCTTTTCTAAATTCAGTTTGAACATCTGGAAGTTCATGGTTCATGTACTGTTGAAGCCTGTCTTGGAGAATTTTGAGCATTACTTTGCTAGTGTGTGAGATGAGTGCAATTGTGCAGTAGTTTGAACACTCTTTGTCATTGCCTTTCCATGGGATTGGAATGAAAATTGCCCTTTTCCAGTCTTGTGGATACTGCTGACTTTTCCAAATTTGCTGGCATATTGAGTGCAGCAGTTTCATAGCATCATCTTTTAGGGTTTGAAGTAGCTCAACTGGAATTCCATCACCTCCTCTAGTTTGTTTGTAGTGATGCTTCCTAAGGCCCACTTGACTTCGCATTCCATGATGTCTGGCTCTAGGTGAGTGATCCCACCATTGTGGTTATCTTCAGGGTGAGATGGTGTAAGGGGTCAAATGACCTGATTTGGTCTGCAAATGGCCCATATCATCCAGGTAAAGCTCACTGAGATAAACATCCACAACCAGTGCACAGTGTCTAACTCTTGAGCCTTTCATAGGTGTTGGCAAGGCAAATTAGAACTCTCTATAATGGTCATTCCCATTCTTTTCTTCTGCAGGCTATGCCCCACTCTTATCAGTCAGCAGAGGTTCCCCAGAGGAGAGGTGGCCTCTGTGTGTGTCCACATGTGTGCACACACTTACTCATGCAGACATATGTCCTGAGCAAGCAGAGCACCTTAGAATTTTATGGGCACACATGTCACATTTTGTCAACATGCAACTTCTAGTTCAAGAAGTCTGAGGTAAGGCCTGAAATTCTGCCTTTCTGAAAGGCTCTTGGGCATTCCCATTTTTCCTGAGCTGCCTCTTCACAGACCACATTGAAAGCATGTGGACGCCTTCCAGGTGGATTGGGAAGGCAGGATTGTAGAGACTGACTGAGAACCAGTGCTCTCCAGTGACCAGGGGACGCCCTGGACTCCCCTAGGCATCCTTGAGCAGTAGTCCTGCTCAGATGAACTGGTGTGTGGGTGCTCCATGCTGCATTTCCCTGGCAGGATCACCGTGGCCAGGAGATATCACTTGGGAGCCTGGGAGCCTATGGCTACCAATCTTAAAGGTAATCAGCCCTGAATAATCATTGGAAGGACTGATGCTGAAGCTGAAGCTCCAATACTTTGGACACCTGATGCGAACAGCCGGATCATTGGAAAAGACTCTAATATTGGGAAAAATCGAAGGCAGAAGGAGAAAAGGATGACAGAGATTGAGACGGTTGGATGGTATCACTGATTCAATGGACATGAACTTGGGCAAACTCTGGGAGATAGTGATGGACAGGGAGGCCTGCGGTGTTGCAGTCCATGCGGTCACAGAGTTGGACATGACTTGGTGACTGAACAACAAAAAAAAAAAGCTTATGACTAGGACAGCTGAGACCAAGTGGACACCTATTCCTAGACCACTGAGGTGTGAAGTCATGGAAACCTCCGCTGCACTCACAGGACACCTTCTCTGTGGAGGTCAGGAGATTTTTCTCCTACATATCATAATCTCACGAACCAGGCCTGGTTCTGTCTGTGGAAACTTTCTCTGAAAGACTAAGAGGTTCCACACAGAGTGAGAGAAGGCAGAGGGGCAGCAGGGGCTTGGCATTCCCTCCCCTGGGGGTCTTTAAGTGCGGTTCTGAGCAGTGCTGTTGGGAGGTCGGGGGAAGGTCATCTTAAGGCCTGCATGTAGTCAAAACAGAGCTTTGGACGTGAAATGTTCCCCGGCTTTAAAGGCTGTGAGAGAGACATGGCTGGTTTTACCCACAGACACGGTGACACGCTGTGATCCAACAACTGCCCGCTGCCCACTGTCGGCATGGGTCACCGCCACCAAAGGCCCCCAGGTAGCACGGCTTTTGTCCAGTACCCCCCTTCTATGCCCATAACTCTGAAACTACATGACATCTTAACCTTTATAAGAATTTCTTCTAGACAGCATTTAAAAACACCCAAATCTTTCTTGACCTTTACATTTCAGCAGAGTTTTTTTTTCTTAAATTGATGTTACAATAATTTTTTTTAAGCTGTGGCATTTTTAAAGCTACTTCAAGAGGAACTTCACTTTCCCTTACCCATCCTATTTGAGACCAATCATTAATCATGAAGGGAAGGCACCAGGACTCAAAGCCAGCTTTATTATGTTTTCGTGTTTGTGACATTTTCTTTCTATCAGCCAGTGGGAAGTTCTTACCCTTTTCGTTTATTATCTACAAGTTGTAGAATTTGTTTTCCAGGTTCCAGCCCTCTTCCATCACCTTCCACACCCTTCTCTGTCATGGCCCCAGCTTCTGAGAGCTCCTTCAGACCGGAGTCTGCAGAGAATGACTAATGAATATCATCTCAACTTTGCAAAAATACAAGTCCACTTTGTCTCAGGCAAAACAGAACTTTCTGCCTGTCAAGAGACGACTCAGTTGTCATATTCCAATCTTTTTTTTTTTTCCTTCATAAGGACAACTCTTAGAGAGGGACTGTGAAATGATGGATCCATAATTGCACAAGGGTTTATGTCAGAGATCATAAAAAAACTGAAGCCCTTAAGGCCACTATTCTGTCTGGGTAGAGTCAGACTTGATAGCAGCGGCACCTTCTAAACCAGGGGTTCTTCACTTGGAGTTCACAGATGCAGCTATGTGTGTGGAATTCAGATAGCCATAAACTTGGTTAGGGAAAAAAATACTGTATCTTTATTTTCATAAATTTCTAACTGAAATTTAGCATTGTATTCAAGTGTGAATACAGGCAAAAAACTACTGTGGTGTTGGCAGGTATGCCTTCACTGCGTCACCAATGGAAATCACAGATGTTTTCATATATATAACAACTGTTATAGATATCTTGAAAAACTGCTTATATTTACCACTACTTAAAAGATGCTAGTTATTAGTTTGGCTGTTAGATCTTGTTATTTAATGCATTAATAAAGAAGCATGTATATTACTATCTCACACATTTGTGTGTTTTTAATACTTTGATAATTATATTTCTATGTAATTTGTTTCCTTTGTAATTCTATATGTCCTAATGTTATATATATATTTAAAGCATTATTCTGAGAGGGGTCCATAAGTTTCAACCAGATTTCAAAGGGGTTCATGGCACACACAGAAATGTAAGTAAGAAGCCCCTTTCAGATTTCAAGTATGCCAGTGTCAAAGTAGCCTAGTCATTCATTTTTTAACATTCCTAATGCTTGTAGGAATTTGAGTTGACTTGCTTAAGTTTAGGGATCTTTTTGAAAAGTTTTTCTTTGCATTAGGAGGTATGTCCTTAATCACAGGTGATATTATAGTCATTCATTCATTTTATTATTAATTTTTTAAATATCCCTAATGAACTTTATTAAGCTTTCTGCCAAATATTGTGAACGATTATCAAATGACTAAGACATTGTCCCCGCCTCTAACATATTGGGCTCCAATAAGAAGTTTATCACTCCTATAAACTCCTTTTTAAATTATAAGTGTTCTGTGCTGTTATTCCCACCACTAGCAATATCTAACCCTGAGTAGCAAAGAACAGTGATCCGGCCCTAGACCAGGTGTTGTCAATGGACAGAAATATTGTTTCTTTCTCATCTTCTTCTCGAAAGTTTGAGGACTTTCATCCAATAGCCATTTAGTAAGTGTCAATTGGATGTGTGACAAAGAAGATAGGCAACTCTAAATGACTCTCAAGTTTCTAGCTTGAGTATCCCAGTAGAGAATGCTACTTTTCAACCCAAAACAGAGTGTGTGAGAGGAGAGAGGAGATCATTCTTCCTGGGAAAGGAGATTGTTGGGTTTTGATCTTGCTGAATTTGAGGTTGTATGATTATAGGTGGATATGTGGATCCAAAGCTTAGAAAAAGTTTGAATTCAAAATCTAAATATGGGTGTCATCAGCTGTACAGGTGGTTAGTAAAACCACTGGCCTAGATGAGATTGCTCTTTTAACATGCAAATGTGCATCCTATAAGGACTTTTATGCAACTGAAGACAATGACAGGTGTATTGTAAACAACCTGCCAATATCCATCCCTCCATGGAACAGTACACAATAACTTAAGAACAATGAAATCTCTCTACAAAATCATATTCTCAATATTACTTTAAAAGAATGCTAATGCTGAATATATACAGTGAGTAAAAAGAGAGAAAGAAACAAATTCTATGCCTTTCTGCCCCTTTCATCCCCCACCACAGAGCTTTGCTGTAAGCAAAGACGGGTCAATAAAAACTGCTAGGAATACAGAAGAGGGAACAGACAAGGGGACCTTAAGGAAAGTTAGAGAGGGCACCAGAAAGATTAAACAGAGCAGAATATCCTAAAGGAGATTTCAAAGTCTGTGCCTTTGAAAGGGTGTGGGCATCTCTTTAAAGGGCTAGGCACACAATTTAAAGGAATAGGTGTAGTTTAAATGAACAAGTATGATTTAAAGGAACTATCTTCATACACATAGCTTTGGGAAGAGAAAATAAAAGAAAAAAAAAAGAAAGAACAAGAGTCCTTTAGCAGTTAGGTAGTAAAACAGAAATGAAGGAAAATGTAGAGTTCAGCAAGAAAAAAAAGAAAAACAGATCAACAAAATTAGTGGACTCACAATCCCTCTTCCACCACCAAAACAAACAAAACCTGCTAAAGTATTTGAATTTTAATACACAACAGTGAAAAGTGCCTTTCAGTTAGAACCGTGTAAAATATTCTAGTACCACAAAAAGGAAACTCAGAACAATAAAATCCAAAAAGGACTGCAGCAGAATAATTTACACAGAAATCAACAGAGGAAAATCTAACTACCCTCCTCCAAAAGAAAAAAAAGACAAAAACAAAACAGAAATAAAACATGAAGCAGAAGGAAACTTTACGCTTACACTCCAAATCAAATTAAATATATCATAACAAAGATTTAAAGATATGAAAAAATACACTTTAAATTATGAATTCAAACACTGAGAACAGAAATGGTCAAAAAGGAGAAGAATGAAAAATAGTTGACTGAACTCAGGAAAGAAATGAAAGAAAAAAGATGATATTATAAATAAAGAAGAAATTTTAGTGCCCAAGAGAAAAGAGACTCAAATGAAAATAATAAGGGACATTGAAGAAATGCAGGAAAACAACAAAGAGAATAAAATGACACAAAGGAAAATATAAAGTGGATCAGAGAAAAATAGTGGAAATAGAAGACAGGCAAAAAGGAATAATATTTGTACTACTGGAGTCATTGAGAAGAAAAAGAAAACAAATGATGTGCAATTAGTCTTTAAAATTATAATCCAAAAAAAATTTTCCAGAACTAGAGAAAGACATGAATCTAGGTTGGAAAGGCTTACTAGGTATCTGAGAAAAGTAAATAATAACTGAGACATATGCTTATAAACTCTTAGATTTCAAATGCAAAGATAAAATCTTCAAGACCTCCAGACAAAAAGAACAAATAATTTTTTCAAAACTTCTTTTTGGCAAAACTAATGATGTCAAGAAAATTCAACTGGCATCAGAGTTTTAAAAAGCAAAGTACAAAAAAGGTGGCAATAGAGTAACATTTTTTAAATGTTTAATGAAAGAAATTGTGAACAAAGGATTTTATATACAGTCAATTTATCTTTCAAATATCAAATAACAATTTTAATATATAAGAACTTATGAAATTCTGTACCCATAGATTGTTCATAAAGAATCTACCAAAGAAGGAGCTTCATCCAACTAAATCATATCAGTGTCTTATCTGGTGACTATATCACTCTAATCTCTGCCTCTATCTTCTCACCACCTTCTCCCCTACATAGGTGTCTAATCTCACTCTATTTCTATTTTACAAGCACATGTGTGATAGCATTTAGGGTCCACTTAGACAATGAAGGATAATTTCCTCATCTGAAGTTCCTTAATTTAATCATATCTACAACAGTTTTATTGTAAAAGGTAGCATTTACAGCTTTCGGGGATTAGGACCTGATGGCCATTATTCAGCCTACTACAAATAATAAGTCTAAAGGGAAAAAAAAATGATATGACAACTTCCATAGATACTGAGAAAACATTTGACTAAATTCAACACAATCATGATAAAATTACTCCAATGTATAAGAATTGAAAGATACTTCTTGAAATAATGAATAGTTCCAAAGTCAATATCTTATTTAATGAAGAAACACTAGTGCCATCTCCACTAACATCAGGAACACAAATGCCTATGATCTCTACTATTAGTGCTATTGGACAATACAATTAGACAAAAGAAATCAACTAGAGGCATAAGAATGGCTAAAGAAAGAAAACTATATTTGCAGATGATATAATAAACCTGGAAAATTCAAAGAATCAGTAGTAAAACTAACTCAAACAATGAAAGAATTTACCGAAGTAGTAGGATATGAAATTAGCTCATTAAAATCAAATCCCTTCATATAAAGAAATAATAAACAGAAGAAATCATGGTAAATAAAAACCCATTTACAACAGTATCAAAATGCAGTACTTACAAGTAAATTTAACAAAAAGTATACAAACCTACAAAAGGAAAAATTTTTAAATACTCTTGAATGACACTAATTAAGGCTAGAACAAATGGAAAGACATCCTCTATTCTTAATAGGACTGTAGTTATTATTAAAAAAAAAAAAAAACATGTTCTCACAAAGTTAATAAAATTGAATATAATAGCAATAAAATAATAGCAAGCTATTTTCTGAAGTTAGACAATTTGATACTAAAATTCAAATGGGAAAAAAAAGCATGCAAAGATAGGTAGAAAAACACTAAGAAAGAAAAACTATGTGATGATTAGTTCTTATCAGAAATTAAAATATTCTATAGAGCCTTGACAATTAAAACAATGTGGAACATGAGTAGAGAAACAGACAAATAGACTAGAATAGAGCAGTCCAGATATAGCCTCCAAATCACATGGAAATTTAGTATATGAAAAAAATGGCATTTCAAATCACTGGAGTTAAGATGAACTTTTTAATAAATAGTCTGAAACAAGTATGTAATCATTTGGAAAAGTTAAAATACATCTATATCTCACATCATACAGTAGATAAACTCCAAGTGGATTAGATATCTAAATATAAACATTGAAATCAAATCATATAAAGAAAAACATAGCTAAATTATTCTATTCTTTAACCTTGGTAAGAAAAAGACTTCTACCTATGGTTTAAAATCAGAGACCAGAGAGAAGTTAATAAATTTGACTGCATTTGAATGAAAAAAATTTTGCATGACAAATAGCACCATAAACAAGATCACAGGACAACTGATGAAAATATTTGTAATATATACCAGAAAAAAGGGCTAATATTCTTTATATACAAAGAAATCTTAATTATTAATGGACAAAGGACACAAATCCTGATAGGAAAATGAAGGGAAATTCACACATACATCCCAAAGATTTAAAAAAAAAGCCTTCAAACATGCGAAAAACTGCTCAAACTCATTTATACTCCAACAAATCCATTTTTCACCTATCAGACTGGCAAAACATGTAAAATATGAGAACACATTCTATTAGTTAAGCTTATTGTTGAAGCTATGGAGAAACAGGCACTTACCTACATTTCTAATAAGAATGCAAATTATTGCAACCCTTCTAGAGGAACACTTGGCAACATCTAACAAAACTGCATATGCATTTTCTTTTTAACCTAGCAATCTCAGTTCTAGGGGACACATCTCCAACAATGTAAGCACACATGTGCAAAAATTTATTCACTGCCTCATTGTTTGTAATTACAAAACACTAGAAACAACTTAAATGCCCATATGTGGAAGAGTGCTTGAATAGACTAGTATTGCCATGTAATAGAGTACTATGCAACTATATAAAACAATGAAAAAAACTGCTAGAACTGATGTTTCACATATATTATGTGAAAAGAAGCAAATCATCAAAGAGTGTATCTCCTTTTCTTCAGTTAAGTTGCTCAGTTGTGTCTGACTTTTTACAACACCATGGATTACAGCATGCCAGGCTTCCCTGTCCATCGCCAACTCCCAGAGCTTGCTCAAACTCATGTCCAACAAGTCGGTGATGCCAGCCAACTGTCTCATCCTCTGTCGTCCCCTTCTCCTCCTGCCTTCAATCTTTCCCAGCATCAGGGTTTTTTTCAGTGAGTCAGTACTTCACATCAGGTGGCCAAAGTATTAGAGCTTCAGCTTCAGCCTCAGTCCTTCCAATGAATATTCAGGACTGATTTCCTTTAGGATTGACTGGTTTGATCTCCTTGCAGTCCAAGGGACTCTCAAGAGTCTTCTCCAACACCACAGTTTAAAAGCATCAATTCTTCGGTGCTCAGCTTTCTTTATAGTCCAAATCTCACATCTATACATGACTACTGCAAAAACCATAGCGTTGACTAGATGGACCTTTGTCAGCAAAGTAATGTCTCTGCTTTTTAATATGCTGTCTAGGTTTGTCATGCCTTTTCCTTTTCTTAGGTGCTTAATATTTCATGCAGAAGAAATTCAAAAATGATAGAAAATTTGAATAAACTCAAAGTACCTGCCTCAATGTACTTATCAAGAGTCAAAGATAGTAACAAAGGGAAAGATAGTAACTTCATTGTGGAGAAACAAGCAGGCACCAACTTAACCAAGTGATCAAAGTAAATATCACCAGTAATAAGACACACCAGTATTAAGACACCCTGCTTATTTAACTTACATGCAGAGTACATCATGCAAAATGCTGGGCTGGAGGAAGCACAAGCTGGAATCAAGATTGCTGGGAGAAATATCAATAACCTCAGATACACAGATGACATCACCCTTATGGCAGAAAGTGAAGAACTAAAGAGCCTCTTGATGCAAGTGAAAGAGGAGAGTGAAAAAGTTGGCTTAAAACTCAACACTCAAAAAAAAAAAAAAAAAAAAAAACAACTCAACACTCAGAAAACTAAGATCATGGCATCCAGTCCCATTACTTCATGGCAAATAGATGGGGAAACAATGGAAACAGTGAGAGACTTTTTATTTTGGAGGGACTTCAAAATCACTGCAGATGGTGATTGCTACCATGAAATTAAAAGACGGTTGCTCCTTGAAAGGAAAGTTATGACCAACCTAGATAGCATATTAAAAAGCAGAGACATTACCTTACCAACAAAGGTCCATCTAGTCAACGCTATGGTTTTTGCAGTAGTCATGCATAGATGTGAGATTTGGACTATAAAGAAAGCTGAACACTGAAGAATTGATGCTTTTGAACTGTGGTGTTCGAGAAGACTCTTGAGAATCTCTTGGACTGCAAGGAGATCAAACCAGTCAATCCTAAAGGAAATCAGTCCTGAATAGTCATTGGAAGGACTGATGTTGAAGCTGAAATTCCAGTAGTTCAGCCACCTGATGCAAAGAACCGACTCATTGGTTAAGACCCTGATGCTGGGAAAGATTGAAGGCAGGAGGAGAAGGGGATGACAGAGCATGAGATGGCTGGATGGCACCACCACGTGATGGACATGAGTTTGAATAGGCTCCGGGAGTTGGTGATGGACAGGGAAACCTCTCGTGCTGTAGTCCATGGGGTCACAAAGAGTCGGACACGACTGAGTGAGTGAACTGAACTGAACTGAATAAGACATATTGGCATTATATCATATGATAAGATATGCTGAAAAGGGACACAATATCACTTCTGTGGTATTTTTGCAAAACCTGCATAATCTTACCCCAGTCATGAGAAAACATTAGACAAAGCTAAGTTAAAGAATATTTTACAAAATTACTGATCACTACTCTTCTAAAAGAGTCAGTCATAAGGGACAAGGAAAGACTGAGAAACTGTGACAGATTGGAGGCAAAATGCAATGTGAGGTTCTGGATACGATCCTGGAACTGGAAAATGATATTTGTAGGAAACTTTGTGAATTTCTAATGAAGTCTATAGTTTAGTAACTAACACTGTACTAATATTAATCTCCTATTCTTGATAATTATAATGGTGATGAGAGACTTTAACATAAGTAGAAGCAGAGTGAGGGATATAAAGGAATACTTCATAGTATTTTTTTCAACATTTTCAAGCCTAAAATTAGTTTAAACTGAAATGTTGTTTTAAAGTCTAAATAAATAAATAAATGGATCTCTGAACTTCTGTTATGGGTTTTCTGGAAACCTCCACCTTTTCACAACTCTTCTGTAAAAGTTTTGAAACATTTCTGAAACCATATACCACTAATTGTAACTCATGATCAGAAGGGCAGCCTCTCAGGCTGCCAAATTTGTGAAGAAGAGAAAGCTAGAAGGGGCACTAGACGAAATGGGGCATCTGAAAGGAGAGATTTTTAAATGACCTCTTTTGTGTTGCTAAATTTATTCCTACCCTGCAATAGGCTACAACCATCAAAAGGACACAAAACTCATCAGGTAAATTCAAGGACTTTTTAAAAATGCATCTAAACCACCTCCTGTCCAAAACATTCAAGCTTAACCTTTCTCCTGAAAATGCAATCTGCTCTTTCCACCCCGCCTGCATACCAGACTCTGAGACCTAGATTGTCACACGAGCAGAACCATTCCCTTGTCCTGATTCAATAGGTTCTCGTTGTTACATTATCAGCTTGAGATCCTAGGGGTATGTGGAGACGTGCCTATTCAATGCTGAGAGAGTCCACACACAATTTCTGTCCTTCACATAACTTTGTCCTTAAAATCTATCTTTGGAATTTGAGTTGTTTTCCCAAAGACCATGTAAAGGGATGACTGCTGTTTCTTCATATTAGAAGTAAAAGAAATGAGCCAAAAATCTCAAAACGATTGAGGTGCTCACAATTAAAAAAAAGTCTTGATAATCATAAGGCCAGATTTAAAGTCTCCAGCCTATGCATTCTCTTTTTGGTTTAGAAAACTGTGCTGCTCAGCAAATGTGTACATTAACCTACTGACCACAAGCCACCCAGCTGAGAGTGCTCTGCTACTCCATTCATGACATAGTGAAGTGCAAAGCCTTCTGCACATATTTCATTTAATTTGATCCTCAAACCAACTATATTGTAATATAGGTAGGATAGAAATTTCCTTTTAATAAAGATGCCATATTCTGAATGCTTGGTGTCCCCCAAAAACTCACATGTTGAAATCCTAACCCCTGATCTGATGTATCAGAGAGCTAGCCATGGGAGGTGATGAGGTCATGGGGACAGAGGCCTTGTAATGAGATTGATGCCCTCAGAGAACAGACTTGTGGACACAGAGAGGGAAGGAGAGAGTGGGACAAACAGAGAGAAGCATTGAAACATATACATTACCATATGCAAAATTAGATAGTCAGTGGAAATGTGCTATACGACATGGGAAGTGCAAATCCAGTGCTCTGTGACAACCTAGAAGGCTGGGATGGGGTGGGAGGCAGGAGAGAGGTTCAAGAGGGAGGGGACATATGTGTACCTATGGCTGATTCGTGTTGATACATGGCAGAAACTAAAAATAATGTAAAGCAATCATTCTTCAATTAAAAATAAATTCTTTTAAATTTTAAAAGGCTCCAGAAAGATCCTCCCTTCTACTCCAGTAGGCATAGACACAGTCAGAAGCTGAGAAGTCTACAACCCAGAAGAGAGCTGGCTCTCAACCATGCTGGCTCCCAGAGTTCAGACTTCCAGCCTCCAGAACTTAAAGAAATGAATTTTTTTTGGCTGACAAGCTACTCAGTGTGTTGTATTTCGTTATGGTAGCCTGAACAAAGACAAATAACACCATACCCTTCAAGAACACAGAACGCTCTAAACCATTCAATAAACTGCATAAATAGCACTTTTGTGTGCATGACTTTATTTAGGTCACACTAAAGTAAAAAGTGTGAGGTAATACTATCCCCATTTTCAATAATAAGTGAGGCTCAGAGGTGGACAAATCCAAAGTCACTCAGGTAGATTCAAGAAGACGTCAGAGCAATCTTCTGACTCATAACCTAGTAATTTCCCCCACTGGCTGCATACCTGAACAAGGAGAAATTACATGTTTCTGAATGTGACTCCAAAGATGAGTCCATGAGTGACTTCTTACCAGAAGGGAATCTAACGGGGTCATTCTGCTTAGTGGCTTAGCCACACAGCTATTCCAATGGGTGAGGCAGAAATAGAACATGGTCACAAGTCCTGAGAGTGGAGCCGCACCTGACCAGGCTTCAGGCTAGAATCAGACAGTTATCTTTGTGGATATCTGTGGTTCACTTAGGAACCATTCCAAGGACTCTAGGAGAGCCAGATAGGATGTACGTTAACTCATTAATTAAAAGCTCAGAAGGAATCACAAGGTATTTGAGGTAGGAGCCGATTAGGCTTAGGGTGTCTCCTGTTACATAAAAGGTTGTAATGAGCCAGCTTCCTCCGCTTTACCTCCCTCCCTAGCATCTATTAAAGATATATTAAAGATATATGCAAAACAGAAAAAGAGACACAGAAGTACAGAACAGACTTTTGAACTCTGTGGGAGAAGGTGAGGGTGGGATGTTGCGAAAGAACAGCATGTATATTATCTATGGTGAAACAGGTCACCAGCCCAGGTGGGATGCATGAGACAAGTGCTCGGGCCTGGTGCACTGGGAAGACCCAGAGGAATCGGGTGGAGAGGGAGGTGGGAGGGGGGATTGGGATGGGGAATACGTGTAAATCTATTGCTGATTCATGTCAATGTATGACAAAACCCACTGAAAAAAATAAATAAATAAATAAATTTAAAAATAAATAAATAAATAAAGATATGGGGGTTCACCTTGCATGACTCAGAAGAACTGGGTTTCATAAACAACAGGACACCAGAGTCATGCTTAACCCTTGAGCATGCCGCCGGGTCTCATGATGTTCCAGAGTCTGACTATGGGTTTATGACAGGAAGAAAGAACCAGGAAACTGGAGAGGGAAGAGCTGCAGGAGTGAGTGAGTGTGTAGACAATCAAGCTCCCCTTAGATCCTGGCTGTGTTGAGGATAGTGCCCAGTGGAAAATTCTGGTCACCCGTGTAATGGCCCCATAGCTCAGCTGGACACACTCGCTAATTTGGCAGCTGTCACTTTATTTGGTGATACAGACAACATGATTGGTTCTATTGACAGTGGCCTGGACTGCAGGAGTCACATGGGTGATGTAGTCCTGGACAGGAAGTGTGCCTCCTACCCTCCCCCTGGGTACTGCAATGCAAGTTTCAAGGCCCTTTCCCCAGAGCTGAGGGGATTTGTATTCACCTCTGTTAACGTATTTACAGAAAGGTATTTGGGGAAAACCTTCACATGTGCAAAGCAGCATTCTGATAAGGCATGCAGAGCCCCACAGAGTTCCGGAGCTGAAGGTCACAAGGAAGAAAGCAAAACCAGTAAACTCGGGGATGTTTTGTCCTGAACTTGTAAATCCAAACAATCTCCCAGTTATGAAATGGAAAGTTTGTGGGGAAAAACAAATGCTTTGGTTATTACAGTGTTACTACATTCATAAAATATATTTCATTGAGGGGGGAGTTTACACAGGGGGTAATGAGATTTTTGCTTTATAAATTATTTATAACCACTTAATCCAGGTACTGTGGGTTATTTTTTTTATTCCTTCGTTTTCACAGCTACGCAACACTTCAGTATTTCTAATTTATTTCTGCTTACAATACAGATGTTCTCAATTGTGTTTCTAACTACATTTCAACCGTTATGATCGCATTTATTTGTTTGTGTCAGCACACAAGCAGGAGTTGAATGTGCACTACACAATAGTGAGGCTTCGAGAAGCCTGTAAGAGGCCTCTTGTGCTTTAGTTATCAACAAATTAAAGCAGCTTGGCGGCACTATCTTTATCATCGGTGGTTTTAATCTCCAGATAATTCCCCCACAGTTGGGTAAGCAGGACGACAGCCCTCTCTTAGTGCAGAAAGGTTGCACGCCTTAAAACAGCACTTTTCACGATGACCATTTGGAAGGAACATTTGGAGAACATTTGGGTTATGTCCTCTAACTGAATTTCCAAGCTGTTGGTAACAGGCTAAAGAAAACGCAGTCTGTACTAAATCCTAAGAAAGCAAGAGTGTAAGAGCCTTGAAGGTCATGTGTAAATATTGACATTTTAATTTTTTTAGCATACCCAAGTGGAGCCCTCCAGTTGCTTATCTTGCTGTAAAAACCCACCCATCTGCACTGCCCTACAGATTGTGGGGAGAAAATCTAATCTGAGCAGCCATGGGTGCTACTCCTGCCTTTGCTAACAAGGATGAGTTTTGTTTGTGCAAAACCTGAGTCAGAGGGGCGTTCCTCCCCTCTCATCTCCACCACAGACCGATGCACCTGATTAGATAACAGAAATCTGTGGGCTGATTGTTCATGTAGTGACAGGAAAGCCAAGAGGCAAAAATACTCAGGGAAAACAACCTCCCACTTATTCACAGAGGCAAGTCAGGGGTCCAAAACCGAAGTTATTCAGGGAACCAATAACTGGCTGATTTGGCCAGAAGACTCTCTCGTGTGTCCTCGGGAGCAGTGTGAGGAATAAATGCCAACATGTCTTCAGGGTCTCTATCCTTCTCACAATCCAAGACTCTGCCTGCAGAGCTTAATTCAAGCAGGGGAGAATTCTGAAGGTGAAGTACAAGTGACAGCCTGATCTTCCCACCATAAATGGTGGTTAGGGTGCCCCACACACTTAGCAATTTCACCAAGATGTTTCAGTGTTAGCCGAGGAAGGCATTACTTTCCTACGCCAGAGCCAAGAGCCCACTTACATAGAACAGCCTGGCAGTTTGATAACTTGCCAGAAACTCCTGTCTCCCCACAGCGAGGTCACTAGAATCATTTCCCTCCTGAGAAATGGTGAATGGAAATACAGGTCCAACAGACTTCAGGAGCCAGGAGCCAGGAGCCAGTAAGTGAAACACGGAGAAATCAGGGACACCTCAAGTGGTCATTGGCCTAAAAGGTCTTTTCCAAGTGAAAAGAAGAAAATCAAATGCAGGAACAAAATGATCTTTGAATGCTTCATAACTCAAGCTCGAACTTACAAAACAGGGAATGTGATATTAAAGACCCACTCTCTTTTCTGCCCTCTGCTTTTGAGCTTTGAAGGGGACTCCTCAAATATTCTAGCCTCTGTGCCCAAATCAATGTCATGATTTACAAGTCATGCTAGAGTTGAAATGTTAACCACCCTTCCTAAGTCTAGTCTGGCTGAGTTCTAGCCAGTACAATTACTGAAATAGTCCAATAAAGTGCTCTCAAAGATACGTCATTTGCTTTGTTTTTAAGCAGTACTGAGTGGGCAGTTTCATATGTGCTAAGTTGCTCCATTTGTGTCCAACTCTGTATGACTATGTACTGTAGCTGTCATGGGATTCTCCAGGTAAGAATACTGGAGTGGGCTGCCATGCCCTTCTCCAGGGGATCTTCCCAACCCAGGGATTGAACGTGCGTCTCTTATAGCTCCTGCATTGGCAAGCAGGATCTTTACCACTAGCACCACCTGGGAAGCTCGAGTGGGCAGTTAGCCCTGTTCAAAATTCCCAAGTGGGCAAAAAATGTCAGCTGGCCCCTTCTTCTTCTCTCTGTGCTTCCCCTTCACCTACTTAGCAAACCTTTCCTTCTTTCCCAATGATGAAATTGCAAGTTTCTTCTAGCTCAACTAGTTCCTTTTATTCACTGGAAAGCAAAGCTAATCACTACCTTAATGTATTTGCTTGCATATGGTAGTTTTGTATTTTGCACAAACCAAAAGAATTTTCAATTTGAGTGAAGCAAAGAAAAACAAAGGAATGACTCTTCGGAGGTGGAGTGTCAGAGACATGGATAAAATAAAACTTGGGGCAGTAAAGTATACTTTCAGCATCCTTAACTCAGAGGAACCAGTCAAGTCAGTACCCACCAGGCAGATCTGGCAAATTTCAGGACAGAGACACCCCCTACAGTCCACTGTGATGTTTTAAGCATCCTTTATAGTCAGCTCTACCAACCTACTCTGAATTTAATATTCCTAAATACCCAAACTAAAGTAACAGAGTCTAGCTATTCTGGTTATTCTCAAGACCCTACTGGACACTGGTTTAAAATAATCCAGAAACGAATAAAGAGCACATTGGAGATTCTTTGAAACAGCTAAGTTAGAGTAGCACAATTCATTGTTTTTATACAGAAGTTGATTGCCTGGTTAACCCTGATTTGTTTCAGTCTAAAGCAATGCTTTCTTTCTGGTTTGGTCTTCTCTGCATACTTGAACCTCCAGAGATGGGAGGGGAGACAACGAAGACGTGTTTCATTTGAGCTTGTGAAAATGATGGCTCTTATCAAGTTCGACGTCATAAGTTTTCTTCCACAAGAAGGAAGAGTATACTTCCCGGTGATCGATAGTTCTTTATTACATAGAAATGGTTCCTAATGCTCAGCAGATAGAGCACTTGAGGTAACAGGGGTATTCTCCCAAGTCACAAAGAATAATGTGATGGTCAATATGATTGACTGTTGTAAGCTTTCATAGCTTGTTTCAAACTGAGATACCGAAATACGGAAAAGAACAGTGCTGGCTGGCCAAGGGAACCCATTGCTGGGAAAAGGAACATAAACATCCCCAAAGGCCATCAGACAATGATCATTTTCAACATTAGTCTGAAAGTAATAAGCTAATAGGAATAGGAAACTTAGGCTATATTTACTGGATTCATAAAACGTCCTTCCAAAAAAGGGGAAGTTTTTAATTTTCCATGAAGTTTGAAATCTACAATGGTCTGGCATTATTTCCACACATATTCAGGAAACTCATTTTTACTTTCATCTGGATTAGTGTATGTCAATCAGTGGGCACATGAGAAGCCCATGGGAGTTATGTGGGGCTTGGGGTTTTATTTATTTGTTATATTTTAGTATCTTACTATGAAACTACACTGAAATTGAATTTCATAGTCTGTGTCAAAGAAATGTGTACTTTGAAAAATTCCTAGAGTAGCTTCTGAGAATGACCCCCTAATTCAATGACTCTTTGAATGTTGTGATGAAAAACATTCAGATTTAAAAATCACATCTTCTTAATTTGGTGCATGGGGGCAAGGAAAGTAGAGAGTCTTTAAACACTAAAGACAATTTTGACAAAAATGGACACAAGGTTAAGGAATTTAGAACCCAATATAAAAGAAGCAAAGGACTCTTTCTTCCCTTGTCTTCTCCCACTGTACTCTCACACTTCTCTCAGTAACCACTCTACAAGGTTTTTACCCCATGGTTCTCTTATACTCTCTCCCTACACATTTGTCTAGAAGATCTAACCTATCTCCTTGGCTCCAGCTCCATGTATATTTGACTCCTGTCTTAGTCTGCTCAGGTTGCCACAGGATACCATAGACTGGCTGACTTAAACAACATTTATTTTCTCACAGTCCTGGAGGTTAGAAGTCTCAGCCAAGATGCTGGCAGGTTGGTTTCTTCTGGGGCCTGTCTCCTTCGCTTGTACGTGGCCATCTTCTCCCTGGACCTTCACCTGGTCTCCTTTCTGTGTCTTTCTAGGTCTTGCTGTCTTAATTTTTTCTATCAAGATATCAGCTGTATTGGAATAGGGTCTATCCTAATAACCTCATTTCAATTTATTACCTCTTTGAAGACTGCATCTAAAAGTGCAGTTACATTCTGAAGTATTAAGTTGTTGTTGTTCAGTCGCTAAGTTGTGTCCAACTTTGCGACCCCGTGGACTGCAGCATGCCAGGCTTCTCCATCCATCACCATCTCCCAGAGTGAGGACATCAATGTGTGAACCTTAGGGACACACAGTTCAGCCCTAACAACTCTGAATCATCTGACTCTGGACCTACATGATGACTGGCTCCTGTGTTTGAAAAATTCTCACATGAAAACAAGGGACAGGACGTCTCTATTAAGAGAGCAGAACAAGGACCCGAGTGTGGAAGGTAAAGTGTGAAAGTCTCAGCCCAACATAAAGAATTGTGTGACAATGAGAGGAATCTAGTTCTTAGGGGCTGCAGGCCCTGACAGTGTGTCTCCATCACCAGAAGGTCACGGCAGAAGCTAGCTGGACCCCCTACTGCTCCTGTCTTCAGGGATATCTAGCAGGAGCCTAGAAGACCTCTTTTTCTTCTTTAACTTTATGACTTTAACGAAGGAATTAAATCAAGATGTTCAAAATAAAGCGATGTGCATGCTAAGTCACAAAGTCATGTCTTTGTGATCCTATGGACTGTAGACCACAAGGCTCCTCTGTCCATGGGATTCTCCAGGAAAGAATACTGGAGTGGGTTGCCATGCCCTCCTCCAAGGGATCTTCCAAACCCAGTGATTGAACCCATGTCTCTTACGTCTCCTGCTTTGGCAGGCAAGTTCTTTACCACTAGCGCCACTTGGGAAGCCCCAAATAAAACAATGGAAACGTCTAAAAAGCCTGTGACTAGATGTGTCTGTAAGTACAACATAATCAGATATGAGAAGAAGGGTTTCTGGAACTCTTAATTCATGACTTCCCTGGGGTAATATAATGGCAAATTATGTAAGGGTGACAGCCGTTTCAAACATACTAAGGCCTCAGGTAACACTGACGGGGAAGGCTAGACCAACTCAGAAACATCTTTCCCAAGACAAGATGATCATTCAACAAGTGCATGTCCATGGCAATTAAATGGAGGTTTTCCCCACCAAAATTACAAGCATCAGAACCTGAGTGGTCTCACACAACCTCTCCGTTCTCAGCATCAGCTTACAACGCATGCGCACAGAAGCCACTCAGGAGGCCATCAGATGGCATGTGTCAGCATCCAAGGGCCAGTTGTGGGAAGACTTTGACTCCAGGTCCCATTCTTCCATACACGAGCCTGCTGACCTAAGGTAGGGCCTTGTCTTCTCAATTTCTTTTTTTCTTTTATTATGATTTTTTTTTAATTGGAGGATAATTGCTTTACAATGCTGTGCTGGTTTCTGTAGCACAACAGTGTTAATCAGCTGTATGTGTACATACATCCCCTCCCTCCTGAGCCTGCCTGCCACGACCACCATCCCACCGCTCTCGGCCATCACGGAGCTCCAAGCTGAGATTCTGTGCCTTACAGCAGGTTCCCACAAGCCCTCTCTTTTACACACGGTAGTGTATATATCTCGGTCCTATTCCCTCAATTCATCCCATCTTTTCCTCTCCCCGACCCCAAGTCCACAAGTCTCTCCTCTAGAAAAATGATACTGATGAACCTATTGGCAGGATAGGAGTAGAGAGCCATCCTCAATTTCTTAATCTGTAAAACAGGAATAACAGTACCTAGCTTCACATCAAGTTGTGAGAATTGATGAGATTACATAATTTATGAATTCATGCAATTGAATTGAACTTAGCTGTGAATTGTAGATTATTCAACTATATGGTATTAGTATTATTGCCCCCCAAATATTAATGCCATTATGCTTTTCTTGTTGCCCAAGATCACTGCCTATGCATGTATGTATGTGAAGTCACTTCAGTCATGTCCAGATCTTTGCGATCCTATAGACTGTAGCCCACCAGCCTCCTCTGTCCAAGGGATTCTCCAGGCAAGAATAGCAGAGTGGGTTGTCATTACCTCCTCCAGGGGATCTTCCCAACTCAGGGGTCAAACCCATATCTCTTTATGTCTCCTGCATTGGCAGGTGCATTCTTTACCACTACTGCCACCTGAAAATCCCATCACTGCCTATACTGTCTGCTATAAATGCAAGTCATCTCCTTCTTAGATGGACCATGAAAGGTTTCTAGGGACTCTCTGACAGTACAACTCATTCAGAAAGATGCAGAAGACGTCCTAGACCCAGTGAGGAAAATAATCCAGGAGAGGCATTCCTATCCCAAGAAACTATAAAGAGATAATCAAAACCAAAAGATGAAAAATGTGCAAAAATGAAGACATTCCATACATCAGAGCAACAAGAGATCTTGCGAATCTTTTCATAGATGATAATTCCAAACTTTACTCAGGATTAAGCTCTGTCTAAGATGCTTATTAAAAATGCAGACTCTCCCTTCCTGGAAATCCTCCCCACCACCACCATCACTACTACCCCTGATATTCTAGTTCAATAGGACAACACTTTGAAAAACACTTACCTGGAGTGAATTCAGAGTCTCAAAAAAAAAAAACAAAAAACACTCATGCTTCTTACAACACTATGAAGGCATGAAGGCTTTGTAGTATTTACTAAATCTGGGTTCCATGAGAAGAATCTTGGGGTGACCTAGGGTTTCCTAAGCATTCCTCTTTATTACCTCCATCTGCCCAACTCTAAAATATGCCAAAATAAGCATTCAAGTTAAGTAAAGATTTTGCACTTGCTGGGCAAAGCAGTCTCAAAACAAGGATCCTTTCCTTCTTTCAGACTGACATCCTAAACACCTAAATCTAGAAATTCTGGATTTTCCAACTGCACAGAAGGATGAGAGCTACATGCATGACAGTGTCAAGTCCCCAGTGAGCTGTGCAGAGCTGTCATATGTAGAGCTGACTTGGCTTATAAGGGGCTCTTCCTGGCTCATGTAGCTCAGGTGGAATGAAGGACCTGAGAAGACTCATCCAGTCCACCCAACCCACCAGCCACTTTCATGAGTTTACACATGAACAGGTGAAACAGCCAAAAAAACCACTGTGGAATACATTCTAAAGATCCTGAGGCCCTGCGTAAGGAACTGAGACACTCAGGGGAACTTCTGGAATTCTGTTATTATACCCTGGTGATCATGATCGCTGAGGAAGTACTAGGACCATGTTTTTCTGCTCTTGACATGCTGAACCCACCTGCTGTATCTCCAGATCATGCCCACTCAGTTCTGCATCCACAGCCACATGCAGCCTCGGGGTTCCCCCTTGACAGGCTGACCCACCTGAGTCCAGGAAAACACTAGAATCAGTGAGGGATAACTAACAGGAGGTGACACGCTAAGACAAACTTGTATCCTACACTATTTCTCTCTTTGCTAAGTATACTTATAGTTTGATCAGTAGAATATGTGTAGCACTCTCTTTTATAATATTTTTACAGAAATCAATACAGCGTAACCAAATTGGTGTCAATAGGTTAGATTCCTTACTTGTCATGATTGAGAATTTTCATTTCTTCATTGAAAAACTATTGGTTTACGTCATGCCACTTGACTTCTGGTTCAAGTGCTTTCACAGAAACTGATTTATAAAAATGCATCTTCGAAATCCTGACAGCCTAAGAATTGGAAAGTCTAAGTCAAATCAGAATAGCAGACTGAAGTTGGTTAAGATGGGAAAGTAAGAGGGTAACTAGAACAACAATATTAAGTACACATATATGTGTTTACCAACAAAAGCCAGAAGGTCAAATGGAGCAGCCAGTAATAAAAAATGGGCAAGCACATTTTGATTTATATTTTAAAAAGTACTCAGTGTCCCAATACTTTTCCCATTGAAAAAATATATTGTTCAAAGGGAAACTGTGTATGTGGAACATTAAGACAAGACTTCTATTTCAATTTCTGAGCCTAGTAAGCCATCATTTGCATCATCTTTCCATTTATGAAAAGTTTCACAGTGTAAGGTGCACTTTCACAAACACTGTTTATTCATCTAACCAACATTTTTTTTTTTTTTTTTAGTTACTCCTCTCTTGCATGTTAAAAAATCACTTTCCCCTTCTGATCTGGGGAAATTACTTTTTAACATGCAATTTTCCCCCTAGAATTCCCAAATCCTAGTAATGACAAAAAATAAAAATGACCACCAATTTCCCCATATTTTGAGGATGCCATTTCACTACTTCTCCCTCATTGTACTCTGTTACTAGTCATTTGACAGTTGCATGGAGAATAAGGAGCATGCCTCCTAAGCCTCTAGAAGTTGCTAGGAATGCCCTAGGACCTATAGACCTTTCTTTGTTTGCCATGTCCTATAATAGTCTGGGCATTATGTTTACAAATGAACCTTAAGTATATCAATTTTAAAAGCAATTAAGGATCACCTATGTTGTATTATGCACTGTAATAGAAATTACAAGAGAAAAGTAAAAGCATGGCCCTGACCACAAGAGCTCAGAAGGGGAGAAATACATATTAAAAACTTAGTAAATATAAAGCAAGTGCTCTACAACCAAGGTAAGGGCAGTATCTGAGGGTGGATTTTTTTAACCTAGCTCATCTGCCCAGTTGTCTCACTAACATCCTCGACATTGTATGCTGGTGAGGATGAGCATCTGAAACAGATAGCTGTCATGTTTTAGGTACTATGATCTATTTTATTTAAATTCTTCAAAATGTTAGAATGTGTTGTGAAAATGTGTCCTCTGAGCCCTTTTTGAATACAAGCCAGACTAATTTCACTTAGAAATCACATCAGATTAATCTTTTTATCTTGATAAGAGTATTGAATTAGTCTACTAGATGGATCTAGTGAAATCTTGCCTTGAACAAGAATTCTGAGAGGGTCTTGAGATTTCCAGCTGGTCAAGTTGAAATATAATTTGTACCAAATGATACCACAATCAAATGGATTTGTAATGGTTAAACTACAGCACCCTAACAGCATCAGTCAGTCAAAGGAGAGTTTCTAAGACATTCCTTAGGCCTGTGCCCTAGCGCTTAGCCCAACATGTTATGCAACAATTTGCCTGCAGACATAAAAACTTTGCTCTACTAAAACTCCAATGAATTAAAAAATAACACAGTAGGGCAAAAAACTGGTACTGAGCCTGGTCCATGATAAATATATCTTTGAAAGTTTCAATAATAAATGAATGAATAAACAAATGGACTGCATAGATGTAAAAGAGGAACTAACATATAATAGATCACATGTAATGAAATAAATTTAAGGTCCTGCACTAGGGTCTAAAACTACCAAAGTGCAACAGCAAAGGAGAGAGTTTACCGAGCAGTTTGACTGGGGTAGCAGTCCTCTCTCTCCACAAGAGAGATAAAACGTAAACAAAAACATTTAGTACTCTAATTGGTTATAGCCAATTAGAATTCAACAGAAGTATGGAACCTAAAATGAAGAAGATGGTCATCTAGTTTGTACTCTTGATACAAGCCCATATCTGAAGCATTTTGGTCAATTCTGAATGCTACACTCTGAATAAGTTAAAGAAAAATTGAATGGTGAGTGAGCTAATTATGATGTCATATGAGAAAAAATTTATTATGTGGGGTTATCATCATAATCATAAAAGAAACTAGGTGACAAGCACTTTACATGAATTTTCTTGTTAGATCCTCACAACATTTTGCCTGTGAAGCAAATATCATTATTATCCCCCTTACAAATAAGAAAATAAAGGCTGAGAGAAGCCAGGCAATTTGCCCAAACTCAGGTGATAGATGAAGGCAGCCTTGAGTCTCAACAAGGTTTCTCTGATTCTAGAGCCTACACACTTAAGAAAAGGAGACAAAAATGGAAAAGACTATTACATGGACACAAAATTGGAGCCTATTCATACTGGTCTCAAGAAAGAGCACTGGAACCAAAGCATGGAAACTACTGGGAAAACTGGCCTCAATGTATGAAAAAAATGTATAATAGTTCTTTTAGGTGTCTCATACAGATTCCCTCCCATGCTTTTCCACACCATTTCAGGTCAAATTGACCATTTCCTTGAACGAGGGCAATTATATTAATTGCAAAGAGTTTTCTGTTTTCTGTGTAAGACTCATAGTTCAGATTTTTAAGGTGGTATGTTAGTGTCGGCCACATTTCTATACCTGTCTATATTTCTGTTCCTCTTAACTACTGCACAGATCTGAGTAATGCGAGGATCCAAGATGTGTTGTTTTGACTTTATAAAATATACTAGCTATAGTTGCCCTTGAAAACGGAGAATTGTGCTTTCCTTCAGTGCTACCTTGAAGCCACCATGGGAGATAAACAAGTCACCCTTGGTTTTGAAAAGAAGCAATCCATTTCCAGGTTGCAATCTACTTGAAATAATCTCCCCAATTACATGGAAGTAATTTACTCTATATTTACTTTCTGCTTTGGACTATCAAATATCTCCTCCTCTCACCCCCAGGGGCAGCAGCTGGGATTAAAAGTTCCACTACCCTCCCAGCTGGGGCTTTATTATTTAACTCTTCCATGCCCATTTAAAAGGAGACAAGGTTTGCACCAGATGATGACTGAAGTCCCCTTTAGCCTAAGACATATTATTGCAATATTAACCTAATTTATTTTAGATCCAACCTATTTCCAAAGCTGTTTATTGTTTTTAGTACAAATTCTTTCTCCAGCACAAAGGCTGACCTATATAAAGCTAAGCAGTTGAAAACTAAAACATTTAATCAAGTGTAAAATCCACCTGTGCAATACCAAACAGATAAATGCATATATTGTTTGCTCCAAGGTCAGGCAAAACTCATGTGGCGCCTGAGTTGGGCAAAGTCTCAGTTGGGCAAAGTCTCACTTTCCACCCTACCCATGGAGGCCTCCAAAACTCAGAGGAGAGGGCATTTTTTATTGCTAATTCTCTGTCCCGGGTGTAGCCCTCCAAATCTCTGGGCTTCTTCCTGTTCTAGCACCTAAGGTAAGGAAGAAAAATCCTTTTCAAATCAATCTTGGCCTCTCACAGCCCAGAACCGTGGGTGAGCCTGACTCCTGGTTTGTTTTTAATAGTGGACTTAATTTCATAACACTGGTTTAGGTTTACAGAAAACCTGAGCAGAAAGAACAAATGGTTCCCATGTACCTTTCTCCAGCCCCTCCTTTATTCCACGGTGTCCCCAGTTATGACACCTGGCCTTGAATATGACTTATGATAGAATAGTCCAGGTTTGCAGTTCTGCAGTTCCCTGCCCTCCAGATGATGGGGCATGTGCTCAAGCCCACTCCTGTTCTAAATTGAACTCACTTGCTCTGGAGGCTTCCATCAACTGCTAGGACTATCCTGAACTGAGCTCTTCAAGAACACAAACCTGGCCCAGAGGCAGCCACTGCTAAAAACAAACCAGACAGCAGGCAGGAGGCAGGAATGGGCCCTGGCAAGGGCCCGAGGACAGCAAGTTTCAACAGGGTATTTTTTGAAGAGATTGTTGGCGACATTATCTTATTAAGTTACAGCAGGATCATCCTTCCATGAGTAAGGTCTGTATGAAAAACAACTCAGCGAACATCGCGGTGCCGTTATCTGTGAGAGTTGCCCCTACAAATCTCTGACCAGGATGATCTGACCAGACAAATCTGCTGTGCCAGGATGAACCTCTCCCCAGGCCGGGCCCTCTTTCTGCACTAGCTTTTAATTGTCAATGAATTAAACTTTCTGAGGAGATAAGAATAATGTTGTTTTGTTTGCACACAGGCTGCATGACTAACAAGGACAATATAAATAAACCCATTCCCAGCTCTATCTGCGGATGTATGCGTAGTGCCTGTGTTCAAGTGAAGCCTGGGATGGCTCCCACACAAGATTAGGTGGTTATTGCGGAAGCCAAGGCTTGCACACTGTTAAAAGCCCAAGCTAATATGTTCACTTAAGACATTATGCCTAATTATGCTATTTGTCAGTAGGGAAACCTGTTCTCCAAACCTGAAACCTTCCTGATGCACCGATGTGGGTCTGAGTCCTGTAAATATGCCAAGACGACTCTGTAGGATTCAGAGCCAACGATGCTTTGTGATGTTTATGAAAATGAGCAAAATCAAATCCTTGTGCATTCTGTCCCCCCAGGATGGTATGCATTTCTTTTCGGTCCTGTAGCTATCATAACAAATAAGTGTGAGGGGAACTGTTTGTGCTTTTATTTTTGGAAACTTATTGCACTCTCTGCAGGCATCTCCTATGAAATACAGAACTCTCTGTCCACCACATTATTCCGGGGTGTTGGTAGGGAGGGGGTTCTTTATTTATGGGTTTGTTTCAAATTCAAAGAAGGGCTGCCCTGGGGCATGTAAAGTACAGCATGCTGACTGTGGTTAATAGCACTGCATTAAATATTTGAAAGTTGCTAAAAGAGTAGGTCTTAAAAGTTCTCATCCCAGGAAACAAAATTTTTATACCTAAATATGGTGACAGATGTTAACTAGACTTATTGTAGTGATCATTTCACAATATATACAACTGTCAAAGCATCATGTTGTACACACCTGAAACTAATATCACATTATATGTCTATCATCCCTCAAAAAAAAAAAAAAAAAGGAATACCTTCGTGACCAGGAGAAGTTACTAAAGTCTCAAGTTCTGAGTCATGGTTTGGGCTTCACTCCTGATGTTTGTAGAGTCAAGTGTCGTGTGATTTGTATTCCTTGTATGTAGACGGGTGTGATGTGGTATGATAAGAACACTAACCAATGTTTTGGCCGTGTGCTGAGTACACAGAATCCTCTGGTGATATGTGAACATCGTGTGTGTGTGTGTGTGTGTACCTTCCTCTGCCCCTACCCCATTGATATAGAGGAAGCAGGTCACATCAACCAGGATAGGAATCTGATGCACTGGGAGCCGATCAGAATGTCTGAAAATCACTAAGCACCAGTTCAAAAGGCTTCAAAAAAATGAATTTAATTTGATTAATCGGAGATTGAAATCACACATCAAGGCCTTAGGAGATCTCATGGTGAACTAAATCAAGTGGATCGTTTCATTCCTCAAATCCTGCCTGTGGCTCCCAGGCAGAAACTGTAATCTCTGGGAGCTTATGAGGCAATCATTCACCCCCAGACACATCTGGATTCTGCCTCCAACAGGTAGAGGCTTGAACCTATGCAGCCATCCTCATCCATACCCTTACAGTCTTTTCATATATACTAATATTTCCAAATACCTAAAATCACCCTAAATTCAATATAGTCATTTATGTTTAAAATCTCCAATATAGCAAGTCCAAAAGTAGCTTGCCATTACCTAAAACAAGATCCTTCCCCCGCGTCCCACACTTCCTCCTGTAGGATCCCTGCCTTCTCTTCTCTCTTACATCAGACTTCTAACCAAAGCCCATTGCTGCTCACTGCTCCTTGACTTCTAATTCTTCATTTTCCCCTTTCTCAATTGTACTGCTCCAGGCTCTAATTGCCTTGGTTTTCCTTGTTTCTCACCATTCTAACCCCTTCAGAAATACTGCAATTACCTCATTAACTTAATCAAGACCTGTTTTCCCTTTTTTTTTTTTTTTCTGCCTGCCTGTCTGGCTCTAGCTTTTACCTACTATCATTCTACCTTTCATCCAGCAGCCACTTTCCATCCATCCATTTCACAAGTGTTTATTGAGCACCTATGGGAACCATGCACTGCTTTAAACATTGGGAACAAGAAGATAGATAATAAATATCCCTATTCTCAAGGAGCTCATGGGAAAGTGGACACGTATGCAGTGTGTGTGGTCGATAACTTCAGTGTGGTACAAGTGTTACGAGAGGAGCCCCGGTGCTCTCTCATAATGAGAGTTCCAGAGAGGGAGAGGAGAGCGATCAGACAGTCACCTTCTCCTCCTCCACCAGGCTCATATCCCCTTGCAACATGAATACCAGGCCTGGGCTCACATCATTGACACTTCACACCTGAAGAGTCCTTTTTATCCAAATCTTGGCTACATTATGAGACCACAGTCCCTTGGTTTCCAGTAATCATCAGCACCCCATACTTATCTCAATCTTGGTGAACTTTGAGACTCATCATTGTGTGTGTACTCAGTCACTTAGTCATGTCTGACACTTTGTGAGTCCATGGACTGTAACCTGCCAGGGTCCTCTGTCCATGGAATTCTCAGGGAAGAAGACTGGAGTGTGTTACCATTTCCTTCTTCAGGGGATCTTCCTAAGGCAGAGATTGAACTGTCATTCATAGGACCCAATTTAGAAATTGTTTTATATGTGTTGCTTTGCCTTCTAAAATCAAGTTTGACTTCTAATTGGAGGGTCTGTAACTGTGTCTGCACACATCTCTTGTATTCTTCACTGTGTGCTGCCAGGAACACAGTAAAAAGACAATTAAAAAGACATCAGATGAATCATTGATACTCAGATTTTCCTGACCATTTCAACTCCTCCGTCCCCCTGCTTTCTTAACAGAAGTAACATCACATCTACACATAGTAAGCACTCAGTAAAAGGAAGACAGTGAGATATAAGAGAGTACAGGAACTCTGAAATTAAACAGATCCAAGTTCAAATTCCAATTCAACTACTCTGTGTTTGATCTTGAACTAGTTTAACTTTTCTGAGCCTCAGATTCCTGAATTGCAAAACGAGGACTAATAATACAAACTTTGTTTCTGTTTCCAGGATAGTTAAACGAGTCTGTGAATGTAGTTTGGCATGTAAGGGACCAAAACCTGCTAGATCCTGTCCTCCCCACTATTCTTCCTCCTCTCTCCATCACCATTCTTTCTTAGCAAGCAAAATTTGCCAAAAACCAATAGAGACATTTAAAACTTCTCCACCTGTGTGATTTTGGTTGCCGAACAGAGCTATAAAATTCTCTCAAGCACCCAACCTAAAGCCTGGTAATTAACTACATCATGTCCTTCACACCTAGCATGTTATAGGGAAATTGTTGGCTTATGTATTTTTTTTTTAACTGTTATTATGTGGACATAAATGTAATAAGAATTCTGTGATCTTGGGTCCTACAGCTCTCAAAAACATGAAGCGGTACATTTTTTGACTGCCCTTCATTCAGTCCACAGGACTGTGAGATCCTGTACATTCTGCTACCCACAGAAAGGGTTAAACATTCCCACTACAAAAAGACTTAGTGTTCTAACTATAAATGTCATGGGAACATGGCCTGGAAAAGCTGAAGGCCATTGCATTATACAATTACCTATTTACTGGAGACAGTATATTTAATAACTAATCATCTAATCTAATAATACAGAAGAATATCAGACTGAAAGGTCAAGTGTTTAGGATTAGGGAGAAAGCAGCCTTAAAAGTACATTTAAAAGAGCCTCACAGATCAACAAGTCAGCTTGAGATTCTGCCATGTTACTGCTGCTCCCAGGCCTTCAGGGGACTAAGAAATGTCACTATCTTTCAAACTCAGAATATTTATTACAGACTCTGCTCATAGGGGTTTTATTGCATAAGGTCTCTTCATTAGCACTTGAAGATGATTATTTCACCTTGTGTAATGGCATATTAGCTCTATGAAGAAAAATGTTATACTAGGAGATTTTCAATATATTTTTAATGAGAGCTCTTGCCCTAAATGTTATTCTTCCCTTGGGACCTGCTTGTGACAAGTTCTGTTTGCTTCCATTTGTGGTTCTTTCTTCTGAATGTCTTTCTCAGAGACCTAAGTGGTCATTATTCCTAGAAATTTTCATGGTACAAACTTAACTTTGTAAAATTTTAAAAACCTCATATGGAAAATCACCTCATATTTAAAAAAATCCCTCACTTTTAAAAGCCTAGATGGACACCTTCACCATTCTTTAAAAAGGAAAAGTCTTGTCACAGTTCAAATTCCATGGATAAATCTCTTGAAGAACCACCATGCGGTTCTGATGATGCAAACTTGGTCAAGACATTTATCGTTATTGCAGATATTTAAGTCCTTTTCCTTGATGTTTTCGTAAGTCACTCTCACTTCAGTCACCTGATGTCTTCAAATCTTGGTACTTTTTTTACAGTTTCTCAGAGTAGAACATCTTTGGAGAAAGATCCAAGTATCCCCTCTTCTTCCAAAAACTCCCCAAAATCTAAAAACCCTGTAACTGTCAGGATAGAATAGGTAATTCTGAGGTAACAAAATTAGCCCTGGACTCCCAGTGAATTATCAAGACAAACATTTATCTTTTTGTTTCATTTCATATTCATCACAAGTTAGTGGGGAACTCTACTCATATGGTTACTCAGGGACCAAGTTGAAGGAGGTTATACCAGCCTAGCCAGGCATCCACAGCAGAAGGAAGAAGAGACAAGGGGTGTCTCACTTGGCACCTTACTATGCCTTGACTCAAAACTCACACCATCCTGCTTTGGTTTACAACTCATTAGCTAGAACTTGTCACAAATCCCCCTAAGTTCCAGGAAATGTGGTCTTCTCTATGTGCAAAAAATAAGAGGGGAACCTGATATTGGTGAAACTAGAAATATCTAAACCAAGCAAGGTGGTTGGTGGTGGTTTAGTCACTCAGTCATGTCCAACTCTTTGGGACCCTATGGACTGTAGCCCTCCATGGGGTCCTCAGGTACTGTGCCAGGCATTATTTTGGGTATGAATTTGTTTTTTGAACAAAGAGAAGCAAATCATAGGATCTGATGGAAATAAATACTAAAGAGTCCAAATTCCCCCTCAGGAACTTGGGATTTGCTAGGGAATTTGATGTGAAACACATGGCTCCTCTGACTATGGGATTTCCCAGGCAAAAACACTGGAGTGGTTTTCCATTTCCTTCTCCAGAGAACCTCCCTGAATCAGGGATCGAATCCAGGTCTCCTGCATTGCAGGCAGGTTCTTTACCAACTGAGACACGAGGGAAGCCCCAACACAAGCATATACACACTAAATATTACCACTGTCTACACTGAGATTTCATGCCTCAAGAAGAATGAAGCCAATAAAAAAGTTTGAACACAAAGCAAATTTCTAAGCCTGGCTACCAGTGAATCCACAATAACCCAAACAGAATTAAAAATACTTCCTGTGTGCTCTTGTCAAGGTGAATCCAAATTCACGTTCTGCTTTTAGATCCCTGATTTTTTTCCAATACTTTGTTGTAAGATTTTTTTTTCAGTTTTACACTGTAGGCAATAAAAGAATTTCCAAAGAGAAGGACTGATGCTCACTAATTTAAGGTCAGTTACCATGTGTTTCATATCAAATTCCCTAGCAAATCCCAAGTTCCTGAGGGAGGATTTGGGCTCTTTAGTATTTATTTCCACCAGATTCTATGATTTGCTTCTCTTTGTTCAAGAGACAAATTCATACCCAAAATAATGCCTGGCAGAGTACCTGACTTACAGCGGATGCTCAGTATGTGCAACAATGCTTAGGAATAACAAATGAATGAGTGTGAAAATAGAAACAACTATACAAAGAATATATTTATACAAATTTCTAGACTTACACTCATTGCCAAAACAATAAATTTCAAAATCAGTGTGTCTTACCAATTGCATATGATAAATAATGTGAAGGGCAGTGCTCATTATAGTAAAAGGATAATTAGGAAAAAGAGACTTTTCTGTTTTGTTCCAATTTGGAATCTTCCCCCTCCCCATTCTCTTTCCCATTTGGACAGATCCTTATGATATCACTTTCATTTATCAAGGAGGCAATATCATGCCAGCTTCATACCAGAGAAAGCAACTGTGCTGTCTTCAGTACCTATCTGAAGGGGAGAAGTCACCAGTCTTTATTGGAAATAAGGTGTTGTTTAAAATAATTGTGTAATTCTTCTCTTAGTAGAAGAAAATATTGGTCAGGATTGCGCAAAAAGATTCCTCTATGTTGGAAGAGCTTTGACTTACAACTCAGCCATTCACAGCTACATACATAAGATAGTAGTCATGTCAAAAAAAGAAGCCAATATGAGGTTGAAAATTCATTTCAGTTGGACTTTTCCTTGAGCATAAAAATAAATCATACATAGTATACAGTGAGTTTTGCTTCATGTAAGGCAGTATTCTAATGTTGCCAAACCAAACTTCGGTCCACTCACCTGCCACACATCAAAGCCAATCTACTGACATCAGATTGTGGTGAAGTAAAGTACAGTGTTTATTTTCAGGGCTCAAGACAAGGAGAGTAGGAAGCTCATGCTCAAAAGACCCGAACTCCCCAGTGGCTGTCAGGGAATGGTTTATAGTGGCAAATTTGGGGTGAGGGGTGCAGAGGGCATGAATTTCTTCTGATCCCTTGGTGGTGAGGTAACAGGGTGTTCAGGAAACTTAATCACCAACTTTCTGGTTCCAACCAGTCTGGGATTTACATGCTTGTGCTCAGCATGTTGTCACCATCTTCCACCTAGGTGGGAGTTTCATTTCTGTAGAACAGCTCAAAGATATGCATCAGATATTTATGTATATTCCTTGAGGAGGAAGTAGGACTCTCTTTTTTTGCTGAACTATTATTCAAACTATCTTGTTTAACTGTCTTTCCTTTGTTTCCACATTCTCTCACTTCCCTAATTGGTAACTCCTTAAGTCTGCTCTTTGGAATTCAGAGAAAGTCTAGGAGACGAAAGCTTTTCCTACAAACAAGAAACGGAAGACATGAAGGGGCTTTTCTTTCTGGGAGGATGCTGCAGTTTCCTGATTTGTTTCCATCCCTGCGTTTTTTTGTCACTCCTTCTCCTGAGGGAAACAGAGGAGGAATAAGAAAGAGAATAAAGCTTTGGATAGAGAGAATAATCATAAAGTCAGCAAGGAAACTTGGTTTAAGGGGGACTCAGCTTCACTAAGCATGTAATATGTATTTTACTTCTCCAAAGTGGGGTCATGTACCCCACGAGTTGTGCAAGATGAGAAGAAAATATTAAAATACTTATTTCTGTTTATTTTGTAATTTCATTATTTAATTTCCATTTTTGTGTATTTCATACTTTATATAACATATGATGTAATGGTACTTGTGTAAAAAAGAAGTATATATGAATGTGTACATATGTTAAAGGTACAAGAATGATCGTTTGCATATTTTTTTTTAACTGATGAGATAGGATGATGATGATGATTCTGTTTACAGAAGAGGAAACTGAGGCATAACAACATTAAAATGATTCATCCAAAATGTCAAAGCTGGTAAATGACAGAACTGGAAACAAAGTGTCTGATTCCCACCTCTATGTTGATTGGCATGATCATTAAAGGAATTCTTTGTGTTCAACACTGGTGCCTGAAAACCAATCTCATTTGTGCCTGCAGAAATGCCAATCTCTGGGGTAGAAGAAATTCCATACTTTGATCATCTTCCACAGTGCATTAGAAGGAAAAGAAATTGAAAAGCCAGACAAATGCTAGGTAGTAAATGCAAAAGAATTCACAGAAGGTAAAAATCAAAGGGAAATGTCACAACATTTGGTCCGACATCCTATTCTTCACCCATCCCCTTCTTGTCCTTCTACGGAAATCAGATTCCTGGCACACACGATCCATTGTTTGAACATGCGGTAGTGGACCCAACCAGATTCCTAACACCAGGGAGTTGAGAGGCAATCAACACGAATTGAGACACTCAACACAAATTGAGTCTCATCTTCTGCTGATTGAGCACTGAGGGGTGTGAATCCCCATGTGGTCCCTAAAAGCTACACCCACGGGAGACACATTTTACGTTGTTCAAAATACTCGGAGCTATGTCAGTTTTTGTGGTTGTTATCTTCAATTCTCTTAACAAGTAATGAGTGATGCTCGTAAATGTTAAGCCAAAAAGCACTAGACTCTCTGTAGGACATTCATTATAGAAGACTTTGAAGCTTGGGAAGAAGTTTGAAGCTTAAAAAATAAAACAAAAAATTAAAACTCTATATTGTACACATTAAAAAAATAAGTGCAATGGAGTTCTTTATAGGTAACCAAGTTTCTCAGGCAGTGATAAAGATTTAATTTTTTTAAATCACTATCAAACCCTTTTGCACATTATTTGCATAAGTTCTCAAACAATGGGACTGTTTTCATGTAAATTTCTTTTCAGGGAGATTCTTGCTTTCTGAAAGCAGTGTAACTGTAGCCGAGTTATATAAAGCAACATTTTATTTCCTCCTGCGGAAGATGCTTTGTACTAATGATCTGAAAACTGGTGTTTCGTGTTTGGTATTAGTCAATGATCTGTGGTTCAAAATGTGAAGAAAAAGAAGGGCCTTTATTTTTTAGTTAATTACTTCTGACTAAGATGGTGAGAATACTTCCCAGAACTTCCTGGATCAGTGGAATCCAGAAACCCACTACAAAACCTAAATGAAGCCGTTGACCCCATCACAGGAGGGACCGCAGGAAAAAAAAAAAGAAAAGCGATTCACGAATATTGTACATGCTTGATTTCAGTGAGAAATTTTTCTGTGTTTCAGAAATCTCTTTTCTCTAACTGCCCTTGTCACCTTACTAGCTGAGAAAAGGGAGATCAAAAAGCAACATGAATATGTAAAAAGGTGAGTTTTGTTGGAACTACAGAAATAGAATTGACTGCCCCATCACGAACAAAGCTCCCCCTCCTCTGAGACTTCACAATGAAAAAAAAAAACAGAAACAAAACAGAAAAACCATCTTACTCGTTTTAAGGTTTTTGGCTCAGATATACTTCTATTTGAAAATTATAGCGAATCAATCAATCAATCTTTTCTTTCACTCTCTGTCTGTCCCCTTATTTCTCAGGGAACTCCTGAGTTCTCTAATTCCTGAACATTCCTAGGGCAGTTCAGCTTACTACAATAGAATGTTCTGTGATTGTTTTCTGAATTCCACATTAACTCCTGTCTACATTTGCAGAGAACATGGCTTCTTGACGGCATTTGACTTTCAAAGAGTAAAGGCTCAAGCCAGTTTAGATAACGCAAGTCCTCAATGCACACCACACAAAAATGTCGGTCCTGATTGCAAAGTTCAGGATAGAGCTGTGTCAGCTAATTTAATCATTGACCATGAAATACCAGTTATCTTAATCTTAAATCGGCTGCATATTTTTGTGCAATTGAATTCTGACCCTACCAGGAAGAGTTGAAGGATTTCGCTTTTTAGTAAATACTGTTAGAAATGAGATGTCTCCACTGAACACAAAATAGTAACATTTTCTAGGCACTGAGTCTTCTCCCCAGTTCTCAATGTGCTACCTACCTTTCCTGCAACCTCTGGCTTAGGCTAGTGGCTCTCCTTCCCACCACCACCCCCAGCAGAACCACACACCCCTTCCATTCCGCTTCAATTCTTGTTTTGTTTTGTTTTGTTTTGTTTTTGGTCACCAGTTGAAGCATTCTGTGTCCGAGGATTCCATTTGGACACTTAGGAGGGAGAAGAGCGCTCTGGCAGAACTGGGCCACAGGAAGCAGCGAGCTAGCTTGGCATCTCTCTGACATGTTCTGTTTCTCAGTCTCCCTTTCCTTTCTGGATATCCGACATGCTTGCTACTGGAGTGACAAATACAACAAGGTCGAGATGTCTTCATCTGCTGCCAAAGCGAGGCCTCCGCTGCACTGTGATGGAGGTCCTGGATTTTCAAGGCCAGCTCGGCATCCCCAGCTGCTGTGAGCCAGGCAGGAGATGGAGGCTAGGAGACGGTTGAGGCCCAGCCTGTGGCTCTGTGTGGGACCTCAGCAGAGAGGCTGGGGGCCTGAGGAAACCCCAGCAGCAAGGGAAAAACAGATTGACTCTCAGTGACTCATTTAGCTCCTGGAATGGACAGATCTCTCCCCTGCTGGCAATTTGGCTCAGCATCAATAGTTTGGATACCAGGCTGAATAGCTTAAAATAATTAGGGGGAAAAAATCTGCAAAACTGCTAGCCATCCAACTCTTTACTCTGTGCTGAAAGACATGGGACAAATGACATCTAGGTTATTAAAAATGAAGTCACTGGATTTGCTGCCCATTTGGTCCAAAAAGCAGAAAACTGGATAAAACTCAAATTTATAATTCAGCGTAGATGGCCTGTTTGTCCTTGAGGCAATCCATGAATTTTGGCCAGGCAGGCACTATGACATGTGGAAATAATGGGGGCGGGGTGGGGGAGGGGCATGGATGAACGATCTTTGATTTCGCCCCCACTTAGCTTCCACCCCCTGGGGGGGAGAAAAAAATGAAAATGTCAATAAAGAGTGTGAATGTAAAGAGAAATGGAATGGGAGCCCAGAGTTTAGTAGCTGGCAGTTTCAACTTTATATACTTTAGGCCGACAGGCGGCTGGATTTCCTGTACTTTATATCCAGTGTACAAAAACAGAAGCAACAGGCTCATTTGGTATCAGTAAAGGTCAGTTAAAATTATAGAGACATCCTTTGGAGCAAATCCCCAGTCTTGTATTTGCATATTTATGAACTAGAGATTATGACAGGCCATTCCATTTATTAGAGCAGTGCTGCTATAGTTAATAGTCTGTCAGCATTTCCATTATAAACCCCGTTTTTCAGTGTTTTAATATCTCAGCTGTTAGAAATCACATCAGGCTGAAAAGTGGTCTTCAGCCTCTCCAGGCCACAGCAGGGTGAGCTGCTGGTGGTAGTGGTGATGGGGCTTTGAACCCAGCAAAGGCACTTAAATCAAGTTGATTTTTACACTAGTCATTGGCAGTAAATAGAAAATCAAGGATTCTGAGAAGGGTTGTTGACTTCCTTTCTTCCCCCACCACCTCGAGTTCCCAAATCATCTTTCCCTTGTCAGTATTAGGGCTTTCACTCTCTACTTAGCAGAAAGACTAGGATTTTAGGACAAAGATTGTATATTTTAACTTGTCAAAAGTAGTCTCTCCCAACTGGAATTGAGGGGGAAAAGAGCCCCCGAGTCAAGCAAAGATGTGGGAGGCCTTCATTCACTCATTTAGAATTAGGTCACAAAATCATGGAGACTGGCAAATTCAAGTTCTGCAGGATCTGTTGGCAGGCTGGACACCCAGGGAGGAACTGATGTTGCAGTTGAAGTCTGAAGGCCATCTACTGGCAGAATTCTCTCTTTCTCAAGGGAGGTCAATCTTCCTCTTAAGGCTTTCAACTGATTGACTGATGCCTACTCACACTAAGGCCCATCAAATTAAGCAATAATCTACTTTACTCAACATTTACAGCCATAAATGTTAATATCCTTTTAAAAATACTTCCACAACAACATCCAGACACATCTGACCAAGTATCTGGGTAGAGTGGCCTAAACAAGTTGTTCCCTAAAATTAACTATAAAAGGCATGAATAACATCATATCTTAAGCATCTCCTGTATATCAAGTTCTGGGTTTGACCGTGGCAACACAAAATTACTGACACAGTCCTTGTCCTCAAGGATTTTATGGTCTACCATCTCACTGCTACCAAGATTTCACAACAAATTACAGGGCCCAACAGAATCAGCAGTTAGTTCCATCCTTTGCTTTCTCCTTTCAATGACTCAGGATACCCTCTGGTAGAAGCATTTCAGTGGGTGTGATTTCAGCTGCATTCTCAAGAGAAGGCACTGGTATCTAGGGACTTCTTATCATCCAGGAAGACAGCTTGCTCTTTCCAAACCAAATTCTTGTCATTTTGACCTGACATGAAGCTGCGGAGTAACTCAGTGATATTCAAAGCTCCCTTGGGATTTGAGAAGCTATTGGAATAAGAGGAAAAAGGGAGCAGGTTGCCTTCTCATTAATAAGTCATTACAAAAAATTACTAGTCACTCCTGTTACATAGCTCCTGACATATCTCAGGAGAAACCCCACATCCTCAATTGGAAAGTCTCCATGGGCCAAGTTGAAAATTCCCACACTGCTTGGCAGAGCTTCCAGGATTCTGCCTCCACGGCACTGCATACCAGACCCAAAACCCTGCATCAGGAGACCCTTCAATCTCCAGGATGGTCTGACCCTAGCAAGGCCATTTGTATAACCAAAGTCTCTAGCTCTATCTTTGAGAGCTGCTTTACATAACAGGAGCAATTCTTCTTGCCCTTTTGTTTCTCTTGAGAGTCAGAGGCCCTTTTTCTTTACTTCCTTAAGATATGTCACAGACTTCCCTGGTGGCACAGTGGATAAGAATCTGCCGGCAATTGCACGGGGCACAGCGACCCCTGGCCCAGGAGGATTCCACATGCCACAGGCCAACTAAGCCTGTGTGACACGCTAACCAGTCCGTGCTCTAGAGACTATGAGCTGCAACCACTGAAGCCCTGCGCCCTAGAGCCCAGGACCCGAACCAAGAAAAGCCACCGTGATGAGACGCCCGTGCACCACAGTGAACTCTAGTCCCTGCTCTCTGCAACTAGAGAAAGCCCACAAGCAGTAATTAAGACCCAGTGCAGCAAAATATAAATTAATTAAATAAGTAAATATTGGAAAAAAAAAAAGATGTGTCACACTCCTAGACACACAGAACAGGTTTTGAAGTCAGGAGGCAGAGGGCAGAGAATGTCAGCACTAGGTCACTCAATTTCACTGTTAAGAAAAAAATTTTTAATAAAACTAAATGCACAAATTACAGATGCTGCTACTGTTGCTTGCTGTCTGGGGTGGGGAGAGTGGGGGGAACCTGAAGGCAGTTGGAATAAGAAGACCAAAAAGTGCTGATTCAGTCTCCCGAGAGTATAGCTCAATATTCCATCAAGAGATGCAGCATTCAGTCTAAGAAACAGCTGTCTCCATGCCTATGAATTTGGCTCTTATTTACTTCCATCTTTTAGGTTCCCCACAAAATGAATAGGACTTATGTAACTGCTTTCAGCAGCATCTCTGAATGAGAAGAACAATTACGTAATAAAACATACACCAGGATGTGTGTAACTGTGTAATAACGGCATGCCTCACTGTGCTAGGCTGGTCGCCAAGAACCACCTAGGCATGTTATTTTATTACAAGAACATATGCCCTCCAGGCATGTTGAAATTATTTTTAAGTTTAAAAAAAAAAGTTTACTAATCAAAAGAGAATGTCAACTTAAAAAACAATAAGACAATTTTTAAAAGTCTGATCATGGTCCCTAAAGATAACAGAAAAATTACACCTAGCCTAACAAAACTTACAGTATAAAATTAAAACTTGGTGTTATGATTCACTCCTGTCACCACAGGACTTAAGATGACAGAATGTCAATAAGGAAAAAAGCAGAAGCTGGACTTCAGAGTGACATGTTACTCTCACAGTTGGCCAGAGTTCTGACCAAAGTGGAGCCATTTCCCAACCAAGAAAGTTTCAGCATTTTAGAGCCTGCTCTGACCCAACAAAGAGACATACCAAAGGCCTTTCAGACTGGCCACACTCCGAAATTCTTTCCGGTAGTTCTGATAGTCATAGAACCAAAAAATAATCTCAGAAATTTGACAGTTGAGATTTTTTTTTCTGGCAGCTCAACCTCTTCAATGGTGTCTTCCCTCAAGTGAAACTATGTGCTAGGATAAAGTCCTCACACCTTGTATTTATAGTCTACCTATCTATCAGTCTATACCCTCACACAAACATATACAATATATGCATTATAAAGTTCCAATCTTATTTTTCTATATATGCAAGCTAATTACATTTCCATCTCTCCTGTTCTTCTAACTCACTCCGCAGAAACTAAAGCTCACGTGCCAAGGATAAGTATGAGACAAGGGGAGGGTTAGGAGGGCTATTTCTGCAATTTGTAACATTAATTTGTAATTTCTCAGATGAGATTGTTTCCACTTTACAATCAACACAAGTTATCATATGAAAGCAAGTATAGAGGCATATGTATGATAGACTCCAAATCTACAAGTTTTTTTTTTGGTTTTGATTCTTTTTACATTGAGCTGATAGATCCTTAAGATATAGAAGGTTTGATTGCAATCCTTATAGACTGAATTGTATCACCTCAAATTCACATGCTGAAGACCTATTACCTCAGGATGTAATTGTATTTGGGGATAAGGTCTTCAAAGAAGGAAAGTTAAATGAAATTATTGGGGTGGATTCTAATTCAATATACCTGGTGTCCCTATAGAAGAGAGGGTTTGGACATATAGAGAGATGCCAGAGGAGCAGTTACAAGAGGGCACAGATAGAATGTAGTCCTCTGCCAACCAAGGAGAGAGCCCTCAGAAGAAACAAAACCTGCCAATACTTGACCGTGGACTTCCAGTCTACAAAACTGTGAGAAAACAGTATCTGTTGTTTAAGTCACCCACTCTGTGATATTTTGTTATGGCAGCCTTAGTAAACTACTATAGTGATTAATACTAATTTATTAATTCAACAAACATTTTGGGGGCAGTTCTTTTTTATCTTATTTTTGATTGAAGTGTAGATGATTTATAATGTTGTTAATTCCTATGAAATAGCAACATCATTTGGTTATACATATTTACACATTCTCTCTTTAATATTCTTTTCTATTATGGTTTATCATAATATATATTTTTTTTAATTGGAGGGTAATTGCTTTACAATGTTGTGTTAGTTTCTCCTGCACAACAATGTGAATTAGCTATAAATATACATACAACTTTGGGAGATGGTGAAAGACAAGGAAACCCAGCGTGCTGCAATACGTGGAGTCTCAAAGAGTCGGATATGATTTAGCAACTGAACAACTTCCTCTTCAGCCTCCTTCCCAATCCCTGCCCTCTAGGTCATCACAGAGAATCAGGCTGAGCTTCCTGTGCTATACGGCGGCTTCCCACTAGCTCTCTGTTTTACACGTGGTAGTGTATATACATCACTGCTACTCTTTCAATTTGCCCTTCCTTTTCCTTCACCATCTGTGCTCACAAGTCCATTCTCTACGTCTGCATCTCTACTCCTGCTTCAGGGCAGTTCTGAGTGTAAGGAATAAAGATAGAATGGTGAACAGAACAACAAAGTCCATGTTTTTTGAGGGCTTACCATCTACCAAAGAAGTAATTTGATGGGGCATGCAAAGAAAAGCATCAAATATAGGCATGGTTTTGAATCTATTGTGTGTGTGACATCTGCAAAATGCCAGTTGCAAGCTGATTTTGAATATTTCCAGTGATCTTAAAGGATATCAACTGAATATTTCAGTCGCCTTAATGATCAAAAGTATTTCATGATTCAACAAATGGCCTGCAAATAATGACTCCAATTTTGTGTGTAAACCCAATCTAAATTCCCAGTGAGTTAAATTCAAGCCAATACCTACAGGATTATTGGTTCCCCCCCACAGGGTGTTAAGGCTGCTCACACCCACTCTGGAGAGCAATTATGCACATCTCTTCTTAACTCCGTTTGCAGTAAGATCATGTGAGTAGCTTGCATTCAGTCATGGTCGGAGTATTTACAGCACGGAAACCATGAAAGGCTATACATCACGCCGCCTTCTCCTGAGCCTATCTTTAAGCCTTGGCCAGCACACCACTCATCAGGGTGAGCCCCAGCCACAGGATGATCCAAAGACATTTAGAAAGGGAATCCAAGATTGAGAAAATATTATAGGGGTAAAAAGGGCTATAGACATATGGAGTAAAAAAAAAAGAAAGAAAATGGAAGGTTCTGACATATTAGGTGAGACCAGTGATTCTCAAACTCCCAGATCTCCAGGAGACAGAGGGTGAGGCGAAGGATTTGCATTTCTAACAAGTTCCAGGTAATACTGACTCTGCAGTAGATTGCCAGCACGGCCATTCCTCCTACTGCTGGCCACCTGAATGAGGAGAGGGTGGAATTGCTTGACAGGTGGAGCTAATTCCATTGGATGGGCAGCTCTTGGTAAAGAAAATCAATGGCCATGTATAAACAACATTTAAGTTGAAGCCTGGTGAAATGCTCCCTGGAGACCCACAGGCTGCTCACAGCTAGAGGCAGCACTGCCAACATTGTCCCCAGTATGTGAAAATAATACGTGCCAAATTCCTTCATCTACTCCTGAATGTATTTTTAATGCACCTGTGGCTCAGCGGTAAAGAATCCACCTGCAATGCAGGAGACACAGGTTAAAGCCCTGGGTCAGGAAGATCCCCTGGAGGAAGAAACGGCAACCCACTCTAGTATTCTTATCTGGAAAATCCCATAAAGAGAGGAGCCTGGTGGGCTGCAGTCTGCGGGGTTGCAGAGTCAGACACCCTGAGCTCATATGGCACCACGATATTCTTTTTTTTTTTTTTTTAGTTTTCTGAATGTTGAGTTTTTTTTTGTTTTTTTTTTTGTTTTTTTTATTTTTTTTTTCCAGTGGGTTTTGTCATACATTGATATGAATCAGCCATGGATTTACATGTATTCCCAATCCCGATCCCCCCTCCCACCTCCCTCTCCACCCGATTCCTCTGGGTCTTCCCAGTGCACCAGGCCGGAGCACTTGTCTCGTGCATCCCACCTGGGCTGGTGATCTGTTTCACCATAGATAGTATACATGCTGTTCTTTTGAAATATCCCACCCTCACATTCTCCCACAAAGTTCAAAAGTCTGTTCTGTATTTCTGTGTCTCTTTTTCTGTTCTGCATATAGGGTTATCGTTATCACCTTTCTAAATTCCATATACATGTGTCAGTATGCTGTAATGTTCTTTATCTTTCTGGCTTACTTCACTCTGTATAATGGGCTCCAGCTTCATCCATCTCATTAGGACTGGTTCAAATGAATTCTTTTTCATGGCTGAGTAATATTCCATGGTGTATATGTACCACAGCTTCCTTATCCATTCATCTGCTGATGGGCATCTAGGTTGCTTCCATGTCCTGGCTATTATAAACAGTGCTGCGATGAACATTGGGGTGCACGTGTCTCTTTCAGATCTGGTTTCCTCAGTGTGTATGCCCAGGAGTGGTATTGCTGGGTCATATGGCAGTTCTATTTCCAGTTTTTTAAGAAATCTCCACACTGTTTTCCATAGCGGCTGTACTAGTTTGCATTCCCACCAACAGTGTAAGAGGGTTCCCTTTTCTCCACACCCTCTCCAGCATTTATTGCTTGTAGACTTTTGGATAGCAGCCATCCTGACTGGCGTGTAATGATACCTCATTGTGGTTTTGATTTGCATTTCTCTAATAATGAGTGATGTTGAGCATCTTTTCATGTGTTTGTTAGCCATCTGTATGTCTTCTTTGGAGAAATGTCTGTTTAGTTCTTTGGCCCATTTTTTGATTGGGTCATTTATTTTTCTGGAATTGAGCTTCAGGAGTTGCTTGTATATTTTTGAGATTAATCCTTTGTCTGTTTCTTCATTTGCTATTATTTTCTCCCAATCTGAGGGCTGTCTTTTCACCTTACTTATAGTTTCCTTTGTAGTGCAAAAGCTTTTAAGTTTCATTAGGTCCCATTTGTTTAGTTTTGCTTTTATTTCCAATATTCTGGGAGGTGGGTCATAGAGGATCTTGCTGTGATTTATGTCGGAGAGTGTTTTGCCTATGTTCTCCTCTAGGAGTTTTATAGTTTCTGGTCTTACATTTAGATCTTTAATCCATTTTGAGTTTATTTTTGTGTATGGTGTTAGAAAGTGTTGTAGTTTCATTCTTTTACAAGTGGTTGACCAGTTTTCCCAGCACCACTTGTTAAAGAGGTTGTCTTTTTTCCATTGTATATCCTTGCCTCCTTTGTCAAAGATAAGGTGTCCATAGGTTCGTGGATTTATCTCTGGGCTTTCTATTCTGTTCCATTGATCTATATTTCTGTCTTTGTGCCAGTACCATACTGTCTTGATGACTGTGGCTTTGTAGTAGAGTCTGAAGTCAGGCAGATTGATTCCTCCAGCTCCATTCTTCTTTCTCAAGATTACTTTGGCTATTCGAGGTTTTTTGTATTTCCATACAAATTGTGAAATTCTTTGGTCTAGTTCTGTGAAAAATACCGTTGGTAGCTTGATAGGGATTGCATTGAATCTATAGACTGCTTTGGGTAGAATAGCCATTTTGACAATATTAATTCTTCCAATCCATGAACACGGTATGTTTCTCCATCTGTTTGTGTCCTCTTTGATTCTTTCATCAGTGTTTTATAGTTTTCTATGTATAGGTCCTTTGTTTCTTTAGGTAGATATACTCCTAAGTATTTTATCCCATAAAGAGAGGAGCCTGGTGGGCTGCAGTCTGCGGGGTTGCAGAGTCAGACACCCTGAGCTCATATGGCACCACGATATTCTTGCCTGGGAGAAACCCCATGGACAGAGGAGCCTGGCGGGCTATAGTCTATGGGTTCACAAGAGAGTTGGACATGACATAGCAACTGAACAACAATGACAAGGTGGTTTGACCAAAACAATTCGAGTCATCACCTATGGAAAGATACAATCTTAGAACTACAATGAGTTATTTGTCTCAGAGGCAGGACCCCATTATGACACTGGGTGTTGTCATTCATATTTGGATTACCACAGGCAAACCACATCCCCAGAAACAGAAAATGACATACCACAAAGAGAGGGAGAAAGCTAAATGACACGACTGGTAAGGTGGGTATGTGTTTGCTCTCACAAAATAAGGATGATAGAAGAATTTCACCCTAATCACTTTTCTTACCTTGTGTAATGCTAAAGATCTGAAATTTGGTTATAAATAGATTGTTTGGTTTTTTTCAAATTGCATTCTCAAGACACAAAGATTAAAACTGAATGCAGGTTTAAGTTTGACTCTTTTATAAACATGCAGCTGATGATAACACTGTCAGAAGTGAAAAATCATAGATGATTAATAAGAAATTGTTCAAAGAAATGATTCTTGCCAAACAAAACATCAATGAGTTTGAAAATAATTTTCATTGACAAAGCATGTGCCTGTTGGGCATTCCAGAAGAATGTGATGGGAATAAACTTGATTGAACCTTTAAAAAGAGTTTCTACTTGTTGGGTCAGATTTTCCAGCTAAATCCCTCACTGTTAAAAAGCTGTTTTGCTTTTCCTAACTGCTCTGGGCACACCCTCTTAGAAACTATGTGATGTGATTCTGAGGATCACATTGTAAATAAGTTCCTGGATTGCTCAAGAAATAGTTCAAGCTATACTTTAAAAAAGCCTTTGCTCACCCAGGTCCTCTGGGAAAGGTTTATTCACAAGAAAAAAGAAAGTAACCTCAAAAGCAAACTTTGGAACCTCTACAAACATGGAAGCCATGTGGACACCAGGCTGTCAGCATTTCCTGAAGAAGCTGTGTGTGGGCTTCACTGCTCTTGAATGATAATCTGGAAATGATGAAGTATTCTTTTATGTATTTTATTAAAGGTCTCATAAAAGTTGAGATTTGTGAATGTTATTATTGTACTAATTGTAAATTAAAACAATAACATGATACTATTTTTTCAACCATAAATTGCCCCCCCAAATTTTAGCCTTTCATTTTATATTGGAGGATAGCCAATTAACAATGTTATGATAGTTTCCAGTGTAAGCAAAGCGACTCAGCCATACATATACATGTATCTGTTGTCCCCGCAAATTTTTAAAGAATATAGCTTTGGTAAGGAAATGAGGAAATGGGTGAATTCTCAAATTCAGTTGGTGGAAGTATGAGGTGATATAACCTTTTTGGAAGACAACTTGGCAGTGTCTATCAAAATTCCAAACATACCTATCCCATGAGGCAGGAAAGCATAGAAGTTAAGCACAGGCTCTGAATTCAGAGAGCCTGTATTCCACCCCTGGCTGTACCACTTAGCGCTGTGAGGCTTCAGCAAGTTACTTAACCTCTCTGAGCCTAATTTTATCTTTTGCAAAATGGAGATAACTATAGTATCTATACTATTATAGGTGGAGAAGGAAATGGCAACCCACTCTAGTACTCTTGCCTGGACAATTCCATGGATAGAGGAGCCTGGTAGGCTACAGTCCATGGGGTCACAAAGAGTCAGACACGACTAAGCGACTTCACTTTCTTTCTTTCTATAGTTTCTTTTGGAGAAGGAAATGGCAACCCACTCCAGTGTTCTTGCCTGGAGAATTCCATGGATAGAGGGGCCTGGTGGGCTGCGGTCTATGGGGTTGCAAAGAGTCGGACATGACTCGGCAACTAACACACACATACTATTATAGGAGTGCAAAAGGTTGATATTTTAAAGTGGTTATAATGGTGCCTAGCATGTAGGAAGCTCTATGTAATCTAAAACCTCAATTCAAAAAAAATATATTCTATAAAAATTCTAGCCAAATGGCTAAGTTCAGTGAACACTGCCTCTCATAGCACATAAATAGAAGCTAACTCTACATACCTATTACTAAGATAATATGTAAATAAATCATGGCACATCTGTGTGACTGAATATAGTACAGCTCTTTAAAGGATGAGACAGCAACGTGTACAATACTTTGCTGTGCATGAAAACAAATTGTAAAACAGTATGTTTAGTATAATCCCATTATTATAAAAACAGTGTGTGGAGTATATGTGTGTCTATGTGTGTGTAAACATACGTGCCATACTAAAAGTGTTTACCTCTAAGGAGTGGGATTGAAGCAGTACAGAGGAAACCTTCAATTCTTATTTCTTTATTGTTTGAACTTTTACAAATAAACTTGAATTACTTTTTATAGAGATTTTAAGTTATTAGTCTGAGCATAGTTTTGGTTTAAATAATTGTTCTCTTTTTTTGAGAATCAGAGTTATAACCATTGCGTGGATGCTATGGTTATCATCGATACAGATGACCAGCCAGGAAATGAGATTGTATGAATAGTCCATTTAATTAAATGTTTTAGCCACTTAGATCTATGTGAGCATAAAACGTAAAAACACAAAATAAGCTTTCATTGTACAGTAAATAGAGAATAATAAGATTTGGTCAGTCTCTGAGAGACTTAAGCCTACTCAGTCTTAAAGAAAAACAGGCCTAAAATATTTCAAATGTGAAGTTATATTAAAAATCTCAGTTTCAAACAGCAAATCCAAACAAACAATTATTTTAACGTGTTATCTTAAGGAAAGCACAGTTTCATACTTGAAGGAGAACCAAAAGGAAGGTTAACACTCTCAGCAACCAATACTTTCAACTAATACTAATACTTTCGTTTGCCAAATTATCTTCAAAGACACTGCCTGACTGAAGTACCTCTGCAATAAGAGTATCTCCATGTTGGTAGATGAAATTGGGGAATGTTAAAGTTTAAAGAGGCCTTGGAGATTATTTAGGCCAGTGTCCTCAGTTCAGAGAAGACGTTGAGTTCTGGAAGGATCATGAGACTTTGTCAGAACAAAACCAGAAGACAGCGTAGGGCAGGTGGGGGTTGAGGGCAGTTGATCACCAATACAGTGTAGCTTCAAACAGACTACTCTCCTAGCACTTTTCAGGTCTTAATGTAATGGTTAAAAACATGCATATAGTAAAAATAAATGACAGGATAGAATAGAATGAACACAAAAATACCCAATGAAAAATTTCTTTCTTATCCCTGACGCGAAGCCCCAGTTCTTCTCCTCAGATATAAGCACTATTTGGAACCCCATGTAGAGCCTTCCAGAGACACTCTATAAATTTCTAAGTACGTGTGTGTATGTGTGGCATATTATATAAACTCTCAAGGTTCTTCTTTCTTTCTTTGTTTTCACATAAACATATCACAGAAAGTATTCCACATCAAAATATATAAATCTTCCCCCTTTCTTTTTAATGGTTGCATAGTATTCTATTGTGTGATATATTATAATTTATTTGACCAATCCTCCTTTGATATTTAGATTGTTTCCAGTCTTTTTATTATAATAAACATGCCGTTATCAATGAATATCCTCATATACATTCCTTTGAGCACTTATTCAAATAAATACAAAGTATGTATCAAATACTTGGATGTGGAATTATTTAGCCAAAGTCTATATACATATTTAATTTTGATAAGTATTATTAAACTTACTTTCAAAGAACTATAATCATGTACAATTCTACTAAGAAAATATGGAAGCCTAATATTAACTGTATTTTATAGAGTAGTTATTATTTAAAGTTTTTTGTGTATTTTATTTAATGGTAAGGTATTTAATGGTAAGGGCTTCCCTGGGGGCTCAGATGGTAAAGAATCTGCCTGTGAAGCATCAGACCTGGATTTGATCCCTGGGTCAGGAAGATCCTGTGGAGAAGGGAATGGCCACCCACTTCGATATTCTTGCCTGGAGAATCCTATGGACAGAGGAGCCTGGCAGGCTATAGTCCATAGAGTCACAAAGAGTCAGATATGACTGAACAACTAACACTTCAATAAATGGTAAGTTCCTTGAAGATAGTAAACTATAGCTTGTACAACTTGATTTCAGTGTCCATGACCATTCACATAGTCATTATTGAATAAACATCGAGTGACCAGAACTGTACTAAAAAACTGAAGTACAAAAGCAGAATTCTATCCTGCAATAGTAGACTAGTTTTTCTCAGATTAACCTGTCTTCTGAAAAAAGTAAAATAAAGTTGGGGAAAAAAGTTTTTAGAAACCCACACCTTTCAAAAGCAACTGATTAGCCAAAAATGAGAAATTGCCCAATCAAAATCTAGAAGAAAATAAGTCTTATATTCAAATCTTTATTCCCCCCCACAAAGGACACATGCCTATGTGAAAGAAATGGCTGGAATATTGAATTTCCTTTGAAAGTCTTGGGGAGTGGGAACAAGACTTAATGCTCTGGGTCCACCACAGTTTAGGACTCAGATAAACTACATACCACTTTTACATCTCAAAGTATTCATAAAATTAGTTTATCAAATATGTTGAAGAGTACACAATGAAAAAAAAATAGGTACACAGAAAATAAGACACCTTGAGTGAGAACAAGTCAAAACAGTAAAATAATAGAAACAGACTAACAAAGATGCCATATATTGGAAATATCTGACACAAACTATAAAACAATTATACCTACCAAGTCAAAGAAAGAAAGAAAAGCCAAGCCTGAAAATTTCAGGAAGGAGCTGGGAAAAAGTGACATAGTTTTGCAAAGGAAAAATATAATAACAAATTAAGAATACATTGAATGAGTTTAATGGAAGATTCAACATTCTGAAGAGAGAATTAATTAGCAAGAAAAGCGATCAGAACAGACTTTCTACACATAGCAAAAAGAGACAAATAGAAAATATAGAAGAGAGGGAATAGCAGATTTAGAAATAAAATCAAAAGAGAGAAATGGAGTGAAAACAATATTTAAAATGCCATGGCTGAAATGGCAGAATTTTCCAGAACAGATTAACAAAGCTTAAGAACCCCAAACAGGATAGGAAAAAAATAAATATGTATCAAGAGGTATCATTGTGAAGCTACAGAAAACTAAAGAAAAAATTGAAAAATACTTACAGCAGCTAGAGAAAAAAAGACAGATTTACCTTCTAAGGATCTATAGTTTAAGTAACTCAAGGGCAAAAATGAAAGCTAAAGGAAAATGGGAATATGTTTTCAATGTTCTTATAGAAAATGAAAGCTATCATAGGATTTTATACTTAGCAAAATATCCTTCAAGCATGTGAGTGAAATATGGAAATTTTCAGATGACCAAAAACTGAGAGAATTCACAACCAGTAAACTAAGCTGAAGGATCAGAGATACAGGAAGGATTAAAGAACTGAAAAAGTGGTAAACATGTGGGTGAACATAAACATTGACTTTAAAGCTATAATATGAATGCCTTACAGAGTTTTAAACTGTTAAAATCCATGACAACTACAAGTTGTCAACTATGATTGGGACAAAGGGAGAATTGAGTTAAATTATCCTGAAGTCCTTGTATTTGTTCCAGAAGAGAGTAAATGTGTTGATTAACTTTAGACTTTGATAAGTGAAGAGTGAATGTTGTAAACTCTAGTTAGTTAGTTAGTTAGTTCAGTCGCTCAGGTGTGTCCGACTCTTTGCAACCCCATGAACCGCAGCACACCAGGCCTCCCTGTTCATCACCAACTCTTGGCGTCCACCCAAACCCATGTCCATTGAGTCAATGATGCCATCCAACCATCTCATGCTCTGTCATCCCCTTCTCCTCCTGCCCTCAGTCTTTCCCAGCATCGGGGTCTTTTCCAATGAGTCAGCTCTTCACATCAGGTGGCCAAAGTATTGGAGTTTCTGCTTCAACATCAGTCCTTCCAATGAACACCCAGGACTGATCTCCTTTAGGATGGACTGGTTGGATCTCCTTGCAGTCCAAGGGACTCTCAAGAGTCTTCTCCAACACCACAGTTCAAAAGCATGTAAACTCTAGGGTAACCACTAAAAGAATAGAAAAAAGTAAATGATTTCCAAACCAACAGACAGGGGGAAAAAAAAACAGATCGCAAAGAAAAAAAAAATCAATCCATAAGAAGTCAAGAAAGATGAGGAAAAAAAAAAGACATGATGGATCAATTGTTGTTATTTAATCACTAAACCATGTCCGACTCTTTTGAGAACCCAAGGACTGTAACCCACGAGGGTCCTGTGTCCATGGTATTTCCCAGGGAAGATTACTGGAGTGGGTTGCCATTTTCTTCTCCAGGGGATCTTCCTGACCCAGGGATTGAACCCACTGGCAGGCAGATTTGCTACCACTGAACCACCTGGGAAGCCTAGTGGATCAGTTAAAATCACAAAATAAGATGGTTGATTTTAACCTAAATAATTTAGTGGTAGAATTAGGCATAAGCATCCTAAATGTTCTAGCTAAAGCACAAAGACTGTCATGCTGGATAATAACAAAATTAAACTGAATTAAATGTCATTTATAGGAGATCTATCTAAAATGTAATACATAAAAATTTTAAGTGAAAGAATTAAAAGAATAAACCATACAAATATTCACCAAAAGAAAGAAGGTATAACTATGCTAATGTTAGACATACAGACTTTAAATAGTGACTTATTCACTAGAGTTTTGTATTGGGGGAAAAAATGAGAAAAGGATACTAATACAAATAAGATTCCCCAATACAGTTATCTTAATACAATGAATGACGCTCTGGAAAAGGCGAATATGAATGCTTTGATGGCACACAAATAAAAAAAGATAGCATATAACTGTGTGTCATAATTAAAAGTGGTTCCTCAGAGGAACTGACATTTTACCAGAATTTTGGTGCATTAATTCATCAGATATCTCTAAGTGAGGGGAAGACATTCCATGCAAAGGAAACAATACACAAAGGAGGTGTTCATAAATATTGGTTGAAAGTATTGTTTAATTTAAGGATGGTGAATACTGAAACAGTACCATGCATGACCCACATAGTAGCTAGAGTGGATGTTATGGTGGCCTGCAAAGGGTCTCTTCCCTTCTCCTGAAGGCACTCATTTTTCAAGATGTGAGAAGTGTCACCTCCTGATGATGCCTCACAGTCAAGTCCTCCTGCAGACACCCACCTTTCCTAGGATCATGACCCCTTCCTTCCGGTCATGTTCCATGGGGGCAGCTTATATGCACTGGCTGATTGATGCAACAGTTCAAAGCCCCTTTGCCTCAATCTGGGACAGTTCTGAAAGGACACTCCCCACCCCACCCTCCAGCTCCAGAGCTCGCTGTGGAATCTGGTGAGACCTTGGTCACACCTAGGTCACACTTCATCCTCTCCTGGCTAACCCTACGTCCCTCAGCCTCTCACAGGTGTTGCTGAGAGCACACCCCAGTAAACCTCCAGAACAGCAGCCTGTGTATTAGAATCTCTTTCTCAGGAAACCTGACATAAAATAGTGGCCAACGTGGGAAAAAGCCCAAGGATCCTGCCTCCTGGCCCAGTGTTTCACCCCCATATTTAGCTGATGATGGGTACAATTTACTGTCAAAATCTCTGGGGCTGGAGGCCACACTAAGATTGCTCCTAGTATTTTTCAGCTGCTTTTTTTCTCCTTCTTTCTCAAACTAATGCCAGTTCTGCTGAAGATCAGCTCTGCTTCTCACTTATACAGTTCTGCAAGTAGTAAAGCATAGTAAAATGAAAAAGAAAAAAATCTGCTCATTGAGTATCTACAAATCTGCAAGATCCTTTTTTTCCATGAGATCTGGGCTTGAGGGTGGTTTGTGATCAGTCAGTTCCCTCAGAGCTACCAAGCAGCAAAGACAATATCTGAACCGGGGTCAGATAAAGCTCTTTCTCCACAGTCGCCACCCTAAGAGAGGAACATATTTAAAGTGACCTGCCTGCTAATGCAGGAGACTGGGGTTCAATCCTTGGGTCAGGAAGATCCCCTGGAGAAGGAAAATGGAACCCACTCCAGTAGTATTGCCTGGGAAATCCCATGGACAGAGGAGTCTGATGGGGTCGCAGAAGAGTCAGGCAGGACTTAGCGACTCAATGACAACAAACGCAACAATAGAGAATGTAAAAGGAGAGGAATTAAGACTGCTCCCTATCGTCAATCAGGCCTTGTTCAGGCTGGCCTGCTTGCTGGGTTAGTAAGTGTTCTTTCAGTCCATCCTGCCCTCAGTCCTAAGTCTTTGCTCTCACTTCTTGGTCAACACGAGTTCCTTGGACCTCATATCACCGACAACCTTTCCTCTAATGATCCTGGCCAAGACTTAGTTCTGTGGATTGATTTGATGAGACTTTTTAAAGTTTAGAGCAAAGTTAGTTCTTGATACCAAGATATTACTACAACCAATTTCTTTTGTTTCACAACCTCCCACTTCTCACTAGACGGGAAGGAGTGTTGGGACTCTGCAGGCAGCCCCGGGCTCACTTGTTGTGTGCAGCAAGGTTTGGAAAATGAAAACCAGAAGCATCTCAAAGAACATTCCAGTTGGACTCTGGGGCAGTGCCTGGGCACTCTGCCAGAGTGGCTGGGAATTCTGGTGAGGTACTTTGATGCAAATGGCTATTCTGGTTCATTCTGTATTACCCCACGGGGTTATCTGCATGGTATTTGTTTGCCATACCACTGCAGCCTATGGTGACCATCAGCCTCCTTCTATACACACTAAACATTGACAACGTGCCAGCCTCCAGATGGGGATGAGAATATACAATTCAGGTAAAGAGAAGGTCTTTGCAGTTAGAGAGCCCTAAGTCTGAATCCTGGCTCTAAGACTAGTAGTTGTGGGCAAGCTACTTCAACTTGTAAACCTCAGTAAACTCATCTACACAACAGGGATAACACCCCCTTCATTGATGGAAAGCTTAATGAAATAATGAATACAAAGATATTAGCACGGTTCTTGGATCACAGTAAGTGATTCAATAAGTAGTAGTTGTTACTATAAACAAACAATGCCTCCTGCTTGCTCACACTGGCAGAGATCATGCTTTAGCGATGCCCTTCATATTGTTCTTTTTCCTTTGAAGTTTGTCCATCTGAGCACAATGCTTGGTTGGCAGTACCTGAATGTGGGATAACCAGCATAATTAATCCTGACATTTTTAATAGCAATCTTCTACTCAAGCAAAAGATAGACTACAGAGGCCCTTTGCAGTTGATCATTTGCTATTTGTCCTTAACTGACCAGTCTGTACTAATGAAGTTCACATATCCAGACGATGCAGATGTTTTTCAAAGTCTATTCTCTTGAGAAAAATAAAATGGGTATTGTAAGAAATGCTAACATCATTCTGGTCCTGAGAGATTTTCCTGAATTATCCAGGTATGTGCCTGAATTCTCCATGGAGGTTTGACAAGGAAAGTCCTAGCTTTGGTGTGTCATCAAGTATATGAACTTCCCCATGACCTGCTGCCCTGAAATCAGGTATTAGTAATGACCCCCATGAACAGCCCCTCAAAAAATGCTGCAGTATGAAGCAGCGTGTGGGTACAGAGCATTCACAACCACAGGATTCAATGAGTTATATTTACCCCCCTGACTCTCAGGGCACTCTCCATCTCCGAAATATGCCACAATAATAATGTTAATGATTGCAAGCAGCACCTTTGTTGTATCTCATTTATTTTTACCCCAAATTATGGTGTCTTGAAAGAATTTACTGACTGCTTGGGTTTTCTGACTAATTGGGGTAACTCTATGCTATAGCCATTAGGAGATTTAAATATAGCTCTTCTTGAGCAATACTCTTTATTGGATCCCCTGTTATCCTTTAAATATCTTGGTGTGCAAGTGGATAAAATTAGAAAGAATTTGTTTGCTTTAAATTACCAACCTCTGCTTGATAAAACTATTAGCGATTTAGCTAATTGGACGGCTCTTCCATTATCATTAATTGGCAGAGTTAATACTATTAAAATGGTTGTTTTATCTAAATGTTTGTATTTATTTCAATGCTTTCCCATCAAGCCACCTAAAAATGCTCTAAAGCTTTGAATTCTGCAATTAGTTTTGTTTTATAGGCTACAAACAGAGTTAAGATTAATCCTAAAACTACAACTACTCTAGGAGGCCAAAGGATTAATTCTTCCTTTTCAAGGAGTATGAACGTTGGAGTTTCTTGGACAGGCTTTGTCCATTGTCTCTGGATATCATCAATAAGAAGTGCCAAAGCCCAAAAGAAACTTAAGAGAGATTCTGGTTAATGTTCTTGAGCTAATAAATCTTTACAAGAAAATTTTATTTCACACTCACTTATGAATTCAATCACATTCATTCATTCAGCAAATATTTATTGTGACTTGCACCAATCACTGTTTAGATGCTACAGAAGACTTCCAAGGTGAATAAAATACAGCCTTTGCTTTCAAGAAGTTCAAATAAAGACAATATAAATAACTACAAAGTAACATGTTAAGTGTTACACTGGAAGAATAATCAGTATGCTGAGTCAGAGGAAAGGGTGTTGCTAAATCTGCATGAAAGATCAAAAAAGTCTTTCCAGAGAAGGTGACATCCAAGCTGATTCTTGAAGGATGGGGCTCCCACAGGGTCTTTCCAAGGTTTAAAGGAACACCTTTAGTTTTTCCTTCCAAATAATGAAGTAGCTTGATTTGTGAGACAGTTAAAATTGTCCACTCAGATAAAAGGTGACCATTTTCTCTTTGGTGGAACAAGGGAATTCCATAGACATAATGTGTCAGCACTTTAGCAAGATACTTAACTAGGGCTTTCATGATCTGTTTTTGCTTTTTTAAACTTTTGATTTTATATTGGAGTATAGTTGATTAGCAATGTTGTGATAGTTTCTGATGTACAGCAAAGTGATTCAGTTAAATACATACATGTATCTATTCATGATCTCTTTGAATGGCAAGACAGGGACATGTGAGCAGAGTGATGACTCAGGTACATAACATTCTGTGTGTGCATGTTCAGTTGTTCAGTCGTGTCCAAACCTTTGTGATCCTGTTGTCTATAGCCGGCCAGGCTCCTCTGTCACGGAATTCTCCAGGCAAGAATACTGGAGTGGGTTGCCATTTTCTACTCCAGGGGATCTTCCCAACCCAGGGACCAAACTCACGGCTTTTGCATCTCCTGCATTGGCAGGTAGATTTTTTACCACTGTACTACCTGGGAAGCCCCACATAAAATTCTAGTAGGTTGAAAAATGGACTCCAATGTGTTAACTATGGTTTGAATGCTAACCTAGAGAACAGCCTCCCCAAAATATGCCAATTAGTATTCTCTTTGACCATGTCCTGTTCAGAGTTTTTAATAATTTGGATCAGGACATAGAGGCTTGTTCAGTCAATTTGTGGATGATACAAATCATCCAAGGCAGCCAATATATTGATGGATTAATCAAGGATTTATAAAGATCTCAAGAAGCCATAATAAAGGGTCAAAGTTAATCACACATAACTAAATAAGAAAAATGAATGTCCTCCCTTACTTCATCCCAGTTACTAAAATACAGGCAGAAAAGCCCTCACTAAGGCATTGTGAGGCAGTAGAAAATGTTCCAAATTTGGTGTCGGAAGACCTAAGTTCAAGTCCTAGCTTGACGGAATGTTAACACCGGCAATTTTAAGCAGTACTCTAAAACTTCACCTAGCATCAGTTTTTCCATCCATAACTGAAAAATAAGACAATTTCACAGAGCTTCTATGAGAATAGGGAATACACAAAGACTTTGTAAACTATATATCACTATCCAAAAGTTATCTTTTGTCATGCTTTTAATAACAACAGTGAAATAATAATAATAATAACAACAGCAGCAGTAGTAATTTATTTGAGATCCTGTAATCTTAAATTCCAACCTAGAGACCAACAGTGTGGCTTTCAGAATAGCCAATATAGTCTCTACCCAGCCTTCTGTATTTTCAACAATTTCTACAGACAATTCTGATACATTGCCAGGGCTTAGAACTAGTGGAGTAGTTTGTTTCAAACTTTCCTGATGATAAAAATACCACATTGTTTAAACACAGTTTCTAAGGGAGGCCCCACCCCTGGAGATTCAAATTCAATAGGTCTGTAATAAGGACCAGGAATTACTATCATCAGGAGAGTTTGAAAAACATTGGACTAGGTAATCTGTAATATTCTTCCCAACTTCTAAGATTCTGAAGATCTGATCCAACTCTAGCTGCTCACTGGTTCTGATAACAGTTTTGAAATACTTGGATTATAGTAATCAAGCCCCAAGAGAAAATATAGATGCTTGTAGCTGGCCATGATATTCTTCATATGGTGTCTCTAAAGAATTAAACATATTTTTTAATAAACTAAACAGCAATGAACATGTTGACTTTCCAACTGGCTGCAGTTTGCTATTCTGGCTGATTCCAGTAAATCTATGTATGCATAAATGCAAATGACAAAGTGAATCATTTTCGTTAAAGTATTACTCACTGTAAACAGACTTTAAACCTTTGATCAGTTAGGAGTTGAGTGTAATATATTGAAATCAATATTTTGTAAATATTTTCATGTAGACATACTCCGTTCTCTGACGACGTGAACACAAGTCACTAGAATTTCAGTCTAGACACATTCTTTTTTTTTTTTTCAGCTAATATTTCACCTTAAAGTAGAGGCGAGAAAGTATGTGTGTGTGAGTGCTGATCTGCCTGCACATTCAGCAACTTTCATTAGTCTTTGATGTCTCATCTGGGTCCGCTCAAGAATAATGTTCTAGCTCAATGACTGCAGATCTAGATCTTCTGCAAGTCCTCTTCTCTTTCTTCAATTCCTTGCAGCTTAGAACCAAAAGCAAAGCTTTCTATGCATTTCTGAGAAAGAGGCTGGGGAAAAAATGAAAAGGAACTTATTACAGAGCAAGTGAAATGTGATTTTTGCATAGAGGTTTTTCTTTCAGAGCACGGTTCCCTTAGTCCGGAGGGAGATGGCGCAGACTCGGCTGCAGGCCCAGAGCTGTTTGCGTCTCTGCTGGGTAGGTGATGTTCTGAGGAACTGAGAGTCTTGTACGCCCTGCTTGTGAGATATAGGTTGAAGATAAAGGTGAAGAAAGAAGACAGAAAAATAGGCAGGAAGAGAGGACGGCGGACTGGGTATAACTACATCCTCCACAACTCAAACAATAGCAACCCCGCCTTTCATGGAACACTTTGTTCTCCAAAGGGAAGAATGTGTTCAGTTTTGCATTCCTTCACTGATGATAATAGTTTCTATTCCAAGGCGGGAGGGGAGGGGGTATCATATGTGTTTGGAAGAATCAAGTCATATTATTTTGGAACACATTGACAAAAGCAAGTCAACAATTTCAGAACACACTTTATTTCTCAAAATGTGCTCCAGGAGAACATTGTTGTTGTTGTTTCATCACTAAGTTGTGTCTGACTCTTCTGTGACCCCACGGACTGTAGCCTCTGTCCATGGAATTTCCCAGGCAAGAATACTGGTGTGGGTTGCCATTTCCTCCTCCAGGGGATCATCCCAACCCAGGGATCGAACCCACATCTCCTTCTTTGGCAGGCATTGTCAGTGCATCCTTCACTGTTCACCAGGGAAACTGGTCAAAAGAGATAAATTAGTAGATCATTATTTTTATCATAAGTGATGTATTATTTTAATGACCAAAACAGACACTTCAGTTGAAGAACAAATTCAGTAAGAAATCTTCCACCCAAAAGTGCATGTTGACATATTTCAGCTCTTTCCCTAAAATGACATCCCTTCCCCTCCTCTCTACACTCCCATTGAGAGACAGTCTGCCAGTTGTCTTCCACAGCTCCTGCAAATTCCCTAAGGAGCAGAACTGGAGAAGCCATGCTATTCCCCAGAGAATTTCAGCTTCCTCTACCTCACAGAATGAGGAAAAGACTGAGCAGCTCCTTCTCCAGGTGATAGAAGATAGAAGGAGCAGGTGAGAGAAGTTATCAGGAGGAGGGAGGCGCCGGAGGGCTGTGCCCCCATTGTGATCGCTCTGGGCACTCTCAGCATCCAAGGATCACATCTGGTTCTTCTCTCTTGTTCTCCAGCAACCTGTCTCCTTGCAGTGCCCCAGACACTGCCTGTCACCTCACTGGAGAAGTTCAACCAGACTGGCGCTTTATCTTGTATTCTTTCACCTTGTTCACTCCCAAGTTATTCTGGAAGTGAAAATGAAGTCGCTCAGTCGTGTCCGACTCTTGGCAACCCCATGGACTGTAGCCTACCATGCTCTTCCATCCATGGGATTTTCCAGGCAAGAGGGCTGGGTGTGTTGCCATTTCCTTCTCCAGAGGATCTTCCCGACCCAGGGATCGAACCCAGGTCTCCCGCATTTTACCTCCACACAATTCAGAACGTGTTTGTTGAACACCCGCTCAGTGCCAGACTCCCTGAGAAAAGTAGCACAAAGGTAAGTATTTACTCTCCCCCTCACTCAGCCTGCCTACTGAGCCATGTGCATAGGGCCACACAGGTAGCTTCATAATGAAGACTATGATATTTTGCCAAGGATGAATGGATATGGAAATGAAATTGGATTTCAGAGCACCAGTTATCCCTGGGGCAGGGTGGAAGAGGGCCTCTTTCTAAGAGTTGTTCCTTTAAGGTAATGATACTATCCCACATTCGTATAAAGGTCTAGAGTTTACAAAGCCTTCTCATAAACATGATCTCATTGAGAAATGAGCTTTTCTTTCACAATTTACAGATGACAAAAATGAGGCTAAGAAAAAGTAAGATCATGCTGCACCAAGAGATTTTTTAAATAATATCGTTCAACAGCTGGTATACACCCAGAAAAAACTAGGCTAGCTCCCGATTATAATGTTACTCCCTTAGGTATTTCCAAAGTATAGCTTCAATTGTCCCGCAGAATAAGGTTTAGAGGCAAAAAGATGCCAGGCACTGTGAGCACATTTTACCAATTGTCACAGCCTTCTTACACAGTGTCCAGGAGATAAAACAATACATTTCTCAGGGTCTGGAACATTCTTCTCTGGATCACTATGATACAAGACCTGTAGATGGAGTTGAGGGCGGGGTTCTACAGACTTCAGCATCAGAACACAAATCAAAGACTCCAGGAAATTTCCCGAACTGTGCAGCTCACTGGGCAAATAATCAATCTGGATTTAAATGACATTATCTTCAGGTGAAAGAATCTGCCTGCAATGCAGGAGGCCCAGGTTCGATCCCTGGGTGAGGAAGATCCCCGGGAGGAGGAAATGGCAACCCAATCCAGTATTCTTGCCTGGGAAATCCCAAAGACAGAGGAGCCTGCTGGGCTACAGTCCATGCGGTCACAAACATTCAAACATGACTGAGCGACTAACATTTTCACTTCTTTCATCTTCTGATGGGGGTAGAGATTAAGAAGTCTTTCAGGAAGGTGCAGGAGCTGAGGAGTTATTGCTTCACAAGCACCCATCTATAAAAAACTGGTGCCGCTTTCACTGGATACGCCGAACTTTGATGAAGCTAGTGAACTAGCCCATGCACATTGAAATGGGCTGGAGCTCCTCGGATGAAAGACATCTCTATAAGACATGTGGATGTGCATTTGATAATCTTTGACATATGTTTAATATTTAGATTTCCAAGATTACTCATGTTAATATCCGCTGCACATCTTACTTTTTTGCCTTTTGTGCTCCCTGGGAAATGTGGGTTTGGACACGTTTCAAGCCAGATTTGTTCCTGTTGCTTTATTGCTGCTAACCACGAGGTCACTAAAATGGGAAAATCATGTGCTTCTTCTTCCACTGAACTTTGAATTCAAAACTTACAATTCTGAAAATAAAAAGAAAGAAAGAAAAGGAGGAATGAAACAAGTAAATGAATAATGAATGCAGTAAAAATAAATGTGTGGTTCTGAGCCCCATTTAATTTTTCTTCAATGACAGTGTTGTTAATGCTATAAAATATTTTCTCTGATAAATGTGAGTTAGCTAATTTGCATGAATGGCTCGTCTGTCATTGTTTTAGTCTGTTGAGTTATGGGTTTTTAAAAATGGGTTCTTTTCTGTTTGGCTTCTAATACATTGTTATTATATGTGATCACTGAGCTTTCCTAATGCCACGCTAAAAACATGGGTTTCATCTTTTTTAAAAAAAAATTTAATTTGAGAAAAGTAATTTATGTAATAATGAAGTTCTTCAGATAAATGTATTTATAAGGAAAAGTCATTGACAGATTAGTCAGTATTCCTTTTCAATACAAAAAAATAAAATCTATTTTCTGACAAAGTAGCAACTACAGAAAACTTGGGAAATTTAAAATGAAGCCTCCGAGGATCTCCATCCACACTTAAAGTTCTGTAATTTCCCAAGGACTGAAAAAAAAAAAAAAAGAGCTCTGCAAAATGTTTGTCGTGCACCTGTCCCACAAAAGACTGAGGAGCTAAGAAGGGCCTTAGATTCTGAATCTTACATAGACTAATGCAAATTAAATAATGCTAACGATACTAGGGAGAGGTTTCAGTGGGCTTCTTTGGAAGAAAGCAAGTAAAGGCAGAAGGAGTGTGCCAAAACAAGGCGGGGAATCCAAGCAGCGTGTCACTCATCCACCTTCGCTTTTTAAGGTGCTTTTTAAAGTAAACTCAGTGCCCCTAAACTTTGAAACAGACGCCTATGTCTCAAAATTGTCCAACTGCACGTCCAGAGCAGCATTTGAACACTGATGAAATCGTAACCCATGAGGCAATTACTTCAGAGTTAGAAGCTTCAGAAAATAGCATTGTGTGACACTGGAAGTGCCATCTCAGCAGTCATCGCAGTGCAGAGCACTAACGAGTAAGTGCTCTGCGGCTGCCTCGCCCCGTAAGTGACAGAATCCGAAGACAGGGAACCTGACTTAAATCCACCCGGCATAGAAAACTGCAGGTGTGTCGGGACAGCCTACCAGGCACGGCCCAGGGTTTTGCTTCAGCAAAAAGTGCAAAGACTTGGGCTCCAAGGTGTGTAGATGCAATTTCAAATCCCGCTCGGCCAACTACCTGCTCTCTTATCTCCTCTGAGCACTTCTTTTCTAACACAGAGTAAGTTCCATATGTTGGCTATTGCTATTAATATTAAAATATTTATACAGTGGAGAAAATAGGACCCACTTTATGACACTACTTTGAATGTTAGGGATAAAACATTTGTCACTCCAAACACAATACTTGACATTTAGGTAGCTGCTACTCCTACTTTATGCCATTACCATTAGAATCATCTTCATTGCACTATGAACTGTTTAGAGTAAGGGTTGTGTCTATTGAGTTTAGTGGTGAGTTTCCAGCACTGGGGCTTCCCTGGTGGCTCAATATAAAGAATATGCCTCCCAGTGCAGGAGATGCACATTTGATCCCCTGGGTCAGGAAGGAGGAGGGCATGGAAGCCCACTCCAGTATTCTTGCCTGAGAAATCCCATGGACAGAGGAGCCTGGAGGGCTATAGTCCATGGGCTTGCAAAGAGTTGGACATGACTAAGCAACCAAACAACAACAACAACAAAAACAACTCCAGCACTTAGAACAGTGCCTGGACATAAAACAGTCTATTTGACCCTCTCCCCCTAATAGCACTGACATAATTCAGACCATATCTGATGTTTGTTTGTTTGTTTTTTAAGTGTAAGCCTTTAATTCCAAAACACATTCAGATTGAAACCAGAGAGCCCTGTGAAAGTTGTGAATAATCTGGTTGTATGGTCAGTTCAAAATAGTTGGAGATCAAGGAAAACTCCAGAATCAAAAGATTGAGATCTAGTGTCCAGAGCTCTGATTTCCGTGTCTGTGTGACTTAACACAAGGCCCAAATGTTCCTGAGGTTCAATCCACTTACCTATGAAATGAGGAAAAATGGTGATGTGGTTTAACTACTCTAGTAGCACTGTTTTGAGGGCCAAGTGCGGCTATATATATAAATATAACATTGGAAAATGTTTCGTGTTTTACAAAATACTACTGATAATAAATATTACTTATCATTCACCCATATGATTGAATGTCTTCCTGGTCTCTGGACAAAAGGAACTGTGTAGACCAGCAGGCCAAAAACTCAGCCTGTGAGTTTATATAAATGGATTTTATGTTTTTAGATTGCTAAAAAGAAAAAAGAATCAAAACAAGAATTCTAGTTCATGACACATGCTTCTGCATGTTAAGTGATTTCAGTCAGTTGTGTCCAACTCTTTGCGACCCTATGGACTGTAGCACACCAGACCCCTTTGTCCATAGAATTCTCCAGGCAAGAATACTGGAGTGGGTTGCCATTTCCTTCTCCAGAGGATCTTCCTGACCCAGGGATCGAACTCGCGTCTCTTGTGTCTCCTGCAATGGCAGATGGATTCTTTACCACTAGCGCCAACTGGGAAGCCCATTTCATGACATACCTACAATATTTACTCTCTGAATTTTTAGAGAAAAAGTTGGTCAACCCCTAACTCTTAAGAGTTTATGTTAATTATAGTCTTAGTTTCTTTTAAGGTTAAACCTTAAAGCAGATAGAAATTATGCCCTGCACAATTGATGCTTAATTAGCTGCAGCTCAGACATAGCTGGTAAAGAATCTGCCTGCAATTCAGGAGACCAAGATTCAATTCCCAGGTTGGGAAGATTCCCTAGAGAAGGAAATGGCAATCCACTCCAGCATTATTGCCTGGATAATCCCACGGACAGAGGAGCCTGGCAGGGTACAGTCCATGGGGTCGTAAGAGTCAGACACGACTTAGAGACTAAACCACCACCACCAGGTAACAAAAAGAGTACTTCCTTAAAGTAAAGGCAGACCCTGGGTGCACCTCACCAGCCTTAGGCACACCCTCAAGTCCAGGGATGAAAGCTGCGCATTCTAGCCTGCTCATGTCTTTGGGTTCCAGGTGAGCCTGTCATGTGTCACCAAAGTCAGTGTCCCTCTTGTTTACCTCTTTATTTTCAGCATCTATCAAATAGCAAGGATTTCCTAAGTATTTGTTGAATGAATGAGTGAATTCAAATATTCATTCATCTGCTATTCACAGGCTGGCTCCAGCCCTTACTCTTCCATAACACCTTCAGAAACTACTCCAACCCAGAGGTCTCTGTCATGTCCTAGAGTCTCACATCCTCTTTGATCCAAGGGAGGCCATGTAGGGTTTTCAGATACTCTTGAAATGTTGCCCATACTCTTTGCTAATTAATACATTTGTTTTGTATTTATACTTTGTTCTTCCAATAAGGTTCTAAAACTGTCAGGTCCAACATGGCACCACTTTTGGCTTCTGCCTTAAAACCAGCCAGCTAATCCATCTGCACTTGCAGCAAAATACATTAGGATGACCTAACCCCAGTACCTATGACTTGACACAGAGACCATCTCATTGCTGGTTTGCACTGAATGTCAACTGCTGACCTGAAAATGTCAACCCTAGGTCTCAGCATGTCTTGGGTACTAGCTTGTCACTTTGTTCCTTTGTTTCTGGGCCCCAGGAGTAGTCATTTGAGGCAGGATCTTGTCTTGCCTGGCCCTGCAACAAAGGGTGGAACTCCATCTCTTGACCCCAGTTTGATGCTTGGGGCTGCATGCTCTGCACGTGCTTCTGATGCTGACAGCCTTCTGCCTGCTGAACATCCTAGGTCCTTCCAGTGCTCTCAGGCTCCCACTGTTAGATCATTCATCATGGACCGTATTCACAATCACTTGGCAGGACTGTAACCTCCAGGATATCACATTTTATTAACCCTCTTCTGGACTACCCCGACCTGTGGTAAGTTACCAGGCCATATTAGGCCAAGCTGTGAGATACAGCTCTGTGACTTGCATTTCTTTTTTATCTACCACATGCCTATACATGCCTATACACTGTAGGCTTACCAGAGCAGCTCAGCAAAGATCCATTCATTGTTTTTCCAGCATAAAAAAAAATAATAAAAGATGGTCACTTATAAAGTGTCATATCTAAGTTTCTTGTACGTCAAACTCCATGGTTCTCACCCCATCAGACCCAACATCTCCTTTTATAAAAAATATTTTATGATCCCCCCTCTACTATCATGAAATGAAATGTATAGACAGTGTACAGTCAGCCCTCAGAATCTGACGGTTATGCAGCCAAGGAGTCAATCAACCACAGATGGAAAGTATTAGTTTTAAAAAGTTCCATAAAGTTCCAAAAAGCAAAACTTGAATTTGCTGTGCATCAGCAACTATTTACTTAACATTTACATTGTAGTTGGGCTTCTCAGGTGGTGCAGTGATAGAGTCTGCCTGCCAATGTAGGAGCCGCAGATGTGGGTTCGATCCCTGTGTTGGGAAGATCCCCTGGAGAAGGAAATGGCAACCCACTCCAGTATCCTTCCTGGAAAATCCCATGGACAGAAGAGCCTGGTGGGTTACAGTCCATTGGGCTGCAAAGAGTAGGATATGACTGAGCAACTAAGCATGCACACCTGCATATACATTGTATTTACAACTATTTACATAGCATTTACATTGTATTAGGTATTATAAGTAATCTAGAGATGATTTAAACCGTATGGTAGTACATGCTTAGGTTATATACAAATACTGTGCCATTTTATAGAAGGAACTTGAGCATTACAGATTTTGGTATCCATAGGAGTCCTGAAACCAGTCACTGACAATATCAAGGAAGGGCAGCTTATCATGTATATGTATTACCTAGACACATTTTTAAACACCAATATAATGCCCTGCATGTACAATAAAGGAGAAACAAAAGGAAAGTAATTCATCATAAAATAATGTGCATTTACACATGTACACAAGAAAGACTTGAAAAAGTAATCAAATGCTTGCACTATGATTTTCTCATTGGCAAAGTTCTGAACAAAACAAAATATAGTCTTGCCTAAATACACAAGGTAGTTGTAAATTCATGGAAAATTTAGTGTGTATTAAAACTGGGTAGCAAATTATGTAAACTGGAGTTAGGTTTTAGGCTGAGACAGGGTTACCTACCTGAATGCCTAGCAGGACATTCAGAAACCACATGAGATGCTACAGGATTCTGCATTGTGTGGGACTGTCCCGTGAACAAGATGTCTCACATCCCTGACTCCCACCCAGTTCAGTGACATCTGAAAAATGTTTCCAGGAATTTCCAAAGCACTCTGTAGGGGGCAGTATTACCACCATTGAGAGCTACTGGTTTAACCAACCTATTCAAAACTGTCCTGCACTCAGATTCCCTCTCAGACACAATAACTCCTCTGATCCTGAGACCCCCAGCTAAAGGATTTGACTGAGTGACTGTACTTCAGGGGCTGGCACACCCCAAATCCAAGAGCCAAAGTTGAATGAATCCTGAGATCTCAGCACTACCCAACCTCAAGGCTATGAGGCAGTCACAGGGGAGGAGATGTCACTGCACAATGGAAATATGAGAGTTCCCTCTAGCTAATTAATCATATTAAAAGGCAAAATCATCAGGATTCCCTACTCCACTGACTCTCTGCATCACATACTCATTTTGCTCTATAAAACCACTGCATGTAAGGGTTGACAATAACTTTCTCTCTCTCTCTCTGCACACACTTAACACTTCATCCTGTCTCCCAGACCATGCTTCTCCTGCCCAACCTTCTGCCATTTCTCCTAACACACGTCACAAGCACCCCAGCTCCACGCCTTCTTTCCCAGACCTTATATTGCTAATCCTACCTTCCAAATGACCTTCTTTCCATAGAGTCTCCTGGCTCCAATTCTGGCTACATTTCTACACAGTCTAGGTAGACGCAGACTGCTCTCCCATTGCCCTCATCTGGTTCACCCTGGGAAGAAACTATAACTCGTCTTCAGGGACCCACTCTGGGTGATTTCTCTGCATGTTCTCCCACACCTTTGCTCTTCAATAGCCCTCTCCAGTAAAGCAGGACCTTAGTTTATGTAGCATGGGACTCCATCCTCCAGGATATTTCTCTTGCTGTCTACCTGGAATGAATCTCCTCCTTCCTTTCATCTCTTAAACTGTACCACTCTTCTAAACCAGCTGAAATATCCCCTCCTCCAAGAAGTCTCCCTAAATATTCTCTCCCTCTAAGTTTCTGCACCTCTTCCATAGTCAGTCTTTTTTGCTTCAACCTTGAAGACAAAGGTCCTTTTTAGAATTCTTTTGTGTCCCCGATGACACAGAGGAATTTGCCATGGTAGCCCAACTGTCCAATCCATTCTTGTGGTTTTATGAACTCAAAAGAAAGGGAAGTGATAGACTGATGGCATATTTAAAATCTTTGAAGAGGAGCCCCTAGCCTCTTCTTCAGAATCACTTCCCTTCTCCTCAACTAAAGTCAAACCCCCCAAGGACACCAGCTGGCCCAGAGATGTACCTTCCTCTCTTCAAGTTGCAACATTAGTGCATTGAAAGTAGATCCATACCATCACAGTGACTCTGAAAACATGAATTAAGACAATAATAAATTAGAACAATAGTCAACTCATAGCACTGTGATGGTTTCATGTATGAATTGGAATGTGAACATTGAGATTTTCATTTCATGGTTGAAAAATATACGAGTTGACCCAAATACTAATTTTTGCATTTCCATCATTTACATATCATGGGTCAGTAATCATTTCTTGCCTAAGTGGCTTTCCAAATGAAAAGCTGTACTATTGTAATGGTTTATCATATTTACAAACATCGCATTGTGCTACCCATTCAGGGCTTTGGATTCACTGGCAAACAAGCAGATCCCAGTCTCCGAGAAGGCAGAGCAATGCCTGAGGGGGAGAGAGCCAGTTCCCCTAAGAGAGATCCATGTGTTTCCTCCTCCCTCAAGTGCAGGAGTCCAGTAATCTCTATTCCACTGGGACATCTTCTAGCCACCTCTTTTCTCCCGCGTGCCATGTGGTCAGCAGGGGCCAGGGCTGGACTCTGCTTGTGTTTCTGTGATTTTTCTCCTCTCTGGGGCCAAAGAATCTAGATGCTTTGAAAATGTCTCCTTGGGAGGCCGAAAGTGCTGAGAGAGCCAAATGTGATCTTTGGGAAGGGTAATGCAACCTGATGTTTTTTATTACAGTTCAGAACAACATCGAGTGAAATGTCTATGGTGATTCTTTTCCCTCATTTTAATGCCAGGATAATACAAATCAGCACGTGACTGAGCTGGTCTTTGATGTGAGCCCTGTCCCTGTCACCGCACCCCTTCACAATGGCCTGGGTTACCTGCGCCATTAGGGATCTCACTCTTATCACTGGGTACGAGTTTCTCAGAAATCTGTGTTTTTAAAGGATAATAGAGTTAGCACCATAGATTAAAAGGAGAGCTGGTGTAACTGTTACGCCACCCCTGCAGGCTCAGTTTCCAGGTCTGACTTGCTCTTTCTTACAACTGGGGTTGAAGGTCAGCATCCAGTCTGTGTGGGGATAGTCACCCCTTCCTCATTCACACATGCAAGCTCTCAGCCCCAGCTGTTCTCCAACCCACACCTCCTTTGCTGAGCTTCTCTTGCTCCTGCTTTGGCACAAACACTTAGAATGAAACTAAAGGGAAAGCATTGAGGTCATTTATTAGATTCTCCTGTGAATTTGGTTTCAGGACTAGAAAGCGGTGCCGTGGCTGTGTGATTTATGAAATCCCTCCTGCTGCTGCTTTTCCTTATTTTGAGGGTGATGTACAAGAAGTGAGTTAGCAAAGAGTTGACTGGCCACATTTCACACCCTCGCCTGTGAGTCCTAGGATGGAGGGCATAAAGACAATAATGTGGATGGAGAGGTGGTGGGGAGGGATTTAGCTGTTAATGGAAATTTCTCCTTCAGACTCTCTGGGAAAAAACATGCTGCCTTTCAGAGGATGGATCTCCCCACCGTTTTTTTTTTCTCCCTGACTCCTATGTTTTAAAAAAGTTAAGGGGTCTGTGTGGGTGGGGGGTGGGCGGGGGTGGCAGTGTGTTTGGAGGGAAGCAGGCAGAAAGGGAAGGGAGTGGGAAATGATTGTTATCAACCCAAAGTCCTTCTCTGGCTGCTGCAGCTCTGTTTATGAAATGCCATAACAGTAGTGAGCTCACGCCTGTGTGCTCCTATCAAGCAGGATTCCTGGGTGCCAGATGGGCACTTTGTGACTGTATGAGCGTGGATTATTTCATTTCCTACATCTGGGACTCCAAATGGCCTCCCAGAATGCCACAGGAGAGGGATACCGCTTCTCAGCTAGGGGACCCCACCTTCACCAGGGCTCCCAGTGAAGTAGAGGGGAGGAAGCCAGCCATTCCCAAGTGATATCTGAAAGTTGACACACACCAGGGACAGGGGGAATGTTTTAGAAGCCAGAACAAGATGGAAATAAATAATAACCCATCATGTATGTCAGCAGCAGTTGAAAAAAAGAGGAAAGAACAAATGAAAAACAAATCATAAAGCATTTTCCTCTCTGGCCTCAGAAGATGTTCTGGGAATAATCTTTTGTATTTCAGCTTTGAAATTCTGTTGTGACCGTCTAGCCACACACCTCTGGATATTGCTAGTGGTCCAGATAAGGAAACCAAAATGGTCTGAGGAATGCCGGCATAGACCACAGCCTCTTGGCCTCTTTCTCACTTTGTTTCAGTTAATGGGATGAGATGTACTGGTATGAAAGAGTAGCAAGAATGCTTACTTCTCCTAAGTACTGAACCAAAGTTGAGTGTTCGCAGAGGCAGCACACTGAACTGCTATTTAGATGAATCTGATGGACAGAGTTGCCGTCCAAAAACCAGATTCTTCTTGTTTTCAGGTTTATTGTGGAAAATCCTCACCTGCTCGAAAGGAGTCATCCAAATCACTCAATTTGTCCTGCAAGAGAAAAAAAAAAAACTTTTTTACAAGAATATGTGACTTATGTTAAAAAAAAATCTGACATTTTGCATAAGATATTTACAAACCATGGCAGATTAAAGGGGGTTTTTATGCATTTTCACATCCTGCTTGGTTTAAAGCAGCAATTTTCTGCAAGGACAACAGAGAAAAAAACACGCTTTACACTGCTTATATTAATTACAATTTTTCATTACCCATCATGTTTTCTGCAGGCTTGTGTATTATTACTGCAAAATGTAATGAAACAGAAAAAGGAGAAAAGAATGGACTTCTGGGAAATTTTCCAATTCTTGAAATGCAGTGTTAATTGAGAGCTATTTTTAGGGCTGTGCGGATAGTGCAGGACCCAGGGCCATTGGTACAAATGGGTCCAGTCCAGGTGCGGCTTCCCGGGTGACAGTCTGGGTCTCTGCTGCTGGAGAGCTTCAAAATTTCTGTCTTGCTTGGTGCCAAGTCTTACCAAAGGACATGGAAGGATTTCTACATATGAGCTAGTCACAAAGGAAATAGAAGAAAAGCAAGGGGAGATGAAGATGGATCCACATGGAGCCCAGGCTCAGTGATGCTTGGTAGCGATTCCCAACCTCACCTTCATCCACTACATCAGAATGAAAGAAAACTAATCAATATTTAGGAAAATGGTGACACACAGTCCAATACTTTCCAAGGCCCTTACAATGAGTAATTCAAAACGTGTCCATGAAGTGGTGGCCAACAAGACCCTTTATCAGGAACCTTCTTCCCCTGCTGGAGAATTACAAGTTCTTAGTGTTGGGTATATCCTGCCAAGGACTTGAGGAAAATTGTCTGCCAAGGCAGGAACTCGGTGGATTGGAGAAATATTGTTTCTTTTATTACTAAACTATATAGACCATAGATTTAACTTCCCACTTGATTAAGCTGAATAGATGACTCTCAAATTCATCGAGGTCCTTCTGTATTACTTCTGTACCCCAGAATCCCATTTCCTGATGTAGGGTTAGAACCAACATTGCAAATGATAGAAGACACATAGTAAGAAGAAGACACAGCCCCCTGTTTACAGGGGCCAAGTGTTCTAGGAAAGGTCTCAGAAGGGCTTCAAAGAATTTAGAAACTCTGGGCGCACTTGAAAATTCTCTATCTCAACATACCATAAAGCTTTTGAAGCTCTCTGAGTGTTTCAGCCATTAGTCTCCTGCAAATGCATTCTATAAAAAAAGAAAATTAAACAACTGCTAAAACCCATAAAGTCCTATAATTCTTATTGCTGCTTCCATTTTCACAAAGTAAAGACAACTGTCCAGAAAAGTGATTTGGCCAAAACTCGCTTAAGGCTATCAGACTTAGAAATCCTGTGTGAGCAGCACTTCACCCAGTTAAAAGCAACAGAGAAGAACAAAGGGAAAACACTTTTCAGTCAATAGTTTTCTCTGAGCTATGAAGTAGGTACCCTGCCCACCTGTCTCTGCTGCTTCAGGCTGCCCAGGGTCACAGCCAGTGCTGTGAGCTTACTCTGAAGTCAGCAGATTGCAATACCCTGCTGCAATGTTGTCATCAGAGGCAAACTGGCTGTCTGCCTTGAGACTGTTGCCTCAGCCCCGATTTACACGTTGTAAATAAAGTGTGTAATAAAAAGAGAAATTCCAACATTTCTAGGAGTTTCTTCCCAGAGCAAAGTCACCTACAAGATTTGTTGGTAAAACCACTGGTACATGGAGTGAGAAGGCAAAATGGAAATGGTGCATGAGAATCAAGATTCCATAGCTGGGTAGACAGAAACATGAGTTTCCAGTTCCCATTGCTTAGATTCAAAACACAAAGATTAGCTCAGATAGTTCCTGGCCAGCCTGGCCCACATGCAGTACCATCCACGGCTGGGCTAACCACCTGGCAGGATTCCATCTCCTGCTCATCACAATGATGACAAGAGGTGATCTAAGCAGTCCTTGGTTTACTCCAAGTAATTCCCCTTCTTAATCACCTGCTGCTTCAGATATGCTTCTTTGGACTTCTGTGCTTATTTTAATTCTAACAGGGTTAGATCTCTATGTCTCTTTTAATCAGCTTTTAACAATAGCTATTCACCTCTGCTATGAATGATATTTTGTTCCCGTACATTCCCCCCCCCCACTTTATCTACCTCCATCTTCCCAATTTCTAAAATTTATGGCTTAGATTTTCTTACTGGTTACATTTGTAGTGTTAAATAACATAGCCAATGTTTGTGTCTCATTTCAGCAACTTTATGTATATAGCTTGATAAGGATATTGTTGGCTCATCTTTCCCTCTCCCACCCCACATCCCCCACCCCAAATCCCAATATCTGTCAACTCTACCGATATATTTACATTGTCAAAATTGATAACATTTATATTCTTTTCTGTAATTATAATTAAGCCTTCTGTGAGTTTGTCTAGGGATTGACTCTAACAATTAATAACCTACAACCTACAAACAGGGTTTATACGATCATGATTATATAAATATTTTTACTTGTGGACCAATCTCCTTCTTTCCTGAGACATCCACCCAGCTGTCTCTGAATTTCTACTCCCATCCAGGCAGCTTGCTCTTGAGTGACTGCCCAGCTGTCACCAAGGGACTTCCCTCTCTGCCCTCTCTGAAAGTGAAAGTGAAGTTGCTCAGTCGTCTCCAACTCTTTGTGACCCCCACGGACTGACTATAGTCTACCAGGCTCCTCTGTCCATGGGATTTTCCAGGCAAGAATACTGGAGTGGGTTGCCATTTCCTCCTCCAGGAGATCTTCCCAACCCAGGCACTGAACCCAGGTCTCCCACATTGTAGGCAGACGCTTTAACGTCTGAGCCACCAGGGAAGTCAGAGCTATTGTTTCCTGGATCCCATGTCTTCCTCCTTCATGATGTTCCTGAGTTCACTCTCAATGATTTTTTTTTTCAGAAATATAAACTATAGTTTATTTCATGTTTGCTATGTTTTTCCTTTTGCTACTTCACTAGGTTTGGCTGGGGATAGCATCCAATCAGCATCCAATGTTGTTGATGAGAAGTCAACTGCATTCCTGATTCTCATTACCCAAAAGATAATCTTTTTTTTCCCCCTGTATCTTTAGGAGTTCCTCATTTTTCCTGGTGCTTTAACGTCTCATAGGTATGTGTCTGGGTATGGACAAAAACTAGTTTTAAGACATTTTGATAGAGACATCTGCTCCTTTTTGCCTTCCCTGTTAGGATTAGAAAGAAGAAGTTCTGTATTGGTTTCTGAAGCTCACATTGCTATCAGGGAAGAAACAAATCATAATATGATTTTCTCATATCTGACAAATTGAATTTAGAGTATGAAGTTCAAATTTTTATGAACAAGTTAATAAACACATCATCACTAATAAATTTTTAAAGCCCTCAAAGCCTACAAAGTAGAAGTTTCCCATACCTCATTCATAAAGTAGAAGGAAGAAGGTGGGTGAGAAGAAAAATTTAACTAAATTTTTGACACTTTCTTACATTTGCCAAAAACCCAAAACTATTTGACTGTGTTTTAAGAAAATAATGAATATAATGGAGAGAGTTTATGGAAGAAGGAATGTAAAGAAGTACTTCCTTGGATAGATTTTGCATAAATACCTCATCCTATAGCAAATGAACCTGGGTTTTAGAACATACAGATCTGGACAGTAACTCCAGCCCTGCCATTTTCTAGTTAAGTGAGTCAAGCAAATTAAACTCAATAAATGTTACTTTCCTTCCTTCTTTATCCCTAATTCCATTGGCTTAACAGTGAGGCTTGGATAGTTATAAATGTTCTATCCAGTGTACCATGATGAGGTACAAAGGATGAGTTTAGAAATGTAACAGAATGTTAAATTGGAAGTTCTGACTGATGCATTGAGATACAATTGATGTTGCATTCCAAAGAAAGTGCTATACCATATGCAGAATTTCCAAAAGGAGAAATATAGAAGAACCAATTGCATAATCCTTGAAATCTGTCATTCACATTAAATACATAAAAGGGCTCTGAGAGTGGAAATTAAGGAAAATTTTGTGACAAGGATTTTAGAAAAGAGGTTTTGGGATTCTGGGACTTCTTCTCAGGAAGGTCAGTGGAGCTCTAAAGACCTCAATGTGTATCTCCTACAGTTTGGGAATAAGTGACCAGGCCTAGGTTACATCTGAAGAAGTTAAAATGACCCTTAGAAGCAAGGTAATAGACTACATTTAAAAAATAACTACTCACCAAGGTTTTTGAACATAAGAACTAAATCTACAAGGCCCAGGACCATTTAAAAGGATCTGACTAAGGAAGGAATGGCTTAGTAGACTAAGGAGACACATTAGAATTGTTCTGCTAATTTAGACACAACTATCTTGAGCTATGGGCTTCCCTGGTAGCTCAGCTGCTAAAGAATCTGCCTGCAGTGCAGAAGACCCCAGTTGGATTCCTAGACTGGGAAGATACCCTGGAGAAGGGATAGGCTACCCACTCCAGTCTTCTTGGGCTTCCCTAGTAGTTCATTCAGAAACAATCCACCTGCAATATGGGAGACTTGGGTTCGATCCCTGGGTTGGGAATATCCCTTGGAGGAGGTCATGGAAACCCACTCCAGTACTCTTGCCTGGAGAATCCCCATGGTCAGAGGAGCCTGGTGGTCTACAGTCCACGGGGTCGCAAAGAATCAGACACGATTGAGTGACTAAGTGTGAGCATCTTGAGCTATATCATGTTTATGTGCACAATTCCCTTTTTCAGTAGATAGTTCTATACTGCTCAGGCTTCCCTCATAGCTCAGTTGGTAAAGAATCTGCATGCAATGCAGGAGACTCTGGTTCAACTCCTGGGACGAGAAGATACGCTGGAGAAGGGATAGGCTACCTACTCCAGTATTCTTGGGCTTCCCTTGTGAGTCAGCTGGTAAAGAATCCACCTGCAATGAGGGAGACCTGGGTTCGATCCCTGGGTTGGGAAGATCCCTTGGAGAAGGGAAAGGCTACCCACTCCAGTATTCTAGCCCGGAGAATTCCATGGAGTGTATAGTCCATGGGGTTGCAAAGAGTCAGACACGACTGAGCAACTTTCACTTCCACTTTCTATACTGTTCAGAGTGAACACTGTGATTCTATTGTACATCCATAATATGTCTGCAACAGTTCTAAGTTACCATATAATTAAAAATAATAGCTAATATTTATTGAGAGCTTTCTATGTGCCAAGCACTGTTCTAAATATTTCATATCTATTAACTCACAAGAGCCCCTACTAAGTAGGCATTTCTACTGCCATCCCCATGAGGAAACTGAGTCACACAGAAGGTAACTTGCCCACAGATTCATAGCTAGGAAATGGCAGAGCTAGCATTCAACTCAAGTGGTCTAGCTCTTAGACCCAAGCTTATAACAATCATTACATTCTCTCTCTAGGGCTTGGCAAGAACAGTTTCAAAGAATTAAGTTCCCTTTCTTCTATTTTCAATAAATAAAGCTCCAACTAGCATTTTTAAACCTCCAGAAGAGTTTGTGCTGGTTTGAAGACCTCCTAAAAAGGAAATAAAAAGCAGATTTCAACTTACAGAATTATTTTTCAAAAGTCAGGTGGTGTAGGGATAAAATAGAGGAGGAAATAAGTAAATATGGTACTTGGTATCTGAAACTGGCCATTCATCAAGACATGTCAGCAACACCCAACTTAAATTTGATGAGTTCAATATTTTCAGGACTAGCAGAACTTCTTGTGACCTGTATAATTGAGCAGAACTTCTTGGTTAAGATGGGCCTGGGGCTGGACCTCAGCTCTCAAGGCTAAATTTCTTCATTCCATAGTTCTTCCAGGTCACTGTCAAAACCACTGGTAATTTTACACTGCAGTGATCTGTGCCTTTTCCTGGCCTGAGGATAAATAGAAAACTTAACAGTTCTGAGAGCTGTTGACACCATGTACTGAGAAACACAATCAGAAAATGTTAAAGGAAACCCTTGAAGGATGTGAATGAAGAATGTGGACATTCACACATGGAAACTCCCCATGTGATGCCAGCTTTGCTCCCCAGCTCTGCAGCCAAAAAATGAACAAGTTAGAGAGGGAATGGGGTGCATGCCTGAAGCTTTAATAGAAAACAATACGGGATGATCATTCCTAGCAAGGCTTCAAATGACCATTGACTGGTAGGCAGAGGATTCTAGTGTGCTCAAGAGAAGGGTTACAGTGATAAAAAAAAAAAAAAAAAAAAAATGCCTACAGGAGGATAGGGAAAATCCAGTTCCACCCCAACAACTACCAAATGTAGTTGTTTGTTTTCCTATTTGATAAACACACATGGATACATTTTTTTATTTCCCCCTTTAAGTATGTATGTAACCCCTTTAAGACTCAATCTAAGGTCACACATTTAAAGGAAAACTAGGGAGGTACAGGTGCATTTCCTGAACCCTACAACTGGATATTTGGTCTGACAACAGGACAGTGTGTTTGAACTGAGAACAGGAAAATACCTTACAATCTCTGTCAGCATGAGCTATAAGGAAGAGTTAAGAAAAAGGAAGGGCTTGCTGGAGATATAAAGTAAGCTGTGTATCCTGGCTTTGAAGTATGCACAACACAGCCACATGGGAGCTCAGATCTAACTGCTGCTGCAGCCCTAGATCCCACTCAAGTAGCCTAAGCAATAGCCCTGGAGTCTTCTCCTCGTTAAGTTTAATAAAAGTGGTTTAGTTTTCCCCCTCACAGTTATTTCCCTTCTTATTTGCCAGAGATAGATGTAGACAGCGTCATTCTTAATGTAATTACTGTTCCCTCAATATAAACGGCTTTCATTCACTCACTTATCCATTCAATATATAAACACTAAGTGCTGATCTAGGTACAGGAGACTCACAGATAATTAAGCCATTGTCCTAGTCTGTGAAAAAATGAGAGACGTATAATGTGTTATATATGAAGGCAATAACAGAAGTATGGGCTTGATATAGTGAGTCCAGAGAGGACAGGGTGATTAAGTAGAAGGGACAAAGTATTCTGGTAAACAATGACCTAGAAAGAAGAACAGGAAGAGTTTAAGGCTCTTCCCTCATTAAAATAAGTCTGTAGGACTTGGTGCATCTCCATCTGAGTCCTCATCCAGTCTTCCTCCAGGTCCTGGGATTCAGATGCTATGTGAGCCTCAGAAACAGGAGAAGCGGTTGCTTAAGTATCTTGCAGACTTGAATAAATCAACAATGGGCCTGTGAGCAATGACCTTTGACAAGTCCTTGTGTTTGGCTCAAGTGCAAGAGAACACAGTGCCCAAGTAGAGAACAATCTGCCTGCCCAGGGACCCTCCAGAGGTGAGGCTCTGTGCTACAGGGACTGGCCCTGGGTACACTGACCTCTGCTCATCAGAAAGCACAGTTTGGGGAGGGTCCTCCTGCTACTGCTGAAAAGTGATGATTAAGAGGCAGCACAAATCGCATGGATCCTGTCCTAGCCTTATGCTTTCTGAAGATAATGATGATGAACAAAATGACGAATGAGCTATGATAATTCTATAAAACCCCTCCTGTCTTCTCTTGCCTTCTTTTCTTCTCCTATTCTCTTCCCTATCTCCAAATCCATTCCTCTAACTCTTTGATGATTCAAACCACTTTTCCTATGAAGACAACCAGAAAATACCCCCCACAATGGCTCCTGAGCCACCTGAAACCTGCCTCCCTTGCTAATGACAAGGCCCATCTCAGCTGACATAAGCCATTTTTATGTGGAGTATTTGATGGTTCTGTGTTTTGTTCTGATGATTGTTAGCTCTTTTGGTTCATTGGCGTTGGAAATAAATCACATCTAACCTCTTTTGTACTAAAATTAACTGTCTCCTTGGACTGATTATCTTGCCCTTGGTCTCTGCGGAGTTGCACCCACAGGATCTCCAACGTGCCAGGCAGCCCGAGCAGTTTGCTGAAGTTCCATGTGAGGGGAATGAGGCTGGCTTTCCCAGGCTCTGGTCAAGAGGCCTTGGCTACTCCTAAAAACAGCAAAAATGCTTCAGCAACATTCAGAAACCAAAGCAGGAAACAGAACCCCTCTCACATGGATGGATAGCAAAGGCTCTGGTGGGACAGGAAACTCGAGGATTTTGAACAAGTTCATCCACCTGTTTACCACGTGGGTTTAGTTTTCTCAACAACATATTGTAATTCCAGTTTGGAATGTGTCAGAAATATTTTTTTCATGCTCAAATTGTTTTCCTTGAAAAAGAAAGAGCACAATTCAAAAGAACATAGAGGAGGGAAAAAGTCATTCTTTTCCAACCTGGAAAACAGATACAAGACTTTCCCACAAATTAATATATAAACAAAGGTTCTTTTTCAGAGGATGGAGAAGTGGTCCTCAAAGAGAGAAAAAAATAGTTTGGCAACCTCAACAGAGGAGAAAGTGGGACGCAAGGGATGTCAGGTAACAAGCATCTGGTCCACCCCTAATTTCAAGGGTTGAATCTAACTAAACCAAACCAACATGCTCTTCAAGTTGTCTCTTCAACATGCTCTTCAACAACCTCTTCAAGTTGTCACCCACCCTTGCAGAGGCAAGGTTGACCTTGTGTTAACCTGAAACTTTTCCCTCCATGTTTCATACATCATTTGGATGCTCCTTCAACCCCTCAGACTTTCCCCCCGGCTCATTCTCTGGCTCTTTCTGTACTTCCCTGATTCTGCATGTGAACTCTCAAATTAAAATTAAAAACTCAGTATAATCAAAAGCCCAGAACCATTAAAAATTGTTAAAGTTGTTTCTCTTTCTGATTTCCTGATTTCTATTAAAGGCGGCACTGTTCTGCTGCACATATATGCTTAAGATCAAACAACACTCCCTCATCACCCAGGACGGCACTTTAATTCAGCATTGCCTTCATCAGGACCCTTTCGTGCCCAAAACACCATCCGTGGCTCTTCTTTAGCTCTTACATGACAGTATCCCCATTGCTCCTTTAAGATTTCACAGTATAACCAGATGTGAAAGGACCTCTATCCATAAATTAGCCTTAAACTCCTGAAGGAAGCCTCTGCTCCAGCCGTGTCTGTCTACCAAAAGCATCCAGCATGTTTACCTCCAGTCTCTGTTCATGCTGTGCTCTTCACCTTGAATGCCTCATCCTTCTCTCCATAGGTTTAGACCCTTCCACTCATCATAGTTTATTTCACGACCCATGGCATCAATGAAGCCTTTGGGGCCACCCAAGTTCATGGTAGTCTCTCCCTCCTCTCTTGAGCCTGTATGGCAATTAGAGTTTGCACTGCTTGTTTGACAATTATCACTTACTCTCTTGTATAACCATTAATCCAGCAGACATTTTTGAGCACCGACTATCTTGCCTATGGCAGATTCTTTGATATTTGCTAATCATAAAAGGTTAATAAGAAACAAGAAGTATGGAGGAGGAGGAATAATGGGCAGAACAAGCAGGTCTAAGAGAAAGAACCTTTTAAATAAAAGAGATGTAAAGATGTTCTACATCATAGGAAGGAGGACCATTTAATAACATGGTATGTCTCACCTCCAAGCCTATCTGTATATTCTCCTTTCTGTGATGCTAGTCCGGGACTTTACAAATGTTTTTGCTTTGCCGGTTGGCCTCCTAGGAAGCCGTGTTAACAGGGAGTGCTAGAGAAAGGTAGACTGGAGGTGGTGGATGAGATCTGCTCCTTCCCGTCTGCTCTCTGATGCTTTCTGTGGGCTTCCTGTCCTCTCCCTATAAGTGTCACCCCAGCAGTACTCCTCCACCTCATTAGTGGCAGCTCCTTCTAGCAACAGCAGCTGAATTCAGTTCAAAGCTTTTCCAGTTCATAGAATCAGCCTCTCCGTACCACCACCCCTATCCTGAGACACCACTGCACGCCAGCCAACACGCACTCTCCTCTACAGAGTCTGGGTCCCAGTCTTTTCCTAATGCAGACACCATCACCAAGCACGCATCACTTCTCAGAGGTCTGGCTTCACCTCCTTGGGGCTCCTCCTTTAAGCTTCTAGGTTTTAATAATTACAATTTCTTCCCTTTGTTCTCTCAGCCCTAAGGGTGATACATGCCTCCCACTTTCACAATATCTTAGCATCTTCTTTCTACCTTTTTAGTTATCTGGATAACACTTTTTTCTATTAAATTCTATTCAATAACTGGTACAGTTTCTATCTCCCTATAGGACCCTGATTGATACAGAAGGAACTAGTTTATGGGCATAAATTAAAATAATGCAAAGTGGTGCTGCTAAAATGCCAATAGATATTTTAAATACTCAAACAATCCAAAAGAAGGAAGGAAAGAGAATAAGAGGAGTAAAATTCAGAAGAGACAAACTAAAGTCAAACATATTACATTAAATGTTAAAGCACTTAACCGCCCCCCCAAAAAAGCAAAAATGATCAGCAGTGATTTTTAAAATGGAAGATCCTACAATATTCAAACTTTAAAGACATATTTTAAATGTGATAACACATAGGTTGAAAGTAAATGGATAAAAAGAAGATATATATTACATACAGTAAACATAGAAAAGCTGGGAGTGGCTAGATTAATAATAGACAAAATAGACATCAAGGCAAATAGTACATCAAAGACAGACATGGACATTTTATAATAATTATGCTATGTCCATCAGAAGGAGAGAACAACCATAAATTTGTATGTGCATAATAATAATTTTAAAATACAATAAAAAAAAAGTTTAAAGGAAGTAATATACAATCCACAATCATAGTGGGAGATTTAAGTACCCGTCTCCCAACAATTCATTGAAAAACTAGAAAAAAACCATCCTATCCACAGAGGATCTGAATAACACTATCAACATGACCTAATTGATGTTTCTAGATATTTATGTAATGCATCATCCAACTTCTTTTGAAGCACAGTTGTATAGTCACCAAGATAGAACATATACTAGACCATAAAATAAGTCAAAAAATTTTAAAAGAATTGAAAACCAGGATAATAGCAGAGGATTAAACAACTAATATGCAAGTTTAACTCAGCCTCCAAAATTAAACAATAATGACAACACTACCAACAACCACTGCCCTCAATAAAAAAAATTCACACCAGAGCATATTACTATGAAAGCTCAGAATTCCTGGGATGTAGTGTAAATCACAAAACTCCCAGATGGGGAAAATTAGACCCCTTACAAAGAAACCAACCCAAGTGGCATCAGATTCACCAATAGCAATATCTTCAAAACTTTAAGTGACAATGATTTGCAATCTAGCTTTCTATTCCCAGCCTGTCATGTGGGTAGTAAAGTGACATTTTAGACATGCAAGAACTGAAACATAATGTTTTAGAAAGTTAATGGAAAGCATGTGTCAATAAAACAAGAAATAAACCAAAGAAAAAGAAAGACATGAAATCCAGAAAACATATCAGAAGAGAGGCAAAAGCATCATATAATGACATCTGTGAAATCTTTCGGAAAGAAAAAAGTCCACGTAGGAGCAAGGAGAGGAAATCAGGGGGGAGAAGTTCTCTAGAAAAGTTAGAGCTGCTGTGCGTGAGTCCCTTGACAAAACTGTTTATTTATAGCAGAGATATTAGAAGATTTGCAAAATTAATCATAAGCATATAAAAAGAGACTTCAGAAAAATTAAGGCAATGTCATTTTCAGCAGAAAAAAAAGGGAAGGACAAGGAAAGAAATACAGTTGCAAATCACCATGGCTCATCACATGTACATTATATGTACGTAATAAACTAAAATTGTTTTATTTAAATAAACATGTAGAAAGGGAGAGAAGAAGATATCAAAGAGTTAAGTTTTTATCTACTATGGCAAAAATACAATAAAATATTCCTAAAATTTATCAGTCAAGAAATAGGCATATTATTTACATTAAATGAAGTAATAACACTTAGAAGAGTGACTATTACATGGCAAGCAGTGTCAGCTATTATTAGAAACACAAAGTTAAATATCAGGAGAAAGAGCCAGAAATGAGAGCGGTTGTCTCTTGGGCATAGGATTCAGAGAGAAAGAAAACTATTTTGGTTCATTACAAGCTTTTTAGTACTACATGACTTTTAAAATAATATACATGTATTGGTTTTATAAAAATAAAAATTAAATTAATAATAAAACAGCTATATTGTAGAATAAAATATAAACATAAAAATGTTATGGCATTGTAAATAAGGAAGTAAAAAGTAATTTATAAGTAAGGTGAATGTAAATTTTAAGAAACAAAGTATGTATTGTAAAAAAGACATATTAAGCTTTTTCATATACTATTGAGTTAAAAACTAAACAAATTTTTTAAAACCATACATACTCAAAAAAAAAAAAAAGAAACATATTCCACAAACAAACAAAATATAAAACAACAACAACAACAAAAAAAAAAAACCCAGAACAAAACAGAGAGAACTCCCTAAAAAGAGATATTTGAAAGCGAGAGAAACAACTGAGAAACCAAGTTGTTAGGTGAAAATTAAATATCCAGTGCACAAAATGGATACAAACCACCTACCTGAGACTGAAGTCAGAATAGAGCTTTATCATCATTAATGGCTGCCAAAATGTCTCTGTCCATCAGCCCAAGATTATATCTAAAAAGAAGCCACTTGTCCATAAACAGGGATAAGCCCTGAGTTCCTGTATTAGCACTAGGACAATGCATTCAGGGGAAGGCTCCAGAATTTCACCATTTCTGCAGGGTGATATAACCACCTGAGTCACAGCTATAAGCCTTGGTCAGAAATAGGCTGTAGGAGTGGAACAGAAGCCGCCGTGAAACCATCCCTATAAGGAAGGACAACAGGTCCCAAGAAAATGAGAGGATGAGTTCATAAACAAAATTCAAAACTGTACTTTTAAAAATCCTTATCAAGGAGAGAAAGCCAATAACCAGAAGAGCAGAGAAGTTTAAACCCAAGAACAGAGACATATTTGAATGATACAGAAAGGACACTAAAATGAGTAGTTTTTTAAATTCTTGGAAATAAAAAAGGGATAACATTCATAAAAGAGGACCAATAAATATAAAATAAATAAAAATGTTTATGAAATAACTTGATAGGTTAAAAATGTAGACACAAGCAAACTGAAAAACTTGAAGTAACTGCCCAAAAAGTTATCAAAAAAGATTAAATCTGGGGGAAAAAAGGGGAATTTAAGAGACATAGAGCATAGAGAAATGATTTAAAAACTCCACCATATATCTCATAATAGTCATTTCATAAGAATAGATTAGAAAGAATAGGGGCAAAGGGGAGAGTACAGAGAGATAGTAACAGAATTTTCCAGAACTGAAGGAACTTGTGAGTTCTGAGACTGGGAAAGCCCAACAAGTTTTAAAAATTCACACCTAGATATATCATAGTGAAAGTATACAATATCAAAATTAAAGAGAATGTAAAAGAATCAGAGATAAAAGAGAGATAACCAATAAGGTAATGAAAAAACCGACAATGGACTTCTCATTAACAACAATGACTATCAAGTCTATGGAATAATTTCAAAGCATAAGGGAAAAGTGCTATGAATCAGGAATTCTATACAAACTGCTGCTCGACAGCTGGGATTCAGAAAATTATTGACCACAACTCTTTCCTTTAAAAAACTACTCAAAGATGTATTCAGTAAGGGACATAAATTAACCTTGGAGGAAAAAGGAACTGTGTGGGGAAAAAAACTGGTAAAATGAGTTAGTAAATCTGAAAAAGTATTGATTATAAATAATAACACAAATAATTCCTGTGCTTATAAAAATAATTCCTGTGTATATAACTCCAATACTAGATCATTCTAATGTAAGATCAATGAAAGTTTACTCAGATGACAGTATGAAAGTTAAAGCTTCCAGGAGAGTGATGGAGACACTGATTAAGCTTTGATGAGAATATGTAAGTTTGAACATATATGTTAAAAGTCTAGAAAAATTCATGAAAAGAATAGAAACAGTGAGCATAAGTTCCAAACCAACAGAATATAAAAAAAACTCAATCAGCCCACACAAAAAAGAAGGAAAACAAAAAAAGATAAAAGAGAGTAAATAGGAAACATAAAGTAATTAGCAGAAATAGCTTAACAAATGTAGATAAACTCCTAATTGTCTTTTTAAAAATAAATCACGTAGGAGTCTCTCTGAGACAAGGCAGAACTAGTACACAACATAGTTTAAAACTGTTGGAGAAAAACTGAGGGATTTCTGGTGATAGAGCCTCTATTTTCTTACTCAAATAATAAAGACAGTAAGGGGAACATGAGCAGTGTTGAGACTTGAGGGCTGTGGTGATCTCGTCAAAGCTTTGGGTCAGAAGTAACAGAAATCCACTGGCTATAGCTCATATAAAGTGCAGCCTATTTAAATGATACAGAAACAAATTGTCAAAAAAAATCTGATTGGCCAATGATCAATAGATTGACTCACCTGGATACAGTATTTGGTGTACACTCTTTTCCAAACATCTGTGTTAACATTAGGGTGAAGGACGAGGAAAATGCTGGAAAATATAATAATCTAGAAGACAGGGCACCTGTCTCCTACAAAAAGTCATAGCCCAAAACAGTGTGTCAGAAAGGAAGGTAACAGTAAGTCTAGCAGAGTTGAAGAAAGGCCAGTGTTGAGTGCTCAACTTAAAACCAGACACCATAAGAGATAAGTGGAATTATTAGCCAAGGTTGTTCCATTTTCTGCCACCAATGAAAGGAATGGATGAAAATGAAGATTGGGAGTGGAAGGGGATTCACAAGGTTGTTAAGAGAAATTCCCTCGGTATTCTGTATAAGGGTGTGGGGAGGGAGTGAAGCCTACAGAGCTCAGGACTGAGCAGGTAGGAAGGGTCAAGTCATGGATATTTCACTAAGGCTCTGTGGGCGGAAGGAAGAGAGATGGTGACTAGGAACAGGGGTGTCACTGCCAGAGGCTTCGAAGGAGGAGCAGTTCTGGGTGTAATAGAAGAGAAGGGCTGACCAGGTGGAGTAGAGTGAACAGCATTACAGCAGAGGAAGTCAAGGGGCTGCATAAGCGTCATCAGTGATGACAGGCAACTGGGTGTAAAAGGATGCTGAGGGCAGGGTGCCAGGGAGCTCAGTGAGCCTGGCAGCTGGGAGGTGGGAGGCAGTGGGGGTGCAAGATCATGTAGTCAATAGACCATGAAAGTGGTGAGGAGAACTAGGAGAACACTGACACAAACCTGACTCCTGGACCCAAATTTATCAATGGGTCCTGTCACTTTCAGGGTGAAATTCTAACCCCTCAGCCCAGAAGACCTTTATGAGCCTTCATTTCCATTTCATCTCCTACTGCTTTTTCTCAGGCTCTTCACACATCTAGTGAACTTCTTTCTTCTCTCATCACATGCTGATTCTTCAACCAGACATGTCCTTCTCCTATATCCTAACCCAACTGACTCCTGCTTCGTTTTCAGAGCCAAGTCATCTCCTCTGGAAAACATTCCACAAGTGAGTTTCCAGTCTAAGTTGAATGTTCCCCACCCCTACCCTTGTCGTGCTTCCACTGTACTCCTAGAGCCTTTGCCACACCCCTGTAAAGTTTTCAAAGGGTAGAGGCTGCATCCTACATAGTTGGATGTCTGCAATACTCAGTGGGGTCTCTAGTATACAACAGACTTGCAATATATGCTTTTAGGTATATGCACAAATTTCAAGGGGTTTGAAAGAAATCATGCCATCACAATTAAGGTGAGGAAATCAAAGAAATAAATATCAACAAATATCTCCAAGTGATATTGAATAGAATGGAAAACCACTATGGCACAGTATAAGTAAGTGAGAAAGGGAGTAAGCAGAAGACATATGGGCTACTGGGAAGGATATTACATTGACTGATGAGATCAGGGTGAAACAAGATAGACGAGGGCTCCCTAGACATGTTTGTACCAAGCATGTGATTCTGGGTCACAAGGATAAAACACAAGGCACTAGAAGGCAACCAATATTTGGCTCTCCACCATACACAATCTCACATCATCAGCATAACAGACCCCTGAGATGGCAATTGACTTTCCATCAATTGACTTCCCTTGTACTGGAAAGCCAGCAATCACAATCAAGTCGGAATGGAAAGCCATGGTAATTCTGTGACATTTCCTTCCCAGGTGTGGCAAGATCAGCTGATTTTGTCAGGCTTGAGCTTCCTTGAGCTCACACAAAATCCTATGAAAGCAAAGAAGCTTCCCTTCTGGTTCTGCATATGTCCTAGAGCACCAGCACGTGTTATAGACTTATTAAGATTCAATACACAGGGCCTTCCTTAGCAGTCTAGTGATTAAGACTTTACCTTTCAATGTAGGGGGTATGGGTTTAATCCCCGACTGGGGAGCTAAGATACCACATGCCTTGTGGCCAAAACACCAAAACATAAAGCAGAAACAATATTATAACAAATTCAGTAAAGACCTTAAAAACGGTCCACATCAAAAAAATAATAATAATAATAATCTGAAAAAAAAGAAAATTCAATAAAATTATTTCAAAAAAAGATTCAATACATATTTATTCATTGACTGAATAAAGAAATGAATGAGTCAGTGAATGAATGAAGGCTAACCTTTATTAAGTATAAGGGTCAGGCACTCTAAGTACTTGGCGTGTGTTCTTTTATCTAACCTTCTTGATATCCGTGATTATTGTCCATTTTACAGATGATTAAACTGAGGCTAGGAAAGTAAGACATTTACCCAAGGTCACACAGCTTGTAAGTGACACAGCAAAAATTCCTCAGGCTTTTCTGCCTCAGAATCTCCGTGCTGCTACATGGCTTCTCAGTAAATGGATTCCTCAGAATTAATGCATTTCTCTGGAAATCTCAGCCTCCTTATATGAAGACAGATGGTCTCTGATGTTCCAGCCCTATGTAAAAAGCACAAAACATTGGGAGTTGAGGGTGACTAGTTCAAAAGGTACAAAAATCTAAAAATATATTGGCTTCACTCAGATATTTGTCCAATAGGGGTGGAACAACTTTAATTAGTGTAACAGGACAATAGGAATTAAATTGGCTTGGTCAGAAGATTTTTACAGGATGACACTGACGGTATTACTATCCAACTTCAAAGATTTGGAAAGATGTTCCTGCTAACACTGGAGAATAGAAACCTGTTTTTCATCAACTAGGCTGGCCTGACAAATTAAGTCTGTGGAGTCATTAGATTAAGATAAGAGCTTATCTCCTCAGCTGACATTTATTCAGAGGTTTTTATACTGCTCAGCTAGTAATTAGTGCTGTTGAATTTTTAACACTGCTTTGTCCACTCATTCAAAACTTCTAGAGATGTATTTGCATCTCCTGTGTATATTTTTGGGTATTAAAAATAGAAGAGAAATATAAGTGAATTACTTTAAGAGGTTTGAAGAATTCTTCCAAAAGTTATTCTGAGGTGAAACCTGCAGCTTAATGATTTACTTCCAGAAGAAGGGACCAGTTCTCCCAAATTGATCAGTGTGGAATAAAGAGTTGGCTTTTACTATGAGATCTATCATTTATTTTGAGGCATCTATTTTATAGGTTTATAATGTTCTAGTGGAATCATTAAAACTAGGATTGCATGTGATAATGGTTTCCTGCTGTTTCACACCCCAACTCCCTACGATAGCGTCCCTACTGTTGCTCAAAGTTGGGAGGTTCTTTTAGTTTCTTTCCTATGACTAATTTGACTGTGAAAGGCTTATTTTTCCAGTTTTCTTGTAGTTATAATAACAACTTGATTACTATAGAATAAACTAATACATTAAGCCTGCATGAATGTCTTGACAGTCTGTCAAACAAACGATGCTCACATTTTTAAATGCATGGTTTGCCAAATTCCAAGTTCTACGGTGAAATACTAATTAGTAATCAGATGGGTAAGACTCCCTGTTTTAATAAAGTCCATCACTTGGTTAAAGTTGCATCCCGTTACTATTACTATCACATCATTTATTCTGCCCTAAGTGTAGACATCTCTCTCATCATTCAACATATTGTGTTTTCCACTTTAAAAAAAAAAATTGGCAGAAAGAATTCTGTAGGGACAAGTAAAGGTATTTGACTCTCCTGGTTCACCTTACCATCACCCAAAAATAAATCTCAAAGAAGACTCCGAATGCTTCAGAGATCTAGTCTGGAAAATGGATTCTCTGTCACAAAAGTGTGATGACAAAATTTTGAAGTTAACAAGCTTCTGAAAAAGTTCATTGTGAATCAACTGATGTGTGCAGTAAAGAGACAAGTACCTCTTGTCAGGCACATGCACTGTGAACTGTCCCAGAAAGCAGGGGAAATTTTTCGTATTTGTTACAGCAGAGGTCCCCAACCCCTGGGACCCATACTGGTCCATGGCCTGTTAGGAACTGGGCCGCACAGCAGGAAGTTAGCAGCGGGCAAAACAGAAATCATTGCCCACCCCCATGCACGGAAAAATTGTCTTCCTAGAAACCAGTTTCTGGTGCCAGAAAGGTTGGGGACCGCTGTGTTACAGCATACAATCATCACTTCTCAGCACCCCAAGTAAATTCAAATATATGCTTGACATCCCTAGAATGTACTGGAATGAAAAGCTTACCATTTCAAAAAGCCACTGAACCTCAGTTTCCTTAACTAAAAAAATAGACGTTTGCACAGGACGGTCTTTTAAACACACATCCCGGGGTCCTGGGGGCTGCCCTGGTGGCCCAGTGGTAAAGAATTCACTTGCCAGTGCAGGAAATGCAGCTGTGATTCCTGGGTCAGGAACATCCCCCAGAGTAGGAAATGGCAGCCCACCCTAGTATTCTTGTCTGAAGAATTCCATGGACAGAAGAGCCTGGCAGTTTACAGCCTGTGGGGTCTCAAAGAGTCGGACACAACTGAGCGACTGAGCACACGCTCACACACCTAGGGTTCTGAATCTCAGATTTGAGATCTGACCCCCAAGGTGGAAGCCTGAGAAGACTGAGAAAAGTATTATAAAAGAAGACCCCACTGAGTTTAGGGTCATCTCAGAGTATATTTGTTGAACAAATGACTAAATGAGTGAGTGAGTGAATGAATGAACTGAGAGGTAGCCTGGGATATTGAGCCTTGGAGTCAGGCACACCTGGGTTCAACTCCTAACTCAGCCATATACTTGTTTTTGCCCTTGGAAAACACCCCTCTCTGAATCTGCTTCTTCATTAGTAAATCAAGGATAATAACTACCTCATAAATTTGTTGCAAAGATGAACAAAAACCTATATAGGTGCTCAGAAAACATTTGTTTTCATTTCTTTACTTCCAGGAAATGTATGGTTCCATATACATTAAGCTGTAAAAATATCACCACCCAGCTTTCAAATTCATGTATTTACCAAGTACCACCAACACATTTGTATATGTTATCATCCTCCGTTAATGGGAAATGAAAAAGAAAGGAGAGAAAAAAGAACATAAAACTTCCCTTCCAACTCCCCGTGGGTAATCAGGCCTGGGGAAGGTAGGCGTCATTCAGTATGTTTACAACTGAACTCCATCTCAGTACTTGGCCTTCGTTAACTCATCTCCCACCCCACCCCCAGCTTTCTGAAGAGCAACATGTAATTATGGCACTAACGAGGTCATTTAGCAGAAACCATGGGTAGGGAGTAATGAATGTGCTATCAGGCTCGGAGAACAGCTTGGGCACAAATCCAAATAGTCCATGTTCAACTCTGATGAGCCGACCTAAACTTGGAAAACAGAGCTTGGGAAGAGGTTAATAATAGGACATGAAAATTGAAAGGCTCCTCTCCAGAGAGACTCAGAGCAATGTTTTGAGCATGATCCTTTGGAAGCTGGTCTGTGCAGACATGAGGAGAAGCTGGGTGACACCCGGTACCTACTAAGATGGTTTGGGTGCTTCAGCGCCATTACTGAGGATTTGTAGAGTACAAACCTGGAAGGGACTTCAGAGGTCATCTTCTTCCATCTCCCCATTTTACAGATGAGTTTAGAACACTCCTGAGAGCTGAACTGGCTTGATCAGTCAATAGAAACAGAGCCAGCTCCACACCAGGGCCTCCAGATAAACAGGTGTTTGACTCACTAGCCCATGCTGTCCCCTTGCCTCCAAGGGTGACATTTAGGAGACCATTTGGACAGTGTGTAATGATACTTTGAGTGAGGCTAATGTTGCTTGGACCAGTTCTAGGGTAATTAAGTCCCAGAGGAATAAGCCTATCCATCTACCAGTTTGTATTTGGAATTAGTGCTCTTAATTGAGTGGCAATTGCTAACATGGCTATGGCTTTCAACTATATAGAAAAGAAAGTGGAGAAAGAGAAGCCAAAAGAAGCCAAATCCTTGGCCCCAAAGCCAGAACCTTGCCCACCCAACTCCCACCTCCTAGGTGCCAGAGTCCTTGCCTGCATTTCTGCAAGCACCAAACACTGCCAGTAAGTAGGTTAAAGAATAGGCCTCAGACTACTTACTCTTTACAGTTTATAGATGTTACTGAAATGAATAAAATAAAAATTACTATAAAAGCATTTGGTCATGGTGCTTTCCCCCCAATTAATAATATTAAAATTACAACAAAATATTCCTAACTAGAGAAAGAAATTGTTCACTCACTCTCAATACTTGAAGTGGTGAGTACAAAAGTATTAAGATTCACAGGAATGGATTTTCATTTCCATGAGCATCTATTAAGCACTTACCAAATACACAACACAACCAAGCAGCTGGGAGTCAAGATCGAGCATACAATCTGTCTTGAGAAACTTATTGTTCCTTTGGGGATGCCCGAAATACCTAAAAGATAGGGAAGAACAGGTTTCAGGAAATGTATGACAAATCCTAGGAGTTTCTTGTGGTGGTGGTTTAGTTTCTAGGTTGTGTCTGACTCTTCGTGACCCCATAACCTATAGCCCACCATTCCTCTGTCCATGGATTTTCCAGGAAGAATACTAGAGTGAGTTGCCGTTTTCTTCTCTAGAGAATCTTTCCGACCCTTGGATAGAACCCAGGTCTCCTGCATTGCAGGCATTTTCTTCACCACTGATCCACCAGGGGAGAGTTCCTTGCCCCCTATTACATTTATTTCTTGCCTTTCATTTAAGCACTAACTGGAAAGGGTAACTTTGGAGCTGCCTTTAAGATCAGGAGGCATTTGTTTGCTCTTTTGAAGTGTGTAGTATCTCTCTGGGGGCCCTCTTCTTGGAATAGCACCTCCATACAACTGAGTTCGCCCATGAAAGACCTCCCCAGGCACCATGCTTTCCCTAAGGGCCCCATTCCCATCCCCTGGGCATCCTATATTCATCAGACCCAGAGCCTGCACGCATGCCCCCTTTGTTCCCAAGGAGTTGATAGGAAGCAGGGAGAAAATCTGTCTGACAGGGAATGGTGAGTGTCATTAGGGTGGTAGAGTGCCAAAAATAATGTGAGGATGATAACCACGCCAAGGGGATGGGAGACTGGGAGCATGGTTTTCAGTCCAGTAACTCCACCTTTCTTGTTTGACTTTGAGAACAATGTCGTGATAAGAGAAAGCTCTTCAAAGCCCTACATCACTAAGTAATTCAGGTCCCACTATAAAATGGTGTAGAACAAGCTTTCACGGCCACTGATGCTGCCCTGTTGTTTAGAGACTTACCAAGAAATTTTCCTCTCCTTTGCCCCTCCAGCTGTGGGAGATCCAAGTCAGAATGTGATGATGCTCTGGTGGAGTAAGACAGCCTGCTGGATTGGAATCCAGACTTTGGGTTAAGTAGACCCTGGTTCAAATTCTAGCTTAAGAAATTCAGAACTGTGTGGCCTTAAACAAGTTGCTTAACCTCTCTGAATTCCAGTCTCCTTGCTGAAAAATAGACAGGCTAATGATACATACCTTAGAGGATGATTGTGAAGATGGCACGAGACAAAAAATGTCAAGACACCTGACCCATAGTAGGTGCTCAATGAATTTTAGTTATTGTGTTTTCAGGGCAAACTTCCACTACTCTCTACTTCAGGGGGAGAAAAAAAAAAAAAAAAAAAGGAGCCACCTTGTCAGGATGCAACAGCTGGTGCTAGGAACAAATGGAACCACATCAGTGGAGAGGGCTGCCCATCCTCAGATTCAAATGCATTTTATAGAGATAGCAATTTGCAGTTTGTCAAATGTTCCCTAACATTTTGCAAAAATTCCCAAATGTCAAATTAGTGAGTAATCTGTACAGGACTGCAGATCTTGTTATCCTCTGACTGATTCATAGCATATTTTGGGTGTCCCAGACACCAGTCCAAGTAAATGTTAGTAAATAAGGAAAATTGCATCTCCCCTCACAAGACTCTCAAGTTCAGTCCCAGCTTCCCCTTACAAAGAAAGAACATAAACCTTGAGGGCCAGAGAGTAACACTCAATTCTTAGAGTTGCTTGAACTGTCACCAGTAAGTATACACTCCGCATGTACCATGTACCCAAGCCTAGGGCAGGCTGGAGGGAGGGCAGGAGTGCAGGATTGGCGGTACGAATTTTAATCACTGACTCCACAATAGCCACTTGTCTTCGTATACATTTTCTTAATCTTCTCAAACGTCCTTTTTATTTATTTAGCAAATACTGAAATTGCACTTGCTATGTGTCTAGTGCTTCCATAAGGGTTTATTTCTTGGTAGAGCCCTACCACACAAGTGGATTATAAATGCTTTACACTCCTCATAACAACTCAGTGAGGTAGGCACCATCATTATCTGCATTTTACAGAGGAGGAAACAGAGGTTCAGAGAGATGAAGTGACCTTCCCAAAGCAACATAGTGAGTGGCAGAGTTAAGGTGGCGATCGGATAGTCTGGTTCCAAAGTCTGTAACTCTTGACCATTAATTATGCCTTACAAGATAGGCATGATTAGTGAGATTATCCCCATTTTACAGATGAGGAAACTGAGGTTCAGAAAGGTGAAGTAACATTGCCCAAGATATCACACAGCTACTAGGTGGTGATAGAGCTGGTGTTTAAAACAAGGTCTATCTGTTTATATGACCCTACCCAATGGGTTACATGTTATTATTGTTGTTCTTTAGTCCCTAAGTTGAGTCTGACTCTTTGTGACCCCATGGACTGTAGCTTGCCAGGCTCCTCTGACCATGGAATTTCCCAGGCAAGAATACTAGAGTGGGTTGCCATTTCCTTCTCCAGGGGATCTTCCTGACCCAGGGATGGAACCCGGGTTTCCTACATTGGCAGGGCAGATTCTTTTTATCACTGAGCCATCAGGGAAGCCCATGTTATAAGTTACAGAAAGTCTAAAAAAAAACCTTGCCTTAAGTAGCTGCTAGTTATGCAGGCCATGCATTAAAAATAAAAGCAAAAAAAAAGAGGGTGAGAGCCGAGGAAGACCATGAGCAATAGGCACCAAAGGGCTGCCCTCCTACACTATTAACATTACAAGGAAGTAACAGTCATGGCTCCAGTCCCTGGTTCTTGACTCCTGAATGAGAGACGTATTCCCAAAACAGGGCTGAGGGCTCCCTGAGAAATGCCTCTCTGTTTTGCTTTTGTGTTTACAGTTTCACTGACTGGAAGAAAATTGAGACAAACCCAAGTTGCTGAAGCTGCAAGATGTATATTTCTATGCTTTCTTTAGAATGTGTGCCTAAACCTTGTTTTTTCCACTCTGTTAACTCTTCAAAAACTATTAAGAAGAGTGACTAGATGCTGGGGGTGGTGGGGTGGTGGGGGGAGGACAGGAGAGGGAGGCCGAGAGGGAGATGGTGGGCAGATGACAAGCAAGGCCGAGTGATTTCCGTGCAAGCGTTCCTACCCTGCCCTGGGCTTCTCCGGAAGCTCCAGACCTCGGCGCCTTGGCGCCCATGGGTGCTCAACAATGGCAGGACTGAAATTTTTGAGGACAATGGGAGTGTGACCTTTTGCTGTTAGAGGCGAACTCTAACGGAGATTCTTGGAAAAGAACTGGAGTTAGCAGCTGGAAAATACTAGGGTGAAGTAAGCTGAACTGGAAAATCTTGCTCACTGTATCTCCTTCAGCAAAGAGCCCCACTTTCTTATCCCCTCTCCTGGCTCAGTGTTCAGTAACACTGGCTGAAGCCTGGGAGCACTGACCTAAGATAGAAGGACCAGAAGAGACTGCTTCACATTGCTCTCCGGGACCCCTTCGCCATCTCTGCTTGACAGTGAGTAGGTCAGAGAAATTCCCCTGCATCTCTCTGGACTCCACATTT